>NC_056524.1:215500424-215537394 GCF_019175285.1 Sceloporus undulatus
AGAACCAAAGAGAAGATAGTATATTTTGCAGGCACCAGGGAAAAAAATTAAATAAAATAAGGCAAAAGATTGGTGGCATGCATCGTGCATGGAGAGTTGATGAAACAATATATGTTTCTTGACTGAGTTGGGGAAAGCAACCAGAAGAGTGTAATAACAGGAGGTATAATGAAGAATTTTTCCTCCCAGAGGTTCTACCTTCATAGGCTCCGTGAACATGAGATGTTTCCTGGCCAAGACTGTTGAGTGTGGGCACAAGAGAGAGAGAGTCACCAAAGGCAACCCCACACTGGAGCGGGGAGAGGCACGTGTGTGCCGTATAACAGGCAGCATGCAGACACGAAAGACTTTCAGGAGACTTTTCAAACTGCAGAACTTGGATCGGTGACTAACTTATGATAGTAGTGCAAATGTTTGCTGCAAATTTGTGAACCATCTTATGAGCTTTGATTGGGATTAAGGTGGAGGGAGGCTGTTCTACTCCCTTTCAGAAGCAGAAAGTCAGTTCTATGTCAATGTCAGCGAGGTGGTGAATCTACTGTAGGTTTTATTCCAAACTTTAATGGAGCTATCCAATCTGTGTAACTCTAGCCCCATCCCTTAAATAATTTCAGAATCTAGAAATACTTTAAAGAGAAAAAACTGGGTTAGAAACATTGGTTTCACCAACCACCACTTCCTCCAGTCCCTATCCGTCACACAGGATTCAAATTACAAGAAAAGAGATCGCCCTTAAACCTTAGTAAGAACTTTACTTAAATAATTGTTCAGCAGTGGAATATTCTGCCATGTGGGATGGGGAACAGGCTTTTCTTCTTTGGAGGTCTGCAAACAGAGGTTTAACGGTAATCTCTCATGAATGCTCTAGTTGTAGATTCCTGTATGGCAGAGGTTAGACTAGATAACCCTCATGACACCTTCCAGTTCTAAGATTCTGATATTCAACAGAAAGGTAAGGTTTTATACTAATGCAACTGTGACTAAGGAATTGTTAGAAAATGTGCCATATCATGAAGAAGACTGGTATAGAGCACTGTGCAAAATTTAAAATTGGAAGAAACTAGTTCAGCTCTCCATCAAGTTCTCCATGCATTTATGACTTGCCCAGAGTTGCCTGAAGTCCATTTTCCCCATCTGTAGAATGGAAATATTTTCTTCCAACCTTGAAAAAACAGGTGTAAAGAAAGGACTGACAAAAATATTGTTCTCTGCAAGTGCCATGTGCATGATTGGTTGAATACATTTTGTTGCCTGAGGGAAAAAGCAATTTCATATACTGAAGTCTCCATACAACACACAGAAGCCAACTGGGCTGGCATTGAATCTTATACTAATACTGGCAGGGAATTTTCATTTTCTCCTGTAAGAAAGGCTAGCAGATTGCTTTAGGGTGCAGGACAAGCCAGGTGGCCTTCCTCCATGAGGAGAATAGCTGTGTATGGAGTGTGGCATCCCAAAACCAGATAACTGAAATCCACATAATAGTGATACTTTTATTGTCCACCCAAAAAGCACAAAACACATGTTGCAAGCTTTCAAAGTTAACCTGGATCTCAAAAGAAGCATCTCTTTTTGTCTTTCTAATGGAACTTATTTTTTCCTGGAGTACCCACATGGCCAGAAGGAGGAGGACCCTGTCTGCATGAATGTCCCTCCAACACTTGAACTGTAAACAGCAACATCTTGACAAAATGCAAGCTTGTGAATAACATAGTCACAATCTTTTACCTCCTGTATGATTTTTCACACCTTTGCCTGATGAAGAAGCCAGTGGAGCTTCAAAAGCATGCATCATGTATATTGTGCATTTGGGTGGTAAGCCAATAAGGGTATCACTGTTTTGTGGATTTTGGATGTTATTGTACTTTGCTACATGACCAACACAGCTACCCCTGCATATGTTTACCAAATACCTGAATTATGGCCTCATTCTAACAATAAAGTCAGCACAGGGTATAAGAGGAATAACTCCTGTCTCCAGTTCACCCTCTTCTCCATAATATGCTAAAATCAGAAGCCCAAATTATACAGTATCTTTTAAACACAGTTGGGGATTCCTGTGGACACTTGCTTTCCCCCCACCAGTCTCCTTAGAGAGTAGGTGAACCACCTTCTGTCCTTTCATACTCCGCCACCCCACAGTGCTGGGCATAATTTCCCCAAAAATCTATTAGCACCCAAAGATTGCAGGCTGAGAGCTGTCAGTCCTGAAAACAGACAGTGAAAGGCTTCTTCGACTGGGTTGGCACTTCTTTAACAGAAGTTTCAGGCAATGGTGGTTTTTTTTCCTCACTGACACTGCCGTTTATAACATTCCTCAAAGATAATCCTTTTTGCATCCCTCACATCCTTTTCGATATAAATGGCATCCATTAATCATTGCTAAATGCAGCTCAAATTCAACTTGTGGGTTCATAAAGTTCTGTCTCTCTTACCACAGATGGCTGTTAACCAGCAGGAAGACAGCTTTGAGTTAAGCAAGTGATGGTACTAATATGTAACATGTTGAAGTTGTAGGAGACACCACATTTAAAGTCACATTTAACATTTTAATTAATCTCACCTCAAGTGGCACGAGCTCATTTACATGACATACAGAAAAAGCTCCCAATTTAAAGTAGGAATGATAGGAACAGTAGCAAAAATATCTTCCTTCAAAGAATGACGAGACATCTGGCAATGTTTGGGCACAATTTTTGTTGTTGTTCTGTTGGAAATTTACATTACTCATACATTCTTATCGCTCAAGGACATTATCCATGTGCAACAAAATGACTATTCCTTGTCCTGTGAACTCCATTTATCTCAAGCATCACCTATCCACAAGCTGTCATTCACTTCGAAGCCTCACTAACATTAGTTTGCTGTTCTTCAAAACAAATTAATAGCTTGATGCCTCCAGTGACATCTTGCGATGAGTGCCTAGCATAATATTAATGGGTGACACCATTCCCACACAATTAGCATTGGCCCTGCTTCATATCCTGCCTCATTTACTGACAGTATGAAAAGAGTTTTACTTGCTACTCATTGGCTTTGAAGCCCAATTCACAGCACTAGCACTTTATGTTTAAAGACCAAGTTTAAGTGCCAAGGTAGTTTCTCCAGCTTGATCATATCTTTTGCTTATCTACTGAGGCCCTTTTCTGTGTACAGTCAGACTTCCATATCCACAGATTACTTATCTATAGATTCAAGAATTTTACATACACCACACACACACTCAATTATTTTGCCATTGTTTATAAGGGACACTGTTTTACTATCTACTGTATTTAGTGGGACTTGACTTTCCATGGATTTTGGTATCCATGGTGTGTGCGTGTGGGACTGCAGCCAAACCCTAGCAGTCCACTATAGCAGCCCTTTTAAGGAAGTGAGTAGGAATAAAGGGGAAGGCCATTATAACTCTGACAGAGTTTGGTAAAGTTACTTTTTGGGACTAATACTTTCAGGTGGCCAGGGGAGAAGGGGAATTCTGGGAGCAGTAGTACCCAAAGATAACTTCCCCAAGCTATGCCCTCTGATAGTGTCCTGAAATAGCTCACTATTTCATACATCTTCTTTCTTTCTTTTTATTTATTTTTTTAAACAAAATCCAAGTCTTTTCATTTACAGAGGTTTTTACCTACTGGTTTAAGCATCTTACCATTTTGATTATTTTTAAAAAAAATCTTTTAAATTTATACATGACTTCATAATTACTGAGATGAATAAAAATATAAAACAGGTTTAAAAAGATGGATAACTGTGGTGAGTTTGCGAGGGCTGGAACTCTTTGAGACTGTATATACTATTAAAAATGTCACATTAAAGATGCAACATTGGAACAATACTTTTCTGATTTTGAAGAAGTGGATCCCTTTCATACTGTTATGTACTTCTGTCTTCTAAGGTGTGTGAAGTTCCAAGAGGAGCACTTACAGGATTTATTGATTTTTGGATGAAGGAGCACTACTAGCTACTATATTTATTAGCAGTGTGTCAGGACATAAAAGCATAGAATCATAGAATCGTAGAGTTGGAAGAGACCACAAGGGACATCCAGTCCAACCCCCTGCCATGCAGGAAATCTTAGTCAAAGCATCCCCGACAGATGGCCATCCAGCCTCTGCTTAAAGACATCCAAAGAAGGAGATGCCACCACACTCCAAGGGAGTGTGTTCCACTGTCGAACAGCCCTTACTGTCAGGAAGTTCCTCCTAATGTTGAGGTGGAATCTCTTTTCCTGTAGCTTGCATCCATTGTTCCAGGTCCTGTTCTCTGGACAGGAGGAGGAGAAGGCTTGCCAAAGGGGTGACGAATGGAGCTGGGGGTGCCAAAGACAGAACTGGGGTAACAGGGAGCAGGAGGCGGAGGAAGGAAGGAGCCGGAGAAAGGGTCAATTCAGGGCAGGGCAAAGGGAGGGCAGGAAACGGAGCAAGCCCCCGCTCTCGCAGGCAGCTTTCTCTCTCTTTTTATTTTATTGTTTTTATTTTTGACAGACTATGCACATGCTTTTTTCCACAGGTAGATACATATATAGACAGAATGTGTGTCTGCTTGTGCTACTTTCCCTTTCATTTCCTTGCTGCCATCATGGCACTTTGCAAAAGGCTTTTTTTCTAATTTATTTTTTATATGCGAATGCTACAATGCGAATGTTACAAATGTTTCTCTTTCAATTTGGCAAATTGATACAGAATGCTTTTGCTACATATGTGTACTCTGGGGTGGCAATCTGAGGGATAGCAAAGGATGCAGAGATGGCATTTGGGGTGAAGAATTAATAATTATTAATTTTATTGTTGTATGTATATGAGGCATTCTGGAGTGGCAAGGAGGGAGGATGCAGAAATGGCATTAGATTGCATTTTGGGGTTGAAAAGTGGAGGCAGGGGAAGATCCATAATCTGTAGTGACCCAAATACACACAACACAACACACACACACACACCTGGAGGTTTTTAAATTTGACAAAATATGCGCACACTCCTGCCTGTTTTTTTTTTAAAGGATGGGGGGAAGCACACATCCGATTGCCCAGTGGCTGCAGGAAATGTCACCCTGACGAAAGCAGAACTGAATTTGATTGACAGCAGAGGAGCCTTCATTTTAAACTGGTACCTGCAAATGTGAACTCTCCAGAAGAGCTGCAAGGGCATTCAGGGTTTAAATACCCTGACTGAGGTAAAATTTTAGTGGGCACTTGCTTCCGGAGAGATTGGGGGGGGGGGGGAGTGACCTGATTCTGCCCAGTTCCATCCAGCGCAAATAGATGAGTCTGAATGGGGCCTATTTTTTCCAGGAAATAAAGGTATCAGGCTACATTATGAAAATCAATGTTTACTACTGTATGTCACTGTTAATACTTCTATTTCAAGGGCAAGCAAGTAAAATGCAGTGTAAATTTGGAGTTTTTGCACAGCTAAAAAAAACCAGGTTACCTTTCCTGGTTTGAATCCTCTTCTGGGATGCAGCCAGGTATTATTGCTTGCATTTTGCCATTGATGCCTTCTCCTGCTAGAAGCCACACTCAGCTGGCCGTTTTGCAAAGTCAGGAGCTTCCTGGCTTTGCAAATCGGCCAGCTGAGCGCAGCTGGGAGTTGGGTTTTAGGCAGGTTTTAGGTGGGAGGCAGCATCGGTGGCAAAATGCAAGTGATAATACCCATCTGCATTCTGGAAGAGGATTCAAACAAGGAAAGTTAAGTTGGGTTTTTTAGCTGTGCAAAAAACTCGAAAGTCTGCTCCCATACACAATACAGGCACATATCATTATTTCTGGTACTCTGAGATAGCAAAGTCTGTACTTTTAAACATTTACATCAATCTTGTAGTGTTTTAATGAAATAGTGCTTTCAAAACCCACTGTACAGGTTTTCTCCTGAAGAATAGGTGATATTATGGAGAGTTAAATATCCCACCTTTTTAGTCAGGGAGTATTGTTTTCTCCATGTACTGTTTGCAAAAGGCCCATTTCTTCCATTTCAGTTCTCATGGGCAATATCTGTAAACATTTGTCTTTAACTGCTGCTATTTAGAGAGGAAAGTAGCAATAAGTGCCCAAGCCATAAATTGCCCAAGGAGTCAAATAATCTGTGTTGAAAGGTTAGTTGTTCACAATGACAGCTCATCCGTTAAGGTCCTTTGTATTCAACAATCTCTTTCCCCTGCCCAAAACTTGAAAATCAACCCCATTCAGTTACAAGCCAGGTATCTGATAGTATCTGATCAGGAGGAAATGTTTTAAATTTGACGTTAGATTATGCTACTTAAATTCTTTTTATTTCTGGTTATAAATTTCATTGTCCTTGCTTTCACTGTAATGCCCATACAAGGGTGAAATAATTTAGCTGTTTGCTAGTCTCCAGACTGCTATTTTATTTTTAACTCTGTTGGAAACAGGTGAAGAAAATGATACTCAGTGAGATGACCTGCATGAAATAGTGGTTATACAAGGATTTGATTAACTGAAGGCAAGCACAAAAGTAAACAGCTAAAAGAACGGATCATATTCTGTTCTTGTGAAGTCCAGGTAACACTGATACTGGCTTTACACATACCATACCTGAACAACAGTCCATATATAGACAGATATGTAGCATTTCCCTATTTTTGGACATTTTTCATCATCTAAAACTTTCAAACATTGTATGGAAATTTTTGATGATGAGAAATATTCAAAAATAGGGAAATGCCATATATCATAACATTGTTTGAAAGTTGTACCTAATGTGCTTCGGGCAAGATACTAGAATAAGCCTACACACAAAAGGGAATGGTTTAGAAGCCTCTGAGCAGTACGCTAAATGGGATCTTCATTTACAAAGTCATGTAACAAGGGAAGTAAAAATTCTCTTATCATCTGTTTGGGAAAACCAAGTTTATTTCCTACATTTGGAGATTCTGCACCACTGCTTTAGTGTGGCCACTGCCTATGCTGGGTGAGGAAATTTGCGATCTTAAATATAAAATTTAAATTTCCTCATTAAATAGCCCAGTGCTTTATCACTGAGCTATAGTCCTTCACTAGACAGATTGTTGTTAACTGCTTCCTGACTCATGGTGACCCTATATATGAGATATCTCCAAGATCCTCTATCCTCCACTGCACTGCTTAGGTCCTGAAGATTCAAGCTCATGACCTTTTTGATTGAGTCCATCCATCTAGTGTGCACACTGTCTGTATTTCTTTTACCGTCTACCTTTCTTAGCATTATTGTTTTTTTCCAGTATTTCACACCTTCTCATGATGTGGCCAAAGTACAACAGCCTCAATGTGATTATCTGAGCTTCCAATGATAGTTCTGGCTTGATCTGTTCTTGGACCCATTTGTTTGTCTTTTTGGCTGCCCACAGTACCCTCAGCACTTTTCTCCAGAATCACATCTCAAATGAGTTGATTTTCTTCCTGTCCACTTTCTTTATTTTCCAGCTCTCATATCCATACATGGTGATGGAGAAGACAATATCTTGTACGATTCTAAACTTAATGCTCAGTAATATATCTTTACACTTCAGGGTCTTGTCTAGTTCTTTAATAGCTGCCCTTTCCCTTCCTAGTCTTCTTATTTATTGCAGTCTCCCTTCTGGTCAATATTTGGTCCAAGGTACAGTACGGGAATTCTCCGCTCCGCTCATCTACCACCCTGGCCCAATTTAGGAAGGACCTCAAAACCTTCCTATTCAAGCAGGCATTCCCCGATTAAATATCCTGTGGGCCTCCCTCCTCTTCCGTGGCCATGAGGTTGGGCTAAGGGGCTTTTATTGTTGTTTTTTAGATTATTGTTGTTGTTGTGTATATGTTTTTAACCTTTGTATTTTGCTTGCACTTGCTGCATCATTGTAAGCCACCCTGATCGTTTGGAAGGGCGGGATACAAATAAAGATTTTATTATTTATTATTATTATTATTATTTCAATTTCAGTTCAGCAATAAGCCTGCCTTTGTACTTTCTTCTTTAACTTTTATTAATAATTGTTCCAAGACTCTGATATTTTCTGCTAGCATTATGGTATCATCTGCATATTTTAGATTGTTGATGTTCCTTTTATCTTTACCCCTCTTTCTTCCGAGTCTAAATCTGCTCTTCAGTTGATGTTTTCTGCATACAAGTTGAACAAGTAAGGTGATAAAATGCAGTCTTGTATTACCACTTTGTCAATTGAGGCAGATACTTTTTGCTATGTAGACTTTTTTGTTCTTCCTTCCTGTAGATAGATGCTTAATAACAAACTTGGTCTAGGCAACTCACAATGAATCATAATATAAAACTCTGTATAAAAACAGTGAGAGCCAGCATGGTGTAGTGGTTTGAGTGTTGCATTACAATTCTGGGAACCAGGGTTCAAATCCCTACCTAGCCATGGAAACCCACTGGGTGACCTTGGGCAAATAACATTCATTCAGCCTCAGAGGCAAAGGCAAACCCCCTCTGAACAAAGCTTACCAAGAAATCTCCACAATAGGTTTGCCATAGGGTCAACATAAATAAAAAATGACTTGAAGACACACAACAACAACAACAACAACAACAACAACAACAACGTAGTGTAAAAATGTTTTCACCAGCAGAGAAACAAACACACACAAATATACATTCCACATTTTAAAGACATGATTTTAAAAGCCTTGGGTAAATGAAATGGTCTTGATCTGGTATGAGAAGTCTATAATGGAAGAACTGGATAAGTCTTTCTAGGAACATTATTTCATAGTTAAGAGGTCACAACCAAGAAGGCCCTTCCCCTGGTAGACTCCTTCCTTACTTGAGTTGACAGGGACCTTAAAAACAGGAACAGTGTAGGTGACCTCAATTTCTCCACATACTCCTATAGCAATGTTTTAGGCAGGGAATGTTTTAAGTAAACTGGTGGTCCCAAGCCAGTAAGAATTTTAAAGAATAAAACCAGCACTTTGAATTGGACCTGGAAATGGACTGACAATCAGTGCAGCTGAGAAAGCTAACACAAAGCTTCAACAGACGCTGGGACATGCTTTTCCTTTTAATGTAATCAACATACAGTCTCAGCTAATAGTCCTGGCTCATCTGGACTAGCTGCACTTTGGTAAAAACAACACCTTATACTCCGATGTTAGAAAGATAAACATTCCCCATCTGTTGTTCAATGGTCAGAGAATCTCAGTACTTTAGCTTTGTTTGAATTTTATAGAGGCCAGCATCAAGAAATTGTACTTTTTGGAAATAGCATCTAATTTTGATTAATGTAGGCACTTAGCCCATGTTCATACCCTATGTATTTCCCTTCCCCCATTTTTTTCCTTTTCTTCTCTTTCTTTCCCCCCTTTGTGATCATATTTTTAAAATCCAGCATTAAAAAGTGTCGGGTAATTGTCATCAAGTAATTTGTATCGTATAGGCATAGTTGCAGTTGGCATGTAAATCAGAGCTGATCCATGATAACTCAAGTGACAACGATGAGTCAAAAAACATGGTCCATTCCACCATCCAAAAGGCACACTTGATCTTTTAGTGGGAGATGGCTGTTCTTTCTGAGCAACTTGAGTTTAAGAACCAAAGAGGTTTCTTGGGTTCATATGTGGTCGTATGTTGAGCACTAGAATCAATCATTAAAATGGCTGCTAGCACAGATCAGTGGAAGTTAGGATACGTTTCCTTAACAGTAACATGCAGCCAGGCACATCACATATAAAATGAGCACTGACAAACACATTTTATGCATGCCATTTACATTAACGAATTCTGTTCCACTGAAGCAGTGCAAAGAATTTGACAGACATAAAACACATCTGCTCAAAATAAAACTAGCTTTGAAATTTGATACTGAGGCATACTTTTTTTTCCTTTTGCAAATGATGAGTATAACCCTTCTACAGGTTAGTTGTTTATATAAAAATTTGCATTAAAAGTTTGAACCATAGCTTTGATGTGTTCTTGTGTGCTGAAAGTAGATGATCAACCCCCCTGACTGGAATGTCTGGGAGACTAAAGCAGAGATGCCAGAGCTATAAAACATTTAACATATGCTACCTCTAACAAACAGAAACCACAAGACGTAAAGATAAACTTTTTCCACTTCTCACTTGTTATGGGAACTTAATTTAATGGAACAAATTAACATCCCAGGAGATGAGGAGTGTAATATTCTCCACAATTAAAAAAAACCAACTCAACTTTTTTGTAAATAATATAATATAAGATGAGGTTTGCACTGTAATCCTTTCCAGTGTGAAATGATGACAAAGTTATTAATGGGAAAGCTAATCATTTTAGGAGGATTTCATTTTACTAGGAAAATTTCAGAGAACAGGGCTTGTGATCTCAAGAACTGTTGAAAATGAAATTTATATCATCAGGCAGACATGAATGGCCATTCAGGCCTCAGCCAGGTTTCAGCTTCACAGATTGGATGTGAAATCTTCTATTACTGTAGGGCCCCAGAGGTTAATTCCTACAGAACAACATTACAATTAGCATATTAAAAGTTCAGCAAAAGTATTTGCATCATAAGCCCTATTCAGGCATATGGCATGGGCAGTGCACAAAACTCATAATAATGGCACAAAGCTCTATGGAGCAGACAGTTGTATTTGCATTCAAAATGCGGAGTTTGTGAAAGTCTCGAGCTTAGAATATTTTAAAAATGTAACTTTCCCCAAACCCTGGTTCAATTGTGAGTACAACCCTCCTTGCTCTCCTTCCACTGGCAGGTAAAGACCTTTTTATTGGAACAAGCCTCTGCTGACTAGGTGGCTATGTGGAAAGGTTTTTAATGGGGTGCGTGGGTTGCATTTTGATGGTTCTTGTCATGGCTTTAAATGTTTTTATATTGTTGTAAAGTACTGATGTTTTAATATAGTAGCTTTTTTTTAAAAAAATGTGATTACTAATTTTTAATTGATGTACCATTCTATGAACTGCACTGGTCCCATTTGGGAGAAAGGAAGGATGTAAACATACATAAACAAGCCCACATCAGACCTTGCTGAGGTCAGTGGCTGAGGTGGTGGGGTCAGCACACACAAATACACACACATGCTGGGATATTGGAGGTAAGGCCAGGCTTTGAAGCCCTGCATCTCTCTCATGAGATTACAGATCTGTTTCCATAAAAGGGCTATAATTGCTTCATATATGCTCTATGTGTACATGACTGTGAGCACTCTTTAGTCCTCATGTGTAGGCTTGAGTTCAGCTATTTATTTATTTACTTTTCACTTGTATGCTGCCTTTCTCCCAGATTGGGACCCAGGGCAGTTCCAAACAGAATCAGTTGAAAAAACTTTTGCAATATGTTTTTTTAAAAACCAATTATAAATCACGACAGCAAACAGTATAAAATCATTTTAAAAGATAAATAAAACATCCATATAAGAAGTTCCCCTGCTTAGACATTGAAAACCTGCTTAAACAAAAAGACCTTTGCCTACTGGTGAAAGGAGAGCATGGAGGAGCCCAACCTAGGACTTTACACAGGGGGGGGGGGGGGCGGGGATTAAAAAGACACTTTCCTGGCAAAATCTTGAGATTGCTGCAAGACACATCACAATTAGAGAGGACTTATCCCAAGAATAACCAGGGAATAACTAGCAACTAATCATTCATGGGATTTCCTGTGCTGGTTATTCCTGGGATAAATCATCTCTAATTGCAATGTCACCGGAAAAGACCCTTCACATCCTCTCTCTCTGCTTCCACCAACTGCTTCCACCTCACAATTTCAGCTGCCCCCTGTCACCAGGGACATCACTATGGGAGTGCAGAGGTGCGGGCCATACCAGTTGACACCTTAACCTTAAGGGGGGGGGGTTGACACTACAGCTTCCCAGATCTCTGCCTTTTGGCAGAAACAAGCTGTGGCATTCACCTGTGTTTCTTTAAAAAAACTAAAGAGTAGGGGCAAGTCTCAGAGGAAGAAGAAATGACAGGCCCCAGTTTTTTTTTAAAAAAAAACCCCTTTAAATTTTAAATTTTAATTGATTTTTTAAAAAAATCTTTTTAATTTTTTAATTTTAAAAATTATTTTAAAATTTTCTTTAAAAAATAACATCTTACCAAATATTCACTTTAACACATGAAACTATGTACATGTAATTACATTTAGGCTGTGTGCATGATATTTTAATTTAAAGGTATAATTTTAATTTTGCTTATTGTTTTTGTCACAACTATTACCCTTACATTCAGTGATATAGGGGAATTACAATTTGTTAGCAATATTAATACAAAAACCATTACTATGGATTTTGTATTGTGTGGTATGGGAGGAGGTCAATGGGGCTGGGAGACACCATGAGCTACCGCACAACATTCCTTCCTCATCTCCACTTCCCACCTCCATTTCAGCACTCATGTTCCTATGCACCACCACATCTGGCCACTTGTCAGCTTCTCCTCGGGAGCCAGTGACTCCCGTTGCCTCCAGTGTGCTTATTCTCCAATGGGTAAGTCTGGGATTGTGGAGGTTGTAGCAGCTGGCACAGCATAACCTCTTACATGTCACAGTATAGAAGAAGGTCCAGACCATGAGACAGAGGGTCACACCCTTAAAATGAGGCGAGGTACAGACCGCCAGAAAGAGGCACCGGGGAGGCGCCTCTTTTGCTCCACAGGAGTGCCGCATCAACCAAATTGTGCGGCACTGCTGCAGAGCAAAAAAGGAGCACCTGGAAGCGGCTCCCAATGCTGCAAGGTGCCAGAGCTGACACGGTGACATCGCAGCTGTGCTGCCCCGTCTGGAAGTGGTGCAGCTGCAACGTTACCGTTACGTGCCCGGTCTGGTGGGCACGCCGCAGCTGCAGTGCCCTCATCATGTATGAGGGTTGCCAGGTGTGTGGGCGCTCCGCCCACCAGGCAACTCTTGCATGTGACGAGGGCGCCTCAAAGGCCCATCTGTTCTGGGCCAATGGAACCTTTTCCTCCAGGCTTATGGAAAGGAATCTTTTGCCCAATCTTACCTGGAGAGGATATTGTTTAAACATGGATGTTCATGCATATGCAAAACATGTACACTGTCACTGAGATGGTAGTGTACCATCTCACAGTAAAATACGTTGGCAATATAAAAAGAAAGGTCCATAGCAAAAAAGCAAGCACACTATAGAGTAGCAGCTTAGGAAAACAAGGCTTTGAATTTGTGACAATTTATTGGGATCATACTAACAGCTTGGTTGGTATCCTGACATATGAAAGTGTAAGTTCACCCTACACTTGTTGATGTATTTATGTGTTTATTTATTTTGGTCGTTGTGGTGGTTAATACAATCGGCCCCAAGATTTTTTATGCACAGAGAAAAGCATCCACAGCTTGAAAATATTCCAAAAAAGTATAAATTCCAAACAGCAAACCTTGGTTTTCCAGTTTAAATAAAGGACACCATTTTGCTCTGCCACTATATTTAATGGAACTTGATCATCCATGAATTTTGTTATCCATGGGGGGTCCTGTGAAGAGATGAGTGAATGTGAATAAGGTGGCACTGTTGCTCTGAACAAAATGGAGAAGCCGCAATGCATGATGTGGGGAAGTTACCTGGCAAGCGAAGCGAGGATTTCAAGTCTGTTGACGGAGATGGCGCATCTTGAAGAAGACAAGATGTAGCTGCCAAAAACCTTATCCAGGAACAGAGAACGTACAGGTTCTAGCAGTGATGAGTTACTGTATGTTTGGATGACTGTCCAGGATGTTTGAAATTTGGACTGATAAGAGATGGAATGTGGAAAACAACCCAGTTTATGCTGAAGGAGAAACTCCTGGACAAAACCCAAAAGGCGGTGGTCAGTGGAAAGGCAGAAAGGTTTAAAAGAGAGACTTTTGAAAGCAGTGACTTGGTGATCCTGAATCCGCGGCATCAGATCTCCCATGGCTTCATGAAGGCACCTGATCAATGACTTCAGTGACAGCCACTCTTGTATGCGTGAGTATTGGGTGAATGGTGTGTGTGAGAGCTCTCTTGGTACTTGAATATATGTATGTCTTTATGTTTAATAAATGTTACATGAATAGTGCAAAACCAAATTTGGTGCTTCAAGTTTCTGTGTGGGCTCCTGCTGGGGTGGGTTTCTTGGAAGAGGAAATATCCAACACAGTCTCAATAAAAACAACTTGGCATAACAGTCCTGGAACCAACCCCCAGCAGATAACAAGATCAAACTGTATTCTCTTCCTCTCTGCCATGTCCAAGGCTTCCATAAGGCTATCCATTGCACTGAGATACCGTCCCCTGCTATTCTGTTGCTGGTAGAGAAGAGCAGGGATCTGAGAAGCATCATGTGCTATTTCCATAGCTAGATGCAGACCAATGACATCACCCACTGAAATCTCTGGAGGACCCCAGCAGATTTCAGTGGAAGACATACTCAGCCTGAGTCTAGCTGTGGCTATGGGGACATAGGCAGATGTTTCTTTTATTCTCCCCACTCTCCAACAAAATGGCTGGTGGGGGCTGTCACAGTGCAACATTGTTGGGGAACTGTAAATTAGAGTTGTCAGACTGAAAACTGGAGCTGGTTCCTCTACCTTTAATGGTGGTGTAGAATAAAGTATTTCAGCAGGTGTTGCTTGTCATACGACCAGTTAACAACAAGTACCTCCTGAAACTCCTTCTTCTGCACAGACATTAAAGTACAGGAGCCATCTTCAGTTTTCACTCTGGCAATCCATGTTTTTACACAGAACTCTTGCACTACGCTCAGTCATGTAGGATCTTGGCCTCAGTGTAATGTCCTGGTCAGTGTGTTTAGAGTAGAACCAGGCAGTCAAATTCCATAGATTGCTGGTGAGACTGATCCTGTCACTGTGTCTCAGCTAAAGCTACCTCAGAGAGTTATTATTTGAGGATAAAATAGGCACTACTTTAAACTCTTCAGAGAATAGCAGAGGTTGCTCATGGCTGAGAGAGGATGGGTGGCAATAGGGGTATCATCTAAGAAGTATTAAAAGTGAAAGAAAAGGAAAAGAATTAGTTGCCTAAGCAGAGCTGAGGAATTTATTTTTTATTTTTTATTTATTTTGTTTCTATGCCGCCTTTCTCCCAAAAAGGGACCCAAGGTAGCTCCAGGGAAAAGCATTCATGCCATATTTTTTGCTAACAATGTTGAAGGAAAGGAAATTGTGCTGCAACTTCCACCCTTTAGGATAGGATGAGGAAGGTGCAGACAGGTGGAAAAAAGCTACAAAGTAGTCATCCAGTACTACCATGTTCAGTAGCTACTGAGGAAGCTCATACTTCACCATTCAAGCCCCGCTCTCTCTCTCTTTCACTGAACCCTGGTGATGGTTCTGGTTTGAGAATGTTTAAGACGAGGAGGAGGCAGACAAGGAGAGAGTGTGACATCTCTCTCAAAATACTATTTTGAAGGAAGCCTTCTTGTTCTGAGAGTCCTATACTTCACCCCCAGAATCAGAAAAAGGAGACCAGATCATGAGAACTCAAACATGTCAATCTCTTGGAAAGCAAAATTTTAGTGCTAAGATTTGCAAGGGGTTATAAGCACACTTGGCTAAATGCAGAAGTCCTACACATTAGTGAGAACTTCAATAGAGAGAGGTTTGCAAGCATGCTGAGCTAGTTGTGCTTACAACCACATGAGAGATCTTCATGTTCAATGTGCACTGGCAAGTCAGGTGCACAGGAGTACTGGGGGCATGGCTTGAACCCTCTTCCTCTCCTGCACTGGCTGGAAGCCTGCAAAAAGCTACAGCTCATTCAACGAGTCAAACATTATTCAGCACAAATAAACCAAATGTGGATCTCTAGATGGTGCTATTTACTGTAGTAATAGTGCAACACACTGCTCCCAAGGATGTGAGCCATTCTTATAGCAGAAATATTTATAGCATGCAGGGATAAAAGAATGAGAGGTTTAGATTCAAATCTTGATTATGTTTACTGTGAGTGGTAATAGGAGTGGTTGGATTAAAGTGATGAGTGCAGTATAACCCAACTGGAGAATTTTATGATACCCACTGTGTGTTCAAATCTACTTAATATCAGCAGATTTGTTACAGTAATGCTGTGGACTGCCATGGGTTTCTAGCGGAAGCTTTAATAACAACTTGGGCCATAGTAGGGGACATCAATACAAAACAGTGTGATGGACAGGTTCAGTTGTTTCAATAGCTTAAAGAGCTCTTTTGGCACATGCATGGAAGGCTGTGTATAGGCTCATACCTGTTATGTCTGACAGTCCAAAGTGGTTCAGTTTTTCAAAGAATGGTCTATGGTGCTGGAATATTATTGCTGTTTTAAAAGCAGATTTTCTAGTGACACAAAGGGCCTGTCAGAATCTCCACTTTAACCAGGCAAACACCAAAACACAAAGAACCTTTGCCCTCTTGCTTATATCCTTTGTCACAAGAATGGGAAGTGTGTCCTGTGGACCATATGCAGCCAATTGGTCCCCAAAATATGGGCCTTGAAATCCCAGAGATGATTTTCACTCACCAAAATGCTGACAATGGGTTATAACTCCTGAAAAATGCAGCAGTTTCACCCCCACAATGCCTCTACATACCACAAAACAGGGAAAAAATGGGCTGAAAATGAATCTAGAAGTGAAGTAATGTCATTCCTTGTGGCATCAAGCACACTGGTGCAGCTCCCTGAGCGGGTATTCAGGGAGAAAAGATGATCCTTGCTCCCTCCTTAGTTGCTCACTCCACTCTATCAGCCATTGTGTCTCCATAGGAGGGGGTCATTCTTATCTATTGCACAGTGATGATTCAGATATAAATCTTTCTTAAGCAACATTATCTATCCATTCCTGCCACCTGATCAAACCTAGCTGTCATAATGGACTATACTGGGTGGCTGAGCCCCCAGATTGTATTGTCTGAAAAAATACAGAATCTATAAAGGGAGATAAAGAAACCGAGGGAATGGAAGAGCTTCAAGACTCCTGGTATATTTTAAAGTGTATCTATGTGGAAGTGCAAAGTGATATGTGCCCAGTGGTGAAGAAAAGAGATTCTTCATTAAAACATTATTTTAATAAAGTTTGGGCAATTTGCTACTGACCACCCACTCCCTCTGTGTAATTTGTGTTACATGTTGCCCCATCCCTGACATTGCACATCAGTATCTCTAACCTTTATTTATATAACAACTTCACATTAAGTTTTCTAGTTGTACAGTTTTCCCCAAAACTGCACATTTTGTGTCCTCTGTCACACACAAAGAATAGTCCCTTGAGAAGCTGTTGTGCAGCATTGTAATGAAAGTGAGATTTAGAAAGTTGAAGTGCTGAGATCCTCTGATCCCAAAACCTTTCTAGCTGCAGTGCTCACAGTAGTTGAAAGCTGAGGGAAAGAAATGGATTTTCACAGCAGTGATGCATTGCTTTGAGCTTGCATTGATGTAAAGCTAAATATCATTGGGAAATGTGAGAGAAAGTCATGGATCCCTATGTGTGTGTCTCCCATCCAAGTACTAACCAGGATTCATGATGCTTAGCTTCCAAGATGAGATGAGATCTGGTGGCTTTAGGGCATAGTATAGTATACTATAGTATAGTATAGCAGAATACAGTATAGATTATAGCAAAATATTTGAAGCCATAGATCATGAAAAACTATGCATGGCTCTTAAGAACATGGGAGTACCACTACATTTCATAGTCCTGATGAGAAATCTTTACTTAGGACAAGAGCATATGGTTATTTATATGCAGAACAGATCATAAGAAGAGCAGACTTAGACTCAGAAAGAGGAGGAGTATGCATTTGTTATGCACTTGTAACTGCCTTAGCAAATTCCGGCCCTGGCAGTGAGAAAATGAGAAAACACATGTCACATCTACGTCTTATCAGTCCTTCTGGGCTGTGGTCCCTACCCCAACCGCTGCCCCTAGCATGAAAGTACTGTATTAAAGGTAACACTGTTGTTAGCCAAAGTGCATTTTTCTGAATTTTGGTGTGTGTGGTATTTCACATGACCCCAGATGGACCCTGCCCTGCAGTCTGCCATAATCCCCAAAGTGATAGGACATGTATATACTACATCCAGGTGAGGTCAGCCTAATAGGACCTTTTGGGAACAATACCCCTAGGACTAGCCCAGTAGGTAGTTTGGGAGTCACTGATGGGATCATCATCGCCTCTAATAATCAGAAGAATAGGCAAGAATTGTCTCACCTGATGAGCCGGATAACAACTTTACTCCCTTCCCATTTCCCCTGGATATTGTCAGACCAGATTACCTCACCCCATATAATCCAACACCTTTGCCCAGCAGCTAGTTTTAGCCCTTAAAAACCCCTGGAAATTTCCCCTCAGTGTGTAGTTTGGAGTTTATGGGGACACTGTGATCTGTAGCCTACTTCCAGCAATTCCGTTCAGCCATGCTTTCGGAACGGTTGTGTTTCACCCTACTTCACCCAATTGGATTCTGGAAGCAAGCCTCATCTATAGTAAGTATCACCCGTAGTTCTGTCTCAAACCTATTCCACGCTAACTCCTGATTTCCTGAGCCTTGAATGAATGAGGGTGTGATAGTGAATTACTGTGTGATTTTCTCTTTTAAATAAAAATATACTTAACTGGAGACTTCTGCCTCTGCATCATTTCTTGGATCCACCGCCCCCTCAGTATACAGGTGGGAGATGATTTCATAGGGTCCTATTAGCTGACCCCTCTCAATTTGAGCTAAGTAAAATTCCCCTACAAAAATTTTGGCTACAATGTGACATGCTATTTGTTACATTTTTTAATAATAAGTGGCAGAATGAGAGTCAGTGTGGCATAGTAGTTTGAGTTTAATTCTCAGTACAGCCATGAAATCCACAGGCTGACCTTCGGAAAGTCACATGCTCTCAGCTTCAGGGGAAGGAAATGGCAAACCTCCTCTGAACAACTCTTGCCAAGAAAACCTCATGATAGGTTCGCTGTAGGGTCTCCATAAGTTGGAAACAACTTGAAGACACACAACAACAACTATTACTTTTAAATGTTTAAATAAAGACAATGTATACATTAGATTTATGTACAAGAAATAACATTTCCTCGATATTCCAAACATATTGCTTTGTGGGTGAGTATTTGGTCTTTTTTTTTTTGTCCATTTTGCCCTTTTTAGTATTTGTTGTTGTTGTTGTTAGAAAATCCCACAATAACAAATAAGTTAATAGCATGCAATGCATTACATGTAGAAATGCTTAATGTTTAATGCAGAAAACTTGGCTTTTTAAAGTAAAAATTTTCATCTTCACTCATCAGTTCTCATAGAATCATAGAATCACAGAGTTGGAATAGGCCACAAAGGCCATCCAGTCCAACCGCCTGCCATGCAGGAACTCACAATCAAAGTACCTCCAACACATGGCCATCCAGCCTCTGTTTAAAAACCTCCAAGGAAAGAGACGCCATCATTCTCCACAGGAGTGTGTTCCGGACCTTTTAAAGAATGAGATTTTCCCATTCTTTAAAATGTCCAGGAGAAGCCCAGATCAGATATGGATGAGTACTACCCATGGAGCTGTATAATAGAATCTGTCCCTCTGGGTTTACACCCAGTGCCTAACACAGGAATGAAAGCCAGTGCACTAATCTCCTAAACCTTTCCTCATAGGGAATGGTTTTCAGACCTTTCACCATTTTATTTGCCCACCTTTGTACATTTCTCCCTGTAAAAGTTCATTTTGTTAGTTTTGACCCAGCTTTCTAATCTGTTCAGGTCATTTTGAATTTTGATCCTGTCCTCTGGGGTATTAGCTACTCCTCCTAATTTGGTGTCATCTGCAAATTTGATAAGCATGTATTCTATTATCCAAGTCATTGATAAAGATGTTGACTAGCACTGGGCCCAGGACAGACCCCTGTGGGACCCCACTGGTCACTTCTCTCCAGGATGAAGAAGAGTCATTGTTGAGCACCCTTTGGGTTCGGCTGGTCAACCAATTACAAATCCATGTAAAAGTTGCATTGTCTAGCCCACTTTTTACTAGCTTGTTTGCAAGAATTCCATGAGAGACCTTGTCAAAGACTTAACTGAAATTAAGGCCCGGGACAGATGGGCCAAAAGTGGTGTGCCGCCGCCTATACTAGGATTTGGGAGTGCGCAGTAACCGCATGCTCTCAAACCCTAGCGTGTAACAGCGGTGGCATCATGGCTGCATCCTGTCCACATGGGTGCCACCATGATGATGTAAGTGAAGTGCAGCGTACAGAAGTCGCTGTGCATTGCTTACATCACTGGTGTACCAGTGGCGTACCCGTGACATGCACCCAGTGCCTTAAAAAGAACCTGGTTGTTCCAGGTTCTTTTTACTGTGGAGGGATACCAAGCAGTTTGCTTGCTGCGGCATCCCTATGGAGTTAAAACGGATGCCTCCAGCCCGCCTTTTTGGGGTGGTATGTACCGCGCCTAAAATATGCTATATTCACAGTATTTGCTTCATGTACTAAGCAGGTGATTTTGTCAAACAAAGAGATTAGATTAGTCTGGCATCTAGCCATTGTCTTTCTTGGCAGCTGTGGCTTATGTCCACCATTTCAATTTCTCACAATGGTTCTAGGACTGGCTATGGAGCTTTAAGAAGAAAACTTAAAATGATGATGATCTGGGGCTCTTTCACAATACACAATTATAGAACTATGACTTCACTTTAACCATGATGGCAATAAGCAATGAAAAGCTGGGGATTGTAGTTTGCTGAGGCAAAGATGCTCTTTGGATAAGAATTTTAAATTGTTTGTTGTTGTTAATTACTCTTGAGTCGTCCTCAATTCATGGGGACCCTGTGGATGAGACATCTCTAATTCTCCCTATCCTCAATGGTTCTGCTTAGTTCCTACAGATTCAGACCCCTGGCCTCCCTGAATGAGTTTAACCATTTGACATGTGGTCTATCTCTCTTTCTGTTGCCTTCTACTCTTCCTAGCATCATTGTCTTTTGTAATGATCCATGCCTTATCATGATGTGGCAAAAATATGACAGCCTATACTCACCCCAAAACTGCAAATCTCAGGATTCCATAGGCAGGTGAAGTGGAATCATAGCACTATAATTTTGCATTGTGAAAGGGCAGAGATGACAAAAAGGTATGTTTCAGTGATTGTGGGCCCTGACAAGGCGCTTAGACCCTGGTTGTTGTGTCTTCATTTCTAGACCCTGGCACTTACAGAAATGTGCATCAAAGCTGGCGTTGATTAAAAGCTTTACCTTTTCAACTGAAGATTGAGCAATGAAACATTTATCCAGCTGAACTAGTAGGTGATTGTCATACATATTGCCTTATTATGGGGGGAAAAAGTCAGAAAATATTTACTGCAGAATTGAGTGTGCTGATAGGAGACGTGTTGCTCCTGTCTCACAGCTATTTCACAGCCGCCTCCAAATGTAACTCTTCCAAAGAGCTACAAAGGTCTATCATTAATATTTGGCATTTAATTGGGAGCCAAATGAAGAATTGGCTGCTGGAGAAAATAATATTAACTCGATTAACAGTTGTTGTTTGTGTTGAATGGCTACATACAATGTTGTATTAGCAGATGGCATATTTGGAACATGAAAAACCCGACATTTTGTTCAACCATCGGCAAGCCTAGGGCACTGCAAGAACCAAACAAACAGGTCCTCCTGGCAGCCTCAGGGCACGCTGGTCTCCTGCCTCCCTTCAGGTGTTTGAGGCAGCTGATAATCCAAGGGCAATCCTTTCCTTCGCCTGCCTCCTCATTGTTCAACTATTTCCAGTTTATTTCCTCTTTTCTTCATCCTAGGAAATCATTATAATTGCTTCTTTTCTCTGAGTCCATTAGGGAGATCTCAGATGGCTTAGGGTAATGTTGTATTAATTTATTACTAAATGATAGTAGCATGGCAGAGAAGCTGTGTGTTATCAGCATCCATATTAATAGGAACAGAAAAGTACACTGAATTGTTATTTTCATTATGAAACATGCAAGTCTATTATTTCCCCCCACCAACAGAAAACTGTCTGAGGGCAATCACTTTCTATATCCTGCTTTCCCTTTTCTATAACAGTTTTCATCTGAGGAAAAGAGGAAAGATGGGAAAAATCAAAATCCCAGTCACACAACGGGTGCAGGGGAAAGGACAGAGTCATGCTTGAAGCATATACTGTTTTGTTTTACAGGAACCCCATGATTTAGTAAATGATTTACTAGATCCAGCACCCAGAGCATGGTGCAAAAGGCAATTCTGAACTGAAGGATTTATTATGAGTTACAGAACTGAACAGATGACCTATTGTCTTTCAGAACAAATAACCATTCCTGGCTAGCTCCCAATGCATTTTTAAGAAATTGTTAGTGGGAGTCCACTTGCCCATTCTAAGGAGTAATGAGTGGAAGCTTCTCCACTACATACAATCCTGGCATTTAGATTGTGTTGAAAGTGATTAAAAAAAAGAAATGGAGGAGGAGGAAGTCAATACAGAGCTGCAAATATATTTACACACATCAATATTCTAATAATTTTTATTATCCAGGCTGCCACCAGAGAATACCCGAATTAAAAAGAAGAAAAATCCTTAAAACTTTTATCAAAGCTTAGAAATATTGGTTAAAAATGCACAATTGATCTGGGATTACAAAAGATAAATATTTGGGGAATATTTTTATTGTAGACATACAGTAACTTGAAAGCAGTGTGGTACAGTGGTTTGAATAATGGACTAGGTCTCTGGGAGAAAAGGGTGTGAACCTCTGCTCAGTCATGGAAACCCAGTGGATGACCTTGGCCAAGTCATGTTCTCTCAGCCTAAGATGAAGGCAAACTCCCTCCGAACAACTCTCGCCAAGAAAGCTCTGTGATAGAGTTGGTTTAGGTTCATCTTATGTCTGAAATAATTTGAAGACATACAACAATAACAACAACAACAACAACAACAACAAAAACAAACTGAAAAAGGAATTAAAATAGGGGTGGGAATTATGTGTCCATTTCTCTCCACTCGTTATCTAAAAGCCAGGACTGAATGTCCATTTGGACTTACAACTATTACTTTAAAATGCCTTGCTAGCTCTCTTCCTGAACTTTGTACATTTGAGTAGTACAGTTTACCAATGGAGAGAGTCATGCTATTGTCCATATTGTTAACAAATGGGAATCAGAATTCCTTGCCTTACTGAAAATCAGCCCGAGGGGATCCACTGGCAGATTCTAATTTACCTTCTGCTCACCATCGAGGATATTTTGATGAAGTTAGTTTTGCAGCTGTTGCTTTTAAAACACTGTTTATTTCCCTACCCCCAAGCTCTCTAGGTTCAGCAATCTGGAAAGCTGAATGATATAATTCATACAGAAGGTCATTTCTTGTTCATTCCTCAGGCCTAGCACACAGATTATTGGTCAGGCTATAGATAAGCAATAAGCTCTCTCACTTGGGGAGCAAGTTTCTTTTTTTGGCTAAATGTGGTGCTTCTCAGAACCAGCCTTCAGTTCCAACTGCAGAATACTGAAAGCAGCTATATAAGCAAGGTCATCATCAGGCTTCAGAAAGAAAAGGTTCCTAGTGATGTTCTTCAAGTGAAATTTAGGAGATTATTGCTTCTTACCGCTGCTGAATTCAGTCTTCATTCAGACTGCACACTGGTGTTATCATATGGCTTTTCTCCTCAAAACCGCCATCCAGGAGCTCCTGACTTTGAAAAATGGCCACTGAAGCGAGTTCAGGGACCAGCATTGGAACCAGGCTAAACCCAGATGGCAGTTTTGAGTTGGAAGTCAAGTGTTCTGCAGTTGAAATTCAAGGCTGTTTCTGAGAAGCACCACATTTAGCCCTAAAAAGAAAGAAGATTTATTTAGTTGTGTGATAATCTCCTTAGCAAACAATGTTGAGGGCCCACACAAGCCTATCTCAAAGGTGAGCCCCTGATTTTTTCTTCTAAGACTGAAATCCAAGCAAGAGATGAACTACCAGAAATACTTCACACAACTGAAAAAGAACCTTTTTTGGGTCCACCAGGGATTATCTAGTTCAGCCTCCTCACTTGGAGATGTGAACATGTGCAGTCCCTAGTTACCCAATTAGCAAGTACATCCTTAAATTGTAGTGGTAAATACTTAGGCAGGGGGATACTCAATGGGGCATCACTGATTAGGGACAGTGTTTAGAAGCAAAGAGGTAAATCATTCTCATTGGCTTGAAATATGATCTGAGAATTTCTAAACTAGAATAGGATAGAGAGAAATCACAGATTATTCAGAAGAGAGTTTAGAAAAGTTACTTTTGGACTACAAATTGCAGAATCCACCAAGTAACATGACCAGTGAAGGATATTGGCAAGTTTAATCCAAAAAAAGTAATATTTTGGGGATATTTGATTCAGTGATAATATGAGTCAAGCTCATATCAGCCAGAGGCCCTAAGTACCCTAAAGGCACATCATCCCACTTTATCTTGGAAGCTAAGCAGAGTCAGCCCTGGTTAGTACATGGAGGAGAGATTGCCAGTGAATACCAAATTGTTATAGGTCAGTGATTCCCAAACTTTGGTTCTCCAGATGTTTTCAACTTCAGCTCCCATAATTCCTGACTTTTGGCCAAGTAGGCTGAGGCTTCTGGGAGTTGAAGTCCCAAACACCTGGAAGATAAAAGTCTGGGAATCACTGCTGTGGACAATAGTTCAGAGTAAGGAATCGGCAAACCACCTCTGACTATTCCTTGCCTAAGAAAACCCTATGAAATTCATGGGGTCATGATAAGGAGCTTATCCTTTAGCATTTTAAATCAGCTCTAGCCTCCCAGACTGCAGTCAGGATTCAGGATGGAGGCAGGGATTATCGCACACTAAATCACCACTGAATCACCGGCCCCACCAGCCCGGGTCTTAGCTGGCAGAGCAAGATAAGTCAAAAGGCAACTTGAAGACACATACATGAGTCAAGCTTGTTTCAGCACACATTGGTTGCAGGTTACTGCTTTAATCCATTTCTCCACCTGTCATTTCCCTTCACTTTTTTGGCATCTCATCATTTCATCATTTCTTGCTTCCTTGCTCTTTGTTCTCTCCCTCTGCCACCTTTGCTTCAGTGTTCACATTTGAGCGATAATGTACTATAACATGTAACAAGCAGCCTTTAAGAGATGTGAAGGACATCAACCTGCTCTTGGGGCAGATTCACACATGCAAATGCATACATCTGTAATCACGTCAAGTGGAACTACATACATAAAAATAATTTCTTTTATCTCACTTCACTGGTAATGCTTATCAAGACCAGGAGTTTTGTGCTATGAGTCATGGTGAGAACTTTGTGAGCTATTGAGGAGCAACCATTTATCTGTGGATCAGCCATAAGTAAGCACTATCATAGATCCCATTCCTAGCTCACTAGGTTCAAGTAATTGTAGTGAATCACTATCTGCAATATACCTTTTCAAGGACACAGGCTCCTTCTCAAGAGACTCTTCTGAGAATTTTAAAAAATAAACATTTCTTTCATGCTTAAGTTGCTGTTTCCTGACGATCATTTTCAGTGAGGCCTTCAAAACTGTATTCATGAGTGCTAACTGAAAACCAAATTGTTATTGGCCTCAACGGCTTTCTTGCTATTTGAGTGAATGGTTTTGTTATAACAGATAGCTTCAGTTCATTGACTTGCACAAGTAATGGCAGCTTGCCAGTATGGTCATTTTGACAACTCTGTGCTTCTGTACAAAATCAAATGAGAAATAAAAAAATTATAGCATTGTGCATATAATGTGGACTGAAGAACACATGAGACTGTCTTCTGATTTTGTTGCAGTTTAATATTACTGGACAAACTATATCAGTGACATTTGTTCCACAAATGATTCTGCCTTGGCTTAAATCATAGGAAAATGGAGATCCATAAACATACTACCTAACCATCCCTTTTAAAAAAGATTACACACTGGGATGGGCATCATATAATCAATAAAAAGACTATTCCAATCTATAACAAGAGAGCTTAAAAAAGAAATGTCCATAGGAAACTCATATTTTCAATGTTTCCCAATCACTCTATAAAACAAATTAATATACTATACAATGCAACATAAAACAATTAAATACAAAATATTGTTAATATGTCTGATTTCCATGAGGAGTTAAGTATACTGAATTAATCTGAATTGCTATCTGCATAAGAGATAAATGGATGCCAGATTCTGTTAAAAATAATTGTGTCTATCATAATTTCTTGAAGAACATATGAAGTGAATTTTTATTTCATAAGCATTAGGGACCATAATTTGTCTCTTCATTGTAAAATTGACAGAGCATTTTGACCTCTCCAGTTTTGTGCAATCTTACTGATCCAGTAGTGAGTGTGGAGCCCAGTGTGTACCAAGAAAGAAAACAGACCATAAATTGATGGGGAAAGGTCAGAACCTTATTGGTTACAGCTGAAGAGGCTTGACCCACAGTAGCAATCCAGATCCAGGCACCAGTAGATACACCTGATGACTGATGGAAACCCATCCACCCAACCTATCTGCTGGGTAGTGCTGGAATGAAGGATATGGGAATCCACTCAATTGGAAGCCACTGTATGGTTCTCTGCCACCTGGGAGAGAGGCAGAGCCGACTGTTCCTGAACTGGATGAGATCTGGTTGCCTACACTCCTAGGTTCTTTTATGAGGATGTCATATACTGAGTATGATGAGTTCATGGGCCACATCTACCCGCAATTGGATCTAGCCCTCAAATTGTGACAGTCTATATTAGGAATAGCAGGAGTTCGCTCATGCACCTGAGGAAGTAGAGCAAGTCTATGAAAGCTCATGCCACAACTTTTTTTGCACTTAGTCTCAAAGGTACTGCAAGATCCCTTTGCATACTCATGTTAGGAGTATGTTACCAAAACAATAATCTATTTTTAAAAACTCAAATACTGAGAAAAGGGGGGGTAGGAGCAACGACTGAAGCTGATTGAATGTCAGTATGGCAGGGAAGTAGTTTATATGGGCTGACAGAGGACTTGGGTGAAGCTTTCAGTTACTTCTAGATTTTGCCCCCTGTCAGCCAGCCAGCCAACCAACCAGCCAGGCTGCCTCTAAGTAGTTAGCTTTCCCACTCCATAGAAGTGTCTGAGAAAACTATGTGGATTTCTGGGAAAGAGAAAGACTCCCAGTACCTGTAACATGGTGCTCACCCTCACTTGTCTGCAGCTACAGTCTGCAAATTGGTGCTCCCAGTGAGTCCAGAAACACACTAAATCTTGCAGCTAAAAAATTAATCAGGTTAGACAACAGATTTCTTAGCATCTGTAAAGAAGAACAAATGACACAAAGCAGGAGACAATTCTATAAATTTAGCAATAGCAATAGCAAGTACATTTCTATACTGTTTATCAGTGCACTTAAGCACTCCCTAAGCGGTTTACAATGTGTAAGCTAATTGCCCCCAACAAGCTGGCTACTCATTTTAGCAACCTCAGAAGGATGTCAAGCTGAGTCAACTCTGAGTCCCTGGCTGATATTCAACTCACAACCTTGTGGTTTGTGAGTGAGTGGCTGCAGTACATGCATTTAACCACTGAGCTACCAGGACTCTTGATGGTAATCTTAATTTTAACAAAGATTTTATATCAGAACTGAAACATTTGGGGGGCAGTACCACCACATATGAAGCCTTGGTCTCCATTACAACACCAACATTAATCAGGAGAATCCCTATGGTATAATTTCATTTAAAGGAGGTTAAATTCCAGCAGTTTACAATTTTAAGTCTACCTAAACATTCCTATATAGAGGTGAACTGGGGAAAAAGGCAATATTTTGATTTTGGATCTGAAGGGCCACGTTAAGTATAGCCTACATTCAAAAATCTTTTTGAGTTGGATTCTGCATTTGCAGAAGTGTTCATCAAAATTAATTCACAGGGGGGGATGTAAATTTATAAAACATTTGTTCTGTGATTGATTAGGAAGTAAATGACACTGCACAATTTAGCCTAGTGATGAAAGAACTCTGGGTTTGATTTGATTTGAGTTGGCAATTATGAGTGTCATTAAAAATGATTGATTTTTTTAAAAGGGTGAATTATGGCTTATAATCCATTGGACATGATTTCTTTATGTGACACGTGTAGGCTTGCAAACGTATTTAAGAAATATAGTGGGTTGATGGGGGGAAAACACCATTGCCTAGACAGTTATGAGTAAAGATCATTCAACCCAAAGCATCAGGCCTCAAGGACTCCCTGACTCTGCCTGCCCACTTCGGACATATACCAACACTAGGATGTGATGATTTTTTAAAAAAAATACATTTCATAGGCCAGCTATTTGCTCAGGATTTGAGCCAAGTTATTAAACAAATCAGACAGACATAAAAGACAATAATCTTGGTAATGTGGGAAGCAACAGGAAAAGAGGACAACCAACTCACAGATAGATTGACTCAAGCGAGCAAGCCTGGCCCTGGTTTTTAGAACTTAAGCAAGACTGATGATGAGAGGTTGTCATTGAGGTCTCTCCTTCGTAGGATTGCTATATGTTGAAGCTGACTTGATGGCAATTAACAACAAATTCTACCAATTATAATTCCATTTTTAAAAAATTCTAGTTAATTGAACACAGTTTTAAAAAGAATAAGGGGTTTTAAAATCCACTTCTAAGCCTCTACCAATGATAATGGCTGGCTTTGAATAACTTATGTGATTAATGCAGACTGCATGGCTAGGATATTGGTCAATGCACTTGCAATATTTTTGATTTAAATTATAAGCAGGGGAAGAATTTCTGGGCAAAGGAACTTACCTCATAATATATCTGAGCATTATAAACTGGAGGAAAAATATAATATCCTGAGTCTGTTTTTTAAAACCTGGCAGCATCATTAATTTAATTGGCCAGAACTCAAAGAGAAATTTCTGCAGTGCAACAGATGGCTGTAAAACACAGGTAGACAACTTGGCTAGGTCTGTGGGCCAAATCTGTGCCCCTACAACCAGCAAAGGGTTGCATAGGATGCCAAAGAATCCTAAAAAAACAAACAGAAGTGGACAAAGTTTTTGGTAAGTATTTTAATGTTAGTGTGGGCTGGGTGGCTGGGTGGACTGAACTTTATTTAAAAGATTAATTACTGCTGAAGGCATCCAGAAGGGGCACTTCACCATTTGCTGCCAGAATAAAATAGACCACAGAAGGCCACAAAAACTGCTTCTGAACCACATGTGGCCTCAAAGCCACACTTCTTCTATCAAAAAATTAATCCAATGCAATCTGAGTTAATCATACTAGAATGCATCGTTATATTTTGGCAGGACTCCAATTCATGTGTATCTAGGAGAAAGCTCCATTGACCACAGTGGGATGTACTTCTGAATAAAAATGTATAGTCTCCTGAACTCTTAGTCTTGACTATCTAGCTACATCAGGGTGAATATGTGTTGCATATATTAAAAGATAATGCAAAAAAGATGAAAAGGAGTGACCGTAAACTAGAAACAACCCAGTAAAAGTCTGAAAATGATGCGTGCTCCATGGAGGCTTGTCTCAAGATTGATGACACTGAAGTTCATTAATACAATAATGCCAAATCAAAAAATAAATATTTTCTTTTAAAAAAATCCTTTGAGACATAACAGTGGTAACAGCAGCAAGCAAATGTGCGATACGAATTCCTCATCACATAATTTGAGAATAGTTCCTGATTGTGTCTCTTGTATGTCATGACTTTTGACTCTCCTTTCTTTTCATTTTGACAACCCAGCAGCACTATACAGATTGGCAGCTGATAGCTTGTGGACTGGTACTGGTCCACTAACCATCACTTTGACTGGTACTGGTTTACATTAGCAGTGCCATTCTTATGGATGTCTACTTGTGTCCACTTTCTAAGGAAAATGTGTGCTGGATTGCAATCTAAACAGAGCCATCATTCCAAGTGCTCCCCATACAAGCCTCTTGTTCCCATAAGCATTATCTACAGTAGGAGGAGGCCTGCAGCTGTCAACTGGATGATGGCCTCTTGAGACACAAGATAATAACTACAAATTGTTCCTCATCCACTTCCTTGGCTGGTGACTCATTAGGCAGGGAGGAAGCCACTGTTTTCCTAAGTGTTCTGGATCAGATGTAAACATTTCTTTCTCATTATGGAAAAACAATGTTAGTGTAGATTGTATCTATATTTTTTTTTAAAAACGAACATCTGATTTTTCTGTCTAGGTAGATTCACTGTTGGTAATGGGCTGAAGGTGATAATGGCAGCAGCAGCAGCAGCAGCAACAGCTGCATCCATGTGTGTGCACGCACATACATAGGCCTTCTGGTTGCCTTAAAAGGTATGGTGACCCCATGAATTTCATAGGGCTTTCTTAGGCACAGAATACTGATAGGTGGTTTTGCAGTTACTTCCTCTGAAATATAGCCTATACCACCTGGTATTCATTATGGTCACCATACAACAACTAACTAGGACTGGCCCAGGTTAGCTTCTAAGATCAGATGGGATCTGGTGCCTTAAGGTCATGTATTGTTGTGTGCCTTCAAGTTGTTTCCAATTTATGGTGATGCTAAATTTTGGCAAGTTTTCTTGGCAAGATTTGTTCAGAGGAGGTTTGTCCTTGCCTTCTTCTGAGGCAGAGACAGAGAGTGACTTGCCCAAGGTCACCCAGTGGGTTTCCAAGTCTGAGAAGGGATTTGAACCCTGGTCTCCAGAGTTCAGTGCTCAAACCATTACACCACACTGTCATACTTGTGAAATTCAAAATACTAGCAGGAAGGAATTGTTTGTGAATAGGCTACTAACTATGATGTTCCTGACATTTCTCTTGTTCAATTAGTCATTAGATTGCTTGCTTAGCTGCCTGGAGAAGAGTTAAGAGGTCAAATGCCCTTAATTGTTTTTCATTATCACACTCTCTCTCTATGATTAAGAAATTTCAGCAGAGATGAACTGAATTTTAATAACCAACAATCAGTGAGATATTCAATATGAATGTTTAGAATCAAAGATTTCCTGCCACAAAGTCAGTGCCTTGCAACCCTATAAATCCTAGTAAGGCATTCAGAAGGACATGTGAGAGCACAGTGTAGGAACTGTGGCCCTGTACCCACTACCCCTGTGCCTCAGCCCATCCATTCTTGGCTCTTGTGAATTGAGCACAAATGTATGAAATGGGAGTCTAAGGCCCAAAACACACAGGCAAGATAAAGTGGCTTCTGGCTGCTTCAGGGGTGGGATGTGCACATGATGCACATCTTCAGCATGTCCAGAAGCTGGCCTGAGGATGCCTAAAGCCACCAGGGGCTACCAGAAAAAGAAACGCAAAAAAGGGCTCCTTGCTGATGGCCTGTTTGGGACCGTGGCTGCAGCTGGTCTCGAGACCATGGCTTCTGGTTGCTATGGTCCCATGCTGATTGAGGGGTGATCAGGGCTGGAGAAGCCTCTGGCCACTTGATACCACTTTAATGTAACTGCCATGACTGCATTCTATGGAATCCTGAATATGTAGTTTCACAAATTGTACTTAGAACTGTAATGTACAGTGTAATCAAGCTACAAATCCCAAGATTTCATAGGATGTAACCATCACAGTTAAAATGCTATAATTTAATAGTGAAAGAGGCCTAAGTCAATTTGACTGAACACTGCTTTAGATACTAATCATGGTTAGTGCTCTAAACATGTCTAGAATCTTCCTTAGACAATTAAATATAAATATAATTATTGATGATGTCAGTTATAAACAATGCACTTTAAATGCGGAATGTTTTAATATGTATGTATCTTGTTTGTTCTTTTAAATTGATGCATGTGTTAACTGAAGTTGTGTTTTAACTGATGCGTATTTGTTGGTCTGTTGTTGTTCCCTGCCTTGATCCATGGGGAGAGGCGGGTAAGAAATAATAATAATAATAATAATAATAATAATAATAATAATAATAATCATCATCATCATCATCATCATCATCATGTTCAGTATGTGAAAATCAAGAGTAGAGCAGTAACATACAGAAGAATATCAGAATGGTTACATTCATGTAGTTTCTGCACAGACTGTGCCCTCACACTTTCTTTTGAACTCTTGGAATAGGATTTTAGGCACTTACACTTTGAAGTACTTAAACTTTGGCTTCAATAAAGTTTGCAACACATTTGGCTAGCCACAGTAATTCAAGGGGCTATTTGCCTTACTTTGCCACATCATTGGCTTATTTTGTTTAGGGCCCCAAGTATACAGAATATCCTAACAGAAAATAAGTCAAACTGGACAAGAGAACCTAGATTTGCAAAATGTGTGGCATAGCAAAAATGGGCATGAAGCTTACACTCCAACATTGCACTGACAAAACTGGGACACATGTGGCCAAGCAACATTACAGTGTGGTCAAGAGAAAAATATCATTAATGAGGAAGAACACAAGCTAGGAGAGGCTGCAGCATTTTGCTTTCCCTTGCATCTACTGAGAAGAGCAATACTTCCCGTTCTTCTCTATCCCACCTTGAGTTGAAGGCAATCTGCTTTTGCACTTTGGACTCAGGACTTTATCACACATGGCTTTTAAACTGCCATAAAAATTTGATTAGAGTGCCTTTGGCCATACCAATCACATGATGCTGTCTCCCTCTTGTCACTGCCTTGTTTTGTTGGCATTGTTAGCCTGTACCTTGCCATTGATGGAAAAACACATCAATAAGCTCCTAGTAGCACTTTTTTAGTACTAGTCCTCAGGTGTGGTAAATCACTCCTACAGCAGTTCCAGGACTGCATGATCATGGGGTGTCAGTGTCTCCTTTTCTTCCCCTCTTCACTCTCCTTTGCTATTCCTGAATAGACTCTTTTGTGTGTGTGTGTTTTTAAAAAAAATTTCCCCTTGTTGTTTTGGTTAAACCACATTCACTTAACACCAGAATTGCATTTTTTAAAAAACAAAACACACACACACACACACACACACACACAGCACATTGAGTATGGCACAGGATAGTGAATGGGGTTAAGGATGAGGGCAGAAGTGAGCAACAACCTAGTTGCACTAATGTAGGGACATATCATAGGGAGTGCTCTCAAGCTGGTTTGTATGCACCTTCCTTCATTAACACAATCAAGATGAGAACAGAGGTAGTGTGATTTTGACCTGTGTGGCAGCGGCGATACTAGGGTTAGGGAGCAGTTGCCTTTCAACTGCAAGCTGCCTTAGATGAAACTGGTTATCTGGACCCATTTCAAACTGGCTTCAGAGTGGGTTACGGAGTTGAGACTGCCATGGTCGCCTTAGTCAGTGATCTCTGTCTGGGCATCAACAGGGGAAGTGTGACCTTGTTGGTGCTATTGGGCATCTCAGTGGCTTTCGATACCATTGACCACGGTATCCTTCTCGAATGCCTGAGGGAGTTGGGCATCGGGGCACTGCGCTCCAATGGTTCCATTCCTACCTCTCTGGCAGATTCCAGATGGTGCAGCTGGGGGACACTTGCTCCTTTAACAGGGAACTGACATCTGGTGTCCCTCAGGGAGCTACTTTGTCCCCCACTTTGTTTAACATTTACATGAAACTGCTGGGAGAGATCATCCGGAGACATGGGGCGCGGTGTTATCAATATGCTGATGATACCCAAATATGTTTCTCTGTGACCCCGACTGATGCAGTGACTAAGGATGGGATCTCTCCTCTGAATGCCTGCCTGGAGTCGGTAATGGGCTGGATGAGGGAAAACAAACTCAGTTTGAATCCAGAGAAAACGGAAGTACTGGTGATAGGTTCCCCAGGCCCAGAGAAGGAAATTTGTCCACCGGTCCTGAATGGGGTCACACTTCCCCTGAAGGACGAAGTTCGCAGTTTAGGAGTACTTCTGGACTGGTACTGCAAAAAGAACTGCAATGGCATTCAGGGGTAAATTACCCCGAATAAGGCAAATTTTTAGTGGGCACTTGCTTCCAGAGGGATTCGGGGGGGGGGGGGCGAATCTGCCCAGTTCCATCCAGCACAAATGGACCAGTGGGAATGGGACCTTGGTCTCTGAATAATACAAACAATCCTAATATCTTTTTCCAATGTAATCCTATGCACATTCACAAAGCACAAATCCTATTGAACACAATGAGGTTACTGAGTAAATAAGCGTAAGATTACACTCTCTTAAACAGTTGATGGTGTTGGGAAATGTACACAAAATGTGTTTAGAAAAACTTAAAACTGAAAGAGAGGTAGCATAAAGAGAAGAAAATTCATCCTTATCTCAATCAAACCAAATCTCAATCCCTTGATGGGTGAATTGCTTGATATGGCTATGTTCTTTTCATAGTTGAGTTCTGAACAACATCCAAGTATGAGCACATAAAACCCCATGTATTTTGCATGCAAGGATGTAATTGTACTTCAAGACATACCTACAATTCTTGTAGGAAGACAACTAATTGCACGTTTTATTTCCCATTCAAACCTACTGAATTATCTGATTTCCCATTCTGTCTTGAAATTAAATGTAATCATTTCAAGGTAAACTTAGGAAGTTATTTTTTACATCGACCACACTAATGGAACCTTACAGTTCTGTAATATTTTAAGAATATAGCCTGAGTTGCTGAAAATGTACGTCCTGTCGAAGAAAACAGATTCTTCAGAATTTTGCTGTCTCTTTCATATTTCATATTATATTACTACAGTGGAAACTGCTAAAAATCATATATATTGTAAGAGTTATCCATTTGCATGAAAATGATACATGATACTACATATTTGCCTTCCTTTTTACTCAGCATACTGTCTGCTATTTAAAAGAAAATCTCCCTATTTTAGAAATTCACTCCCCTCCACCAGAGACTAAATATAAAGATATATTGGTGGAATAAACTTGAGATACATTCAGTTAAATGATGATGAACTTAAAAATATAAGGGTCCCTAGACTGGAGCTTTTCCTGAACATGTTCTTATTGAGACGTTAATTTTCTAAAATTTATAGCTATGTATAAAACTCATAACTGCACATCCTGACTTGGAAGATTAAATCTGAAAAAAAAAATATATTCTGCAGAATCAAGGAGTGGTAGTCCTGCTAAGACACTTTGGGCTCAATCTCCAATATTACAGATGCTTCATGAAAAAAATCCCGAAAACTTATTTAGCATCTAGCAGCTCATCTTCTCTTCACTGCTTGTCGTAAAAGAGAATACCATTCATTATTAATGATCTTCTAAAATCGAATAATGAAGCAATGGACTCAACATGTGTTCTTCATTTTCTTCTGTGAGCTTCAAGTAATATGTTACAATTTAGAAGAAAAGTCTCTCAGTTTTGAGTAACAAATTCCTCCACAAAATCACACTACATGTTTTTTCTTGTTTTTAATTTTACACCTTTATCATTAGTACTGCTATTACCATTATTAATACTTTTGTAGATGTATCTGAATGTTGGCTATATGCTAGATGTGATGTGTTGATATGGATTTATAGTCAGACCGCACTGTACATGGGCATCCCTTATGCGGCTTTCAGCTTACGCTAAAGCTGCACTACAATTAAATTAATGGCACATGCATCTGTGGGACATGTGCCATGCCACACCATGTGCATGCGCCCATTGTTTTTAATGGGGCACAAGCATATGCGCTTTTCCCCTTATGCGGGGGGAGGGGTCTAGAACGGATCCTCCATGTAAAGGAAGAGCTGACTGTATGTCATTTTACCCTATATTCTTCATATCATTTATAAGTTTAATCTATGACCTGAAGCTACAGAAATAGCTTACTAGTAAGTAAGTGATACCTGCTAATTGCAGTTCTGGTAAATGCAAGAGTCTTGGTCTATCAGAGTTTTTCTTAGAAGATTTCCTTTCATCCTCAAGTTAGTGTAATAATTGCTTAACAAAGTCTGGTGAAAATAACACCACGAGTTTCACCATGCAATGTGTATATGTCATAGGAATTCAGAACCAACCACAACACCTTTCAGGACGTTCATGCAAGTACATTGTACATCTTACTTACACTTTGAGTTCTTTACATGAAGCTGTTTTTTGGAATGATGGACTAAGGTTATTATTATTATTATTAATGTTTATTTATATAGTGCTGTAAATTTGCATGGCACTTTACAGGAATCATCAAAACAGCATATAACCTGTCAATGGCGTAAAAGTGATAAAATATAAACTATACAAAATTAAGCAAGTTATGCAGTTAAAATACAAACTGTAAAAACAACTAATACATATAATCAAATATAAAAGTATACAACAATATTAAAATACGGTTCCAAATGCTTTAGAGAACAATAAATTCTTTAATTTGGATTTAAAGCCAGCAAGAAAAGAGATAGTCAGCAGATGTTCAGGGAGGCAATTCCAGGAGTATGGTGCATCAAGTGAAAAAGGATGAAGAAAAGCCAAGGAAGAAGAAACCCTTGGCTGGGTAAGAAGCTCCAAGCTCCTGGATTGCAAATCTCAAACAGGATGGTGAGATGAAATAAGGACTGACAGATAAGGGGGAACTAGGTTGTGTAAAGCTTTAAACATTAAGAGAAGAAGCTTGTGTCATAAATTACACCCAGAAATATTCTGAATGCATATGCTCATCCACATGTATGTGTTTACATTATACTAATATTATGTGAATGTAGATACACATACATTAAATGAATGAACATGTTAAAATTGATTTATTTTTTGTGAATTTTCTACATACAGATGGAATGGAGCACATTAATGCATTAGGGTGTTTTAATTATAAATTTTCTTTGCAAGAAAACAACAGTTTTGCAGTCTGTAAAGAATGAATATGCTGTCTTTTATTTCTCCCTTCAATCATTCTGTCTTTCTGATAAACAGCTCTTATCTTCTCTGAACACACCAGATAGGTTTTACATTATTTAACAAAGGTTGGTGGTTTTTTCTCTCTTTCCACTACCCTCTCGGCCCCACAGTGGACACTTACTGCATTGTTGGTGATCTAAACACTTCTGTTTACTTATTTATTATAAAAAGGAAGCAGTGAAGTACTTTTAAACTTTGACTTCACAACCGAAGCAGCTGTGGGCCACAAAGTTTTCCTAGGAGTGATTTAAATTCATTAAAAACATTATAGTAGTTCATAAATGATGTTGCTGTTGTTGTTGTTGTTGTTGT
>NC_056524.1:215537494-215538570 GCF_019175285.1 Sceloporus undulatus
CTATTAGTAGGGATGGCCCTGTGATGTTAAGCTAGAACTTGTTCTAGTTTAATGCAGAATGTTTTGGTCCCCCCCTTTTTTTAGTGTATTTTTTTTTTGGCTTAGTTTCTTTCTCCTTGGTTTGAAACCAAGATGTGCAAGAATCTGCCTCATATCAGAATAGATTATCTAGTCCAGAATGGTCTCTGCTCTGACTAGCAGTGGCTGTCCAGTCTTTCACATGACTTCCCACCTGACTTTTCTAGTTGGAGATGCCAGAAACTGAATCAGAGTGTTCTTACATGAAAGCACTACTGTTGAGTTATTAGTGTTAACATACAAATGCACACATCAAAAATAAATACAATATCATGTTAGAACATTTTCTCAAAAATCCATAACAGACTCAGGGAGTGGAAGATCAATAAAAACACAGTTGACATAGGAAATAAAAGGAACACAAACAATGAAGTTGTTGTCTGAAGATGCCAGTCACAGATGCCGGTGAAATGTCAGGAATAAACTCTTCTAGAACACAGCCACATAGCCTGAAAACCCCACAAAAACTATGGATGCCAGCCGTGAAAACCTTTGACTTCACAATGAAGGTGTTATTTTCCTGATTCAAGAACTATTATTGTGGTTTGACTTGTGCTTTAAGTTTCACCATAATAATTAAAGACCAAATTTTATCTCTATTGACTTACTAATAGAGTTTTACCTTCTTTCTAATTATGCACAATTATTGTCGTGCTGTCAAATGTAAGATATGTTAGTTGTTCTCTAAGTAACAGATATTGCTTCCGTAGAAAATAGTTAAAAGAGTGCATTTTTCTCAGGTAATCAACTCCTGTTTTCTTAACAACCAAAACACAAAATTTAAATATTGGGGGACAGGATCATCACAAGTGAAAATGTGCACCTGAGGTTGTACAGCCTTGCCAACATCTTTTTGACATGGTTTATGTGTGGACGCAGTGACTTAGTGGTTAAGATCCTGACTGTGATGACCACAAGGTCAGCAGTTTGGCAGTTCGAGACTCAAGCGCTGCATGATGGAGTGAGCTCCTGTCACTAGTCCCAGCTTCTGCCAACCT
>NC_056524.1:215538670-215542385 GCF_019175285.1 Sceloporus undulatus
CTTCTTTTATCCTGGGTGATGGTTGGAGTTCTTGTATAGGTATCTATACAGGTATTCTGTATACTGTGTGGCCCAACTGAAAAGCAAGCTCTGGAAACAGCACCAAAAAACCCCACAACATGGTTCCAATATGTGGATGATACCTTCACCATTTGGAGCCATGGAGAAGAAGATCTGACCATGTTTTGGAACCATCTGAACAACATCCACCCAAACATCCAATTCACGATGGGGAAAAAAAAGGAAGGAACATTGCCATTCTTGGATGCCCTGGTCATCTGCAAACTGAAACAACAGTTGAGCCACACAGTATACAGAAAACCTACACACATGGACAGATACCTACACAGGAATTCCAACCATCACCCAGGACAAAAAAGAAGCCCAACCATTGGTTCGGTTTGTGGATAACTATGGATGCTTTTTATGCTTTCTGGGCACTTCAAGATAGGGCTTTTAGTGTGCAATTATCTGCTTTTGTTATGGAATTTCACAGGGTGTTGACACTGTGATTGCCCATTTGTAGCGCTCATGAATTTCATCACCATCAGATTTTTTTTCCCAGAGAAAAAGGTGGAAAAGCTCCATAATTACTCTTGACTGTTAGCACTAGGAGCTTTCCACCTGGTTATAGTAGGGAAGCCATATTAGACTAAAGTTGGCCTCTGGTCTCTGTCAATTTATTTTCAGTGTCATCTACCTTGTGCTGTGAAAGCATAGAAAAAATGATGCTAAATTAAGCAATGTTATGCTTCATTAAATGTTGGTCCTTCCAGCTTTGGCATTGTACCATCTTACTGTCAGTATCTGACTTGTTCATAGATCATCCCTGTATATAATATCCTCCCACCAGTACCCCAATTTGGCTAAAAGGGATCTTCCCCATTTACAAAAGGAAATAGATGTAGGTACTTTGGACACTGGCTGCATCAGATGTTCTAAGATATTCTTATAGTCCTTTTCTCAAAATAAACGGATTGATTTGTCATCCTGTCTCTTATCACTGTAGCATGTTTCCATGGATACAGGTTTGCAGGCTTGGCTGGTTTGCTTTGGCAGTGCTGCTGCTAAAGCACATTCCTGGCTAGCTTGGTATACACATCGAGGGTGTTTCTGCAAATCTGAAGACTATACCTACTTCATACTCTTTCCCTTTTCCTGTCCTACAGCCATGTAGAGGAGTGTTTGAAAAATCATAAGGGAAAAAAAAACTCTCTTGTTTTGTCCAAAAGATGACACAATGAGCAGAATCAGTGTTTCCTTAATATTAAAATGGGTCTGAGAGCAGGGGAAACAGATTTTAGCCAAAGACAAAATGTAAGCAGACTGATTACCTGTCTACATCCTGTCACTGCATGTTAAAATTTCCCTGTGACATTTACTGCCATAGAATAGCCACTTACATTTGAAAACCATACAGAATTGGATGCCGTTGGATCAAATAAAAAATGCATAAGAAGCAAAAACAGGGAAGGAATTTGGGGAGTGGATTCTGCAGTAGTTAAAGGACCTTGTGAAGTGTATGAATCTGTCAAGGGTATTAAAAATAGAAGATGGATTGGCTGATGCATAATTTGTTATTCACAGCCCTTGTAATGCTTCCAAGTCAGTTCATAGGTTGTGCAGTAGTAGTGCTAGTGGTAAACTCTGCATACTGTTTTGTGATATCTGCCTTTTTCTACATCTCCTCGGTGAACAGATCATGGCAAATGGCAAAATGTGCATATTTTCCTGAAGACATTTAAGATGGTAAACTAAGAAGTGGGCTGCATAGATCCATGATGTTCTTTTACCCCAATGAAGTAATAATCTCAGGGCTGTACTATGGGAACAGATCTTTGGCAAATAAGCAGGTGATAAACAAAGTGAATTTTTGTCACTTTGCTCAGCTGTTACTATAAGTTACTTTAAGACTCTTATTAGTGTATAATGTAATGTATCAAACTTATAATTTCAATACAGGCTAATTTTTAGTTTGTTTTCTATTTGTTCTTGCTTTCAATAGATACTAAAACTGAAATTAGTGCCGGAAACTGTTTCCATAGTGATAATTAAATTCTTTGGCTTGTCTAATCAGCAAAAATAATTGTTTCAGTGTACATCTAAAAAAGATTCAGGGAGAAAACCTACATTTCTATTCTTTCCCACAGCACAGACTAATAGCAATCTAACTTACATTAAAAATTATACAGTAATTCATTAGAAGCATGCAACCATTAAAATCAGTTGGACTTAGCATGCAATTATATACACATTTTCCTGAGAGTGCATGACAATGAACCCAATAGGGCTTATTCTGAGCAGCCATTTATAGAGATGCTCTGTTAGAACAGTGCTTAACTTTAGGCAGAATTTGCCCATGATTAGGGGAAACAAGCAACTATAAATTTGAAAAGGAAAAGACTGGAAAATATGGCAACACAGTAAAGAAACTGGAGGATACTCCTGAATGAAAAACAGATAGTACTATTCAATAAAAATTACCCCCCCCCCAGGGTTCTTATTTTATCTTACATGAAATAATGAAGGTGTAGTGTAAGACTGCTGTTTAATTTTCTTGGGCATATTGGGTTGATCCAACTGAATCTCTCAAATAGTATTGCAGTATATCAGTACAATTCCAGCTTGATTCTTTCAGTAAATAAACTGATACCATGTACAATTTTTGGCACAAATTAACAAATTAAATATCACATTCATAGTAAAATAACGTCAGTGGTTCAGAGCTACAAGAACTGACTTTGTCTCATGCCAGATGGGTACTTTGCCCAAGATCCCCTTTTCTCTTTCCTTTTACTTGACTTTGCTGCTTGAATTTGTTCCACTGATTGTTCCCCTTTTCAATGGTTCCTTGTCTGTTACTTTGTTTTCTGTGCTGTGTGATTTTAGACTCTCCCAGTAAATCTCTCACTGTGAGTTGGTGGAGGGTCTTTGCATCTCTTCCAACATTTCTTTATGCAGTAATTTAGTACTACTTCTCTGGTTTACTTTTTTGTTCCTGTCTTAACAATTGTACTTTTGTAAACAAATCCACTGTATCAAAGGACCAAAGGACCTATCCCTGGAAAAAGCTCACAGTTGTCCACTGCATAATTTACTGCTTTCCAACTTTCCATTCAGTTTCCAGAAATCTTTCTGGTCCAAATCCACCAGATGTGTTCAATTTCTGTCCCAGAGCTGAAGCAAAGCACAGCCACCCAACCTCACAGGAGCCTAATTGTCTTGCTGAAAGCTAGTGTGGTTGGAAGTTGGGATACAACTTGGGAAAGGACTCAAGAGATGCAAATACAAATCCCAGTTCAAATCATGACTTGGTCATGAATCTCACTAGGCAGTCTTGGACAAGCCATTCTCTCTCATTTACTACACTATGTTGTTGCTGTGAAGAAAAAAAGGAGAGTAAAGAACCATGTGCTTTGGACACATCATGAGCAGGCACAGCTCACTGGAAAAAAACAATAATGCTAGGAAGGGTGGAGGGAAGCAGAAAGAGAGGAAGGCCCCATGTTAGATACATGGACTCTATTAGGGAGGTCATGAGTATGAGTTTGCAGGAACTAAGCAGAGCAGTGGAGGACAGGGAGTCTTGGAGATGACCATGGGTCGAAATCGACTTGTGGGCAGTTAACAAAAACAAAAAGAACCATGTATGCTACCTTAATAATATTTAATAATAATAATATTTATTTGTATACCGCCCTGTGGCGAACCAATC
>NC_056524.1:215542410-215550883 GCF_019175285.1 Sceloporus undulatus
TCTGACATGTTTTATTGGGACGGAAAAATTAATTCTCATGCTGCATTGTGCCCAAAGATTTAGTTAGTTTTTTCCCAGGGTCCCATAGGCCCCCACACTTCCTCCCCCCGCCTCTTCTCTTCATGCCCTTCTTGGCCACATTGTAAGATTCCATTTATTCCATAACTTCTCACTAGAACGGCACACGTGCCGCGGCATGGTAGAAAAACACACTGCAGCGCCTCTAAAATATGTGCTATGTTTGCTTACAGATGGTTGTGCCAGTAGAACCTTGCCAGGGCCAGCCAATATAGGTTTTCATATAACCGGAAGGGTCTTGTCATCAGCAGGTGGACAAGAGTAAGCCCTGGTCGATAAAATAGCACTGCCCCCATAAAAATGATGATTACATCTTTTATACCAATCAGCACCATGTTTTCCTCCATTCCTTAAGCTTTTTAAAGCAGAAAAATCAACAGACAAACCAGCGCCTTGTATGCCACAGAACTGCCCATTGCTTCTCCTTATGCTTCCTAGTTTTTGCGGATGGTAGAGCAGCTTGTTCCAATCCTCAATGAAGCCTCTTCCACCCGGAAAACGTGTTGGGGGGATTCTGAGACTTGCCTGACGCGCCTCATTCACTGATAAACTGAAGCAGCAGGTCACGAGACCTCCATTATCCAGCCATTTCACTCAAGTACTGAATTATGATGAGTTTTCGGGTTGCCGGCAGAGTCCTTGCATTGTATGCTAAAGAGTGATGACCCTTGGTGTCACCGAAGAAGCCTCAGTGTTTGAGGACAGTTACTAAGCCGTGCCATTACAAGAAGCAGAACGACTCCCCACTCCTTGTCTTATGTCTGGGAAGGTGTCCGGGCTTGCCCCCTTTTTGGACCCTTGCGTACTTGTAGAACTTTTGAGGCTACCCCACTCATAAGGCAGTGCCCTGTGTCCCCTTTCCTTGCTTCACGAAGCCAGAATGTACCATTTGTCAGGGAACCGAGGGCGTGTAAATCAAAGCAAAATAAACAAACAGCCCCCCCGTGGGGGGGGGGGGCCCCTGGGAATCGAGAATCGCCACAGAGAGTAATCTTCTGAGGTTTAATAGCCAATGGCCTTTGGTTGCCTTCCATAACTGTGGTAACCGTCATTGAGAGAGGTTTCTTACCTATTATATTAGTCCTCTTGCAGCAACCAGAGAGCGACTTCTAGCTATCACTTGTCTTGGCCTCACCCATTCCCTTCCCCCTACCTTCCCCATTTTATTTATTTATTACTTATCATTGTTTATTTAATGTGGTGTTAATACTGTGTGTAACACACAACTACTTCCCACCAGCACTGCTCTCTGCCCACCATTTTTACCAGGCCCCATGGTTCACTGCCTATGGAATTGTTGGAATTGTAGTTTTATGAGACATTAACCCCTCTCCTGTCCCAAACTCCTGGTGCCACAACAAATTACAACATCCCAGAAATGGCATTGACCATGGCAGTAAAATGGTTCCACCCTGCGATTATTGCTGTAATTGGATGCAGCCATATATTGTCCTCCTTTCCCCCCTCAGTCTCTCAAGTGTGTTGTCTATTTACACATGAGGAGGGACTGCACTCGTTTCACCACCTCGATAATCGCTTTTCACGTGTGGACAGTACGCTCTGGGGACCTTTCATACCACAAAATTCCTAGCATATGATCCCCCCCTTTAACTTCATGGCAATACTCCTATGGAATCCTAGGGCTTGCAGAGGCTTTTTTTGGGTGGTGATGGTGTGATTAGACTTCCAACCAGAGAGATCCCCAGTGGCGTCGCAACTATGGCATCGTACAGACCTTCCCCCAACAAGGCGGTCCTGCCCGTGCCTTGTTTTGCTGTCGTGAGGAAGCTACAGCGGACAAACCGCACGTTTCCCTCACGCGAGCAAAAGAACCCGCAAACAGCAGGGTTCTTTTTTGTGGCACCATTGTGCGCTGCCAGTGCGCCAATGCGGCTTTGCGATGTCCCCAATGTGTTGCGACGTGCGGCCGCTACGCATCTGTGTTTGTCCAACATGGTGGTGCCCCATCTGTACATGGCCGCTGCCATTTGACGCCCTTGTCACGGCCCGAGGGGTGAGGGCGGTGTCTGGAAGCGCGGCCCCCTCGCATTGTATGAGGGCGCCCTTACGGCCCGCTCTGTCCCTGAGCCTATATACTCCGGGTTCTATGCTACAGCCAAGGCACTAATGTGGATCCACAGTGTTATCATTTTGCAGTGTGAGAAGAGTTCCCCCTTGGAGAGACCTCCTCATGCATGGAATTTTCACTTTCATATCAGGGAAGGAAGGGGCAGGGTTAGCCTACTCCCCTTGCCTCAGTGTTTAACACCAAAATAGATAACAAGAATGTTAAATGAACACAAAGATATCCTATCTGCCAACGTCGTCCTGACTTTGGCAGGAACAGTCCCAATAATCCCTCCTCCCTTGTCCTCACCGTCCTCTTGCTTTAGCAGAATAACCACTTTCCCTTCCTCCTCCCCACCCCTTTCTCCCCTTCCCTTGGCCGCAAAATGATTTCAACAGTGCAAAGTAGTTTGCCCCACAGTCTCCAACTCAGTGGAGAAGAGGACAGGAAGGGATGGAGTCTTGCCATTCCCCCCAGTAGGCCTCAGGCCATCTTCCAAAACTGCTACCAGTCTCTCCTAGCTCTTGTTCTCCCTCATTTAAATTTTTCCCATTTTGGACCCACTTTTGCGTGTTGCTGTCCCACACATATTCCTGTTTTCCTCTGTGAAGTGTGGAAGGTATGAAATATGTGTACACTACTGGGATAACACTTCATTCATGTTGCAAAGTGGACCCTAGTCTACAAAAAAACTTATGCCATAATAAAGCTAGTCAATCTAACATTTCACAAGACAATTTCTTACAGTTTTCCCTATTCCTATCTATTTCCAGTTTTCATTATAAAAGTGTTTTAATGTCAGTTAAAATGGGAATTTGACCATTGCCAATACCCTCTCTCCTTGATCATCTTTTAAGTACGATCTGGAGAAAGAAAGGTGTATGATACTTGTGTTTAGTCTGGAAGCTGATACTGGGAAAAAGTCAAATTCTGGATCATTATAATATGAAATTGATTGTTAATGTCAAACATATGTTGAAGAATTAGAGTACAAAGAACAATCTTTGAAGAAGGAAAGTCCAACACCCTATATAAACATACATAAGGTGTAAATAACATAAATATAATTTTATATCATGCCACAATACTAATAATTTTATTTGAGTTGGCTTTAATATCAATTATACAAGAAAAGAAATCATTTCTCGAATCGAAACATTGACTCGAAAACAGAAACTGTACTGTCTCACTAAAAAGCAGAAGAAAAAGAGAAACAAAAGCTGGGTGTCATTTTCATAAATAATATGGGGAATAACACAGAAGCTTTGTAAAACCATACAATTGTACAGGTCCAGGTGCAGAAAAGTATGTACGGTAGTTTCCAGCACCATTGGCAGCTGGTGGTTCCAATGTCACGTGGGGCAGATAATCCGCTTTGTGTTTTAGTCTGCATTTTAAGGGTATTTCGGGCATCCAAGGTACGAACTTACTTGAGGAACTAAAAATGTGCTTCTTTAGAGCTGACCCCTTAAACTGAATATGATTAAACCACTTTTTTGCACAGAGCCATCGCTCCCTAGCACCACCCTTCCTGAAATGATCTGCCAACAGGGGTGTGAAATGAAAGTCGAATGAAGTGCTCTGGACCCAGCCCCAGTAATTTGTACAAAAGCTGCTTCAAGGACCAGGAATTTACCAGAAGAGTACTCAGCCTGCTTTTAGCACAAAGAGCATGACAACTGACTGTTTTTAGTGTACAATTAGGCTGGAAACAGATGAGTTTAAAACATGATTCTCAATATTCCTTCAGATTTCTAGATTTTAAATCACATAATTTCTGCCCATTACCCACACTAGCTGATATTTCTGAGAGTTGAAGTCTCCCAACATCAAGAGCAGCCAGTGGGCGCATTGGATCCCTTGTTTTCCCCCTTTTAATAAAGGAATCTTGCTCCCAAATCCCTTCTAGGGGTTGGGAGGACAATTTTGTCATTTTTGCCTCCATTTCAGGCCCAGAGGGCCTTTTTCTAACAGGAATTGAACTGAAAGGAATTCTGTACATTAATTATTGTACAAAAGATCTCATGTACTTAACTGGCTCAGGGTGGTGTGTGAAATTGGCCCCATGCCTGCTACAAATTTTGATATTTTTGTGAGATGCAATGGGTATGGCCCTCTGCATTCTCTTGGAGGGCTAATGCACTATCCTGATCCCCAACAAGTCAACCATCCTGCACTATAAATAGAGAGATCTTGTAGCATCTTTGAGACAAAACTAAAAGAAAAGAAGCTGCAGCCATGAGCTTTCGTGGACTAAGTCTACATCCCTAATTCATCTGAGGAAGTAGACTTTAGTTTATGAAAGCTCATGCTGTCAACTCTTCTTTCAGTTTAGTCTCAAAGCGCTACAAGATCTCTCTATATACTGATTCTACAAACTAAAACAGCTATTGTCTTTGAATTCTACTCCTTGCATGCCTGATCTTAGAATGATCAAAACTTGAATAAGCCCTCGGTGTAGATAATCAGTTGTCACCCAAGAGACCTATCTGGAGCTAAATGGCCAGCATCCTCTCTTTGACCATTTTTCCACATAGAAAGTAAGAGCAGCCTGTTCAATACCCTCCCCACTGCACCCGGTTTGGCAGCATTAATCTCAATTAATCCTTACAGTACTTTCCCACAGTTCAGCTGCTTTTAACATGTCTCGTTTCTGTCTCCTCCTGCCACTTTCCACCTTTTTCCTCAGCTTGCTTTAGTTGCTGCAAACAGTTCAAAGTGGAAAAGCTGGCCAACTCAATTAATTCACAGGGGAGAGAGGAGGGGGAGGATCTTGTCCTTCCTTAAACTAAAGACATAAATTCTCCAGTTTCTTTGCTTAAAATAGTAGCCATGAATGTTCTTATTCATTATAACATTTGCTCCTCTTGTTGCCAAGCACCACGTGTCCCTGTTTTCATCTGTGAAATGCTGGTTGAGGGTATGCAGTCTGATATCTGGCATAATCCTCGGGGCGAAGATTGATTGTGTTAGCGTGACTATAAAACATATCCTTCAAGGTATCAAACAACTATATTTTCCTTTTTAGTCTGTTTTTCCCCTTGAGCTTTACAAAGCTGAGTGTGGGTGTTTTTGATACATTCACATTTTGAATCATTCTTTTGAGAAAACATAACTGAAGTCGCCTGTGGGCATGCACTCTTAAGTGTACAGAATTTCTTGAAGGTTTAAGGGAGTTAATTACTGGAAGAAGATGGACTTTTAAAAGAATGTCAGAACTTACAGATCTGTATACACTCTTTGCTTTCCTTTAGATAATTTCAGAAAGAACACAGCCCGGATGCATGAATTCCAGTCAGAGTTCTTATGATCATAGGTGGCTGCCACAAAGGATGAAAGATTTGTATTCAGAAGTAACTTGCCTTGATCCTCTAAGGCGCGTCGTCTGGAAGTAGCAAAAACCTGCCAAACACAGAACAAGAAATAGAGAGCGAAATAAAAAAAGGGTGGAATTTTGCTGTGTTACATTAAAAAATGAACTCTACCTATCAGGTAAGGGAACACAACAATGTCTCTGGGAAAGAATTAAGAAGGAATTGCCGCGCATACTTTATGGCAGGGTGTGGAAAATTCAGGGAGTCAATAGAGGTGGCGCCATTCTCTCTCCAGGATACTGAAGAAGGGTCAGTTCTGGTTTGAAAAGAAAGATCTAAACAAAATTCCTATGTAAAATTAGCACATACCTGAAAAATCGTCCATGAACATCCAGTAGTATCCCCTTGAGCAGGAATGGAAAATGTGGACGTGGACTGTGAGTCCCACTGAATAAACTGCATTTCTAAGGGGCCTTATATTCCTTCCTCCCCCACCTCAAGCCCTCATACTCCATAAAAAAGAAATCATCACAAATGGGTAGATTTCCCATTCACTTAAGTAGCCCCTCTCCTCAAAGTGGGGAAAACTTCAAAAACATGCAAATGAAAAGTAAAACCTTGATTCAGTTTTTAATTATTTTTCAGCAGCAGTGACCACCATATGTGGGCATTTTCCACCACCCTTTGCAGTTGCCCAGCTTCTGTTCTAGTGTTCTGGAGGGTGATTAGTCAAGTTTCTTGGTCACCCTTGGGGAATGGGCTTCTTAGCATCTTTTTATTTGTATCCGTGCTAGAGGATAGCTATTGTGGGGAGGGCAAAATATGGACATTGCCCCTCCCAAAATAAGATTCTGCCTCACTAATGAAATTTTCTCAGTTCCCATATTTCTGCATTTCATTAATTAAAACCTCATTTGAACATTTTGAAAATCAACTAGGCATTCAAAGGAAAAAGTACAATTCCCAAGACATGTGAACACAACAAAAATATAATATTCTGGGTGTGAACAGCCCCAAATAAAGCTGCTTCGAGTCACAGTTGGAGGCATGGTGTTTCACTGATGCATGAGTCCTAGAGTCCCGAAAGCCCCACTAAAGCCATGCTTCCAGTTCCCTTAGGCTGGAGCGTGGCTTTGGTGCGGACTTTCAGGACCTGGACTCTTAGGACGCATGCATCATTGAAACACCATACCTCCACTGTGACTCGAAGCAGCTTTATTTTGGCTGTCTGTAACAGGCCGAAGGTAATATTCATTTGGTGGGTCAGAATTTTTAGATGAGGTGGCAATGTCCTCATTTTGCCCCCCTTTCTCATAGCTACACCCCTGAGTACTTTTTCAGATTAACATTTTGCCCTGCTTGCCTTGCAACCCTGAGGGTTAACTGCAAGGAACAGTAGTTGAGAGAATTCTTAGGGTTGTAGTGAGGGTTCATGGGCTAGCCGCTAGACAGACATAAATTTTGGAGGATGTATACTTTTAATATTTTTGGTCTGGATGTGCAAGATCCTAGGAAACTTTCTCGAAGTTTGGTATATTCCACTTATTGTAGGAGGAAAAGAGACACAGCATGAAGTTTGGAAATATAATTCATCCATCAACAAATGGATCCAGATTGAATATTTGAATGTTGGAAGATGGAGACACAAAATGGCCGTCTTGGGTGGCAAAGTATATGTGCTTGGTGGTTTTGATGGTATACAGCGAATCAGCAGTGTGGAGACTTATGATTCTTTTCACAACTGTTGGTCAGAGGTAAAGTTCAGATGTACTTTCAGTAGTAGTGAAACAAGAAAAAAACACTAAAGTAAAGATATTATACTATCAGGTGTTAACCGATAGGCAAATAATGTTTTCAAATGACATCAGAATTCATACCCTCCAACTACCCTGATTTGAAAAGGAAATTCTCTGTCATCCCACTTTTTGCTGCTTTTAAAATGTCCTAGTTTCTCTCTTCTTCTACTTTCATTCTTTATCATTGGCGTATTTCAGTTGCTACAAACTGAGTTCACAGTGCAAAAATAATTTGCACTCAGTTTAGCAACAGTGAGATGATAGGAGACAGAATCTTGCCCTTCTTAGTAGACTCGGGCAAAAGCAAACTGTTGCAGGCTCTACTAGCATATGTATTCTTCCTCATTGAACTCCATAGGGTTTGCTTATGGTAGAATGTGTGTTGGATTGCATTGTAAAAAGCAATGTTAATTTCACATAATTAGATCCATAATACTTCAGGGTGTGTGTGAAGAAGATAGATCTGGTTATAGTGGTTAATTTGGTGATTTGTGGAAGATTTGCTAGGTTTTCTTAACTCTCAAATGCAACAACAAAATAACTTCACGTCCTGAATTATACTGTTGAAATTAAGAAGTGTTGCATAGATGAGGAGGTAATAAGATTTTTGCACAGAAGCAAGTTCAAAACAAATTCCAGGGTTCTGTATTCATTAATTGTGTGTCTTTTCCACTAAGTTCTAGTTTGCACTAGGGCCTAGTGAAAAGCAAAGTAAATTCTGCTGCATTCTTAAAGTTTCTCTATCCCTCTAATATTCTTCATAATTAAGTAGTCAACACAGATACCACATGGTTTGCTTAAATTATATTCAAGTTTTTTTGTTACTGATTGGCGTGTTTAAATTTGGTTTAGCTATTCTAACTGCACACAGACTGAATTATTCCATTTTGTCTGCAATGTGATATTATCATGGAAGACATTCAGACATTGTGATGTCTGCTGTTGGAATCCAATCTTATAAGAATCCACACAGAGTCCAATCTTCATGTAGGAGCAGTAAGTTTATTCATCCTTAGGCTACTGAGCACAGCCAGTCCCAGGAGAGTGAGATGAGGAAGAGAGAACAATCAAACCCTCTCCAACCCTCTTAATAGTATATATACACTACAGCTGATATGACTAAGGGCTGTATCTTAAAGGTACCTTACATCACATCTCCCTTTCATGGAAATATAAAAACAATTATACACTTTAGAAAATAATACATTGTATACAGA
>NC_056524.1:215550908-215563998 GCF_019175285.1 Sceloporus undulatus
AAAAACATAAGTAGAAACTAATACAAGAGAAGACTATTTTCTCAGTGCCTAACTTACACAAATCATAAAAAGCCACCCTTAGGGCCAAGGTGCATTTTCAAGGAGTAACATCTCTCTGGCCTAAACACTGGTCTACTCATTGAGTTATTATATGTTGGTTGCCTATCGTTGTGTGATGTTTCCACCTCATCATATTCTCAGAATAATGATATCCCTCCCACCATATCCATTGGTTAATGCATCTGGTCTTACACTTCTGTCTCTGATAAATTTCTGGCATCGTTTTCTTAATTGGCGTCTATTACGCCGATATATCCTACATTAAGAGTCTTTATTTGGTATGACCGTGGTTGTTTACACTTCTATCACTGTGGCAGGGAAGCCATCTTTCCTTGTGGTCATTAGATTGCATCCAAACTGCATCTCCCTCTTGTAAGGTTGAAGTGATCTAGCGTGCGATCATAAAATGTTTTTTGTCTTTGTTGAACTCTTTGTAGATTCCTGATGCACATTAACGGGATCTTAGGGCATAATAAACCAGTTGTTATGGGACGTTTACTTCTCAACATCCTGCCCATCAACATTTGTGCGGGCGAATATGACAACCCTGTTGCACTGGTGATTGCGATATTCCAACAATGCTAGATGTAATCCCCACCAGCCTTCTTTACTTTGTTCATAAGCTGTTTGATAGACTGAATTGCTCGTTCTGCCTACCATTAGATTGTGCATAATCCGGCTACTAAAAGCATTGTTCAAAACCCCCCATTCTTAGCAAATGTTTTAAATTCTTGACTAGCAAATGGCATGTTATCACTCACCACTATTCTTGGTATTCCATGGCGAGCCAACACAGACTTAAGCCTACAAATTACAGTTTTTGCAGTTTTTATCAGGTAGACTTATTATTTCTGGACATGTGATGTCTGCTGTTGGAATCCAATCTTATAAGAATCCACACAGAGTCCATCTTCATGTAGGAGCAGTAAGTTTATTCATCCTAGGCACTGAGACAGCCAGGTCCAGGAGAGTGAGATGAGGAAGAGAGAACACAAACCCTCTCCAACCCCTTAATAGTATAGTAACTACAGCTGATATGACAAGGGCTGTTGTTAAAGGTACCTACATCACAGACATTAACTCTTAGTTGATTTATCTAGCACCCATGATTCCTTGAAATATTATATTTTTATCAGAATAGAAAATTAAGGTGAAAATGGGATCATATTTCTAAAAAATCATATTATAAAAGTATTTCTTTCTTTTGTATATATATATATGCCTGTGGTGTGTGTGTGTGGGTGGTGTGTGTGTATTTAGGGAGCCACATTTATGGTCTACAACTCATATAAATCCACCTCAGTAAGGCCAGTGATAGTGGACTGTTCCCCAAAATATGGAGGGACAAAAAGTCACTCCCTGCCGTGATGTCCTGCCAGGGCTGATTAACTTTCCCCTGCATTTTTCTTTCACATTGGTTTCAGGCCTTAGATTGTTTAGTGTAGAAAAGTCATGTACTATATTAGTTTGTGGGAGGAGCTGTAGTTTCCCCTGCATTATTTCCAGGTTTGGTTTGCCCTTTCCCAACATGCTCTGCTGTAGCTAGAGGTTTTTATAGTTGGGGAGCAGACCTTGCTGAGAGCAAGCAGGCCCAGACAAACCGGAAAGGGCATTTCTTACAACACATTCATAGCCAAATTAGTTACCATCAGCAAGAAAATAGAGGAATTCAGGAGCGAGAAAGACCCTGCACCAGCTCTATTGAGTGAGGAGAGCCCAAACAACTCAGACCCAGAAAGATGACATCCAGAAGATGCTGAACTGGAAAGTATCTTTTATTTAAGGCTGGGGGAGGAAAACCTTTATTTTTTGTCCTTTAAATTAAATTTTCCCCCTTTTGAACTTTACATCAGCTTCAGATCCTTTCTCTGGGTATCAACAGTTTGTTCTCACCAGGGTACTGGCGTTGCAACTCCCAAAACTGCCACCACCTTTAGTTGGGTGTGTCTTCATACTGCCACTCAGTGGAGATTTTTCAGAACAGGGGAAAAAGCCTGGAATAAATGGTTTGTTGTTGGAGCACTCTGGATGCTTCACCAGATAGTCCTGGATGGAGTGGGCAATGGTGTCTGAAAAATCTCAGAACGATTGGCACGATTTTACTCCCAATTTTTTCTCCATCTGAAAACTCTTGTGTTGTATTGTACTTCATACTCAATTCCCAGGTACTGTTTATCAACTGTCAACTGAGCATTAAATCCCTGGACCAGGGATTGCAGAAAGAACACAGTTATAACTTAATAGTGCCTTGTCACCTCTGATGATTAATAGCCCATGGTACAAACTGGTGTGTGCGTCCTCAATTAAAACTGAGAGAAATATAGATATTGTGATGAAAACTCACCTTTCATTTAAAAACACAATCATTTTCTTCTCTAGAAAATGTTCTCTTTCCTCATCTTAAGAAACTTCTCTAGGATTCTATTTTAGGTCTTTCCCCTTCACTTGTTTACATTCCCCTTTACTTTTGTGTTTCTGCAGAGGAATTTTTCCCATGGCATCAACCACTACTGAATATTGACAAGATTCTGCTCTTTTTTCTTGAACAATTGCTTCTATTTTTGTCAATTCACTCTTCATATTATGTCCACTAAACTGTGTGAATGAGTGCTTCTTCAACTATAAAAACTTAAATGCTTGGAGGCCTATCAGATTGGGACTCTGGTGAAACACAAGTAGATTCTTTAACCCTTTGCCCTTGGTAGTGGATCTATTCCAATCAGAACTTCTTAATTAATGTGTGTGATGTTTGTCATATTTACGTTCACATTGCTGTCACATTATGTCACATTGTGTGCCCTTCAGTGATCTACTCGCACCCACTCAAGCTTAATAATAGAGAGAGCATTTCATACACGGGTGGCATAGGCGATTATGGAGACGAGGAAAACGGGGAAGAAAAAAGGTATACTCCTGGCAAGTCATGTAATTGTGCTGAAGATTTTCAGGACTAAACCAACAAACCATTCAGGACTTAACCCAAAAAACCATTCTCAGGACTTTTCCATGAATGATTTGTGATTTTTTTCCTGGAGTATGCCTTTGACTTCGTGGTTTTCCCCAGCCTGATAATCTCATTAGTGAATTCTTGGTCTGGAATGAAGGGTAGTCCATCTTCAAATCTACTTCATCACTGAATGCTCTTGTACCATACTAATTCTATTCTTGGCCTATCCTATCATAGTTATTAAGGAGATGATATCCCCAAGTCCTATTCGCACTGCACAGTTCTATGGTATTATTATGGCGAAGAACTAGAGCTGGGTAATTATTGCTTGCATTTTGACCACCAATGCCACTCCCACCACCCCGCCTAAATCTCAGCGTCCCAGCTGTGCTCAACTGGCTGATTGAAGAGCTGGGAGCTTTCCCAGTTTGCAAATCAGCCTGTTGAGCATGGTTGGGAACCGGGGTTGAGGAGGGTTTTAGGCAGGAGACAGGCATCGTGTGCTAAATGCGAGTGATAAGACCTGGCTGCATCCCATAAGAGGATTCAAACGAGAAAGGTAAGCCGGGGTTTTTTAGCGGTGCAAAAAATGTCTTGAGGGCATTTGCTTCTTAATATTGAAAACATTCCTTCTCTTCTGATTTTTAACTGAGAGCTAAACGACACCCTGCTTTATAATACCTATTGTAGTTTAGCATCAGTTTCTTTTTACCTTCAGCTAGTAAGAGGGCCTATTCAGATCAGACAGTTCTGTGCAAGTGCAGACACTTTATCTCCCCCACAAGTTATTTGGACAAACACACATTGTGAGGCATAAAATGAGGAGAATCCCCTATGTGCCACTGGAAAGCCTCTCACCACCATTTTCTAGCCCATGGAGAGGATTTGAAATAAAAACTGAAAGCGAAGGAGAGGTTTAAATCTGTGCATTTTCCTGTAATAGTTCCTGATCTGATTGGGCTACAGGGCTTACTTGAAGTTTTAAAAGTGATCCTACATTGCATAGGATGCATTTAACATTACATATATTAACCCTAAGACCCTGGCCTGAGTTCTCATCATTTCTCTCAAATACTCAGTAATTGTAATCTTGCTGGTGAAACCAATTCTCTATCTTAACCTTTTACCTCCGTCTTAAATTCAGTTGAGTATCCCATTGCTTCCTTTGTCTCTCGATTATTTCTTCCCAGCCTGCTCTCTGTGTACATTCATTCAGGAGTGACATAAACAGGGGGCTGTTACACAGACACGTGTACATACACACAGTGTAAAGGAAATAAGATTAATCATGAGCTATGTTCCATGATTTTGTTTTGCTGGAATTAATATAGGCAGCTCCTCTCACGATCAGCGTGAGCTCATTTGGGGCAGCCAGCTAGACGAAGAGGAAACTCTATGTGATTGGAGGCAGGACCAATGGGAAACTGGCCACTGATAAAACACAGTTTATGACCCAGCATGAACAACTGGAGCTTTTAAAAGCCCCCATGCCTGTTGAAGCAAATGTGTCAATGCTACAAGTTTTCATGGACCATATCTGACGTTGTCTGGTAAGTAAAAAATTCATTCTCCAGTACAAATATAATTTTTCTCTGCCTGAACTGTAGCACTAGAATTTTCCTTGAAGGATATAGAATCATAGAATCATGAGTTGGAAGAGACCGCAAGGGCCATCCAGTCCAACCCCCTGCCATGCAGGAAATCCAAATCAAAGCATCCCCGCAGATGGCCATTTAGCCTCGTTAAAGAACCATTAATCATGAAGTGATTTAATAAAGAATTGCTTCTTGCCAACCAGGTTCCAGGGCTGAGGAACCTGCACCCTTCCAGTGTTTGTGCACTACTGCTCCCCTTGCCCCTATTATTAGGCAACTCCATGGAGATTTCAGACAGGGGAAAAAGCCGTGGAGTAAATGGTTTTGTTGCTGGAAGCATTCCTGGATCTTTTATTGGATAAGGCCTGGATGAGCGTGATGTTTTTTGAAAATTTCAATCTGCATCCAGCACGTTGTGTGATTATGTCGGGAGGGTATGCCTTTTTATTTCCCAGCTTTTTTTCCCAATCTGAAAAATTTCTTAGGTGGGAAGCTGATGGAACTGGAGTCGCTGGCAACTCTGGAAGGCCCCAGGCTCCTTAGTGCCAGTCTATAAATTAAATTTGCATTTTGTGTGGAGGGACCATCACTGGGAATACTGTTTAAAAAAGGGTAACTTAATCACGGTCCAATGTGTGCACATGAGAGGAATTCTTTATAACAGCAGTTGGCACACACTGGTGCTGGCAATATGCTACGGCAGTCATCATGGTACTAGGTGGTGAAGTGGGCTCTCTTACAAATGGGGTGAATATCAGGTTTATTGTATAATAACAAGCATTAAATACTTAACTGTGGGAATATTCTAGCACAAAATGTATTGCCAACCATCAACTGGGACATTTTTTAATGGAATTGGTTTAAATTGGTTAAATTGGGAGTGGTGGGATGGGGGCTATCACTGACGATCTGAGGGATACATGCTCTCCCAGTACTTGAACAGTGTGTGTCTGTACAGTATATCACTTGCTGGAGAGCATGATGGGGAGGAGCTCTTGCCTTTCTGTCCTTCTTGTGGCTTCTCCCAAGAGGGCAATTGGCTCCCCACTGAAGGAACAAGATGCTGTTCTAGATAGGCCTTTGGTCTGATTTGATATTGCCCTTCTTATGTTGTTATGATCTTATGATCCTTTATGGATACATGTTATTATAGAGGTGTCCAAAATTTGGTAAGCTCATATTCACATACAAAGTAGATAATTTTGGATGAATTTTGAAATTCAAGACAAGGAGAGCTATATTAAGTCAAGAGTCTGTGAGATTCTTGACCATCACATTTTGTCAACATTCACGACATGTTTTTTAAAATAACGATAAAAAATTATATGATGATGTACCTTTTTTATAATAACATGTTCTCCTCAGAAGGAGCTGGAGTGGTGTTGGTAGTGTTAGGTGTTACCCTAGGACTTCAGGAGACCAGGTTTCAAATCCCTGCTTAGCCAGAAAACCAATTAAGCAACCTGGGGCAAATTGCACTCTTTCAAGCATTAGAGGGAGGTAGTGGCAAACTACCTCTGCCAAGAAAAACCTACCATAGGGTCACCAATAAGTTGAAGTCAGCTTGAAAGGCCTTAACAACAACAAGGTCTGCCAAAACGAGCCACAATTTAAAACAAAGGCAGATAACCACTTTCAGGCTTGAGTGTCCAGTAAATTTGAGAGTAGTACTTAGGGACCACATCTCAATGGTGAGTGGGCAAGGGAAAAAAAGGATTGGGACCAAAAAGCCAGCATATTTTTAGCTTAAACCTCTTAGCCTAAGGAAAAAGTTTATCAGCCTTTTAGTCGAGGAAAACACTGTTGAAAAATTGGGAAAGAAGAAAATGATGGTGCCATCAGAAGGGTGGTTGTGACCATTGAGGAAGTCCAGTGGTCTGATAGGCTTGGGATGCCCAGGGAGGGCCAGCTTGGTAAGGAGAGTGATGGTCCTTTGCTTCAGTTAGCCTTCCTGTAACACTGTAAACTGAACACTGGGCATAAAAGGCACCTTATCATGAATAGGAAACATCGGTGAAACTCGTAAACGAGGACCTTTTTTCTGGATCAATGTGGAAATCAGTGGATAGGAGAAAGGGAAAGCAAGTAAAAGGCTATGGCGAAATGAATGAGAAATGGGGTTTTTACAAAAATTTCATGCAGCCATTCCCTCCTTTTCACAAATTCAAGATATGAAGAGGGATGGAGGTTGGGGGAAGTAAAATAATTTTTCCAGCTTCATTCTGTAGGTGGTTTTAGTACAAGTTTGTTAACATAAACTTTAATGCATTTTAATTTCAATTAAAACCGTCAAAAAAAATCCTTTTCAATGCAGTTAGTAGTGGAATGTTTAGCTTATTAATAAAATCATTTAAACACTTAAACCCCTTTCTCCTAACTTCTCTGTACTTATACAACATCGCTATACATGGTCAAAGACCAAATAAATTTTATTACTGATACATTATCCATCAGTAATTTGCTTCAGACTAATGGGGCTCACCTTTCTTTGGCCATTATCAGATGAGGCTTGAACTGGGGGACTTCAGGCACTGGGGCGGTTCGAATTAACGTTATTTTCGGCTCAATACGATCATACCTGGGAGCCCCTACGAATTGGCAGGATTCAAATTGGCCAATACGCATTCGCGCGACAGTGTATTCAGTGCAGAATGTATAGTCACACACCGGCGCTCAACATGAGGATTGGGCGATTCGTATCGGCCGGCGCCGCGCACCATGCTCAGTGGTGCCCGGCATGGGTTGGCGACCTTAAACGCTTCGGGGTGAAAAGGGGAGGTCCCGTCATGACACAGCCCGGTAAACAGCTGGAGAGCCAGCTCATGCACATTAACATCGCGATACAACGTTGCCCATTACTGTTCCTCTCTACATTCCTGCTTGGTTTTAATGTTACCATGACCTTCCCTGCAAACAATTAGCAATGCCCGGTTTCTACGTGTGTGTGTGTGTGTGGTGGGGGGTGTGTGTGAGTGGTGAGGGATGGCGGATAAAAAGAGAGGCAGCTTCCTCACGGGCGCCCAAACCGCGGCTTTTTTTTTCTTTTGCCGCAAGAGAGGTGCGCAGCTGCGCAGCTACAGCTAAGCAGCGGCGGCTCCCTTCTGCCCAGGGCTTGGCAGGGAACAGGTGCGGGGCCGCTGAGAAATCGCAGCGATCGCCGCCGTTCCAACGGCCTCCTCTTCTCCTCCCGGCTTGAGAGGGCAGCCTAGGCTGGCTCCAAGCCGGGAGGAGGAGGAGGAGGCTTGCTGGAACCCAGCGATTCCAGCGGCCCCCGCGCCTCTTCCCTGCTTGGATGCAGCCTAGGCTGGCTCCCAAGCCGGGAGGAGGAGGAGGAGGGCTGCTGGAACCGCGATTGATCCAGCGGCCCCCGCGCCTCTTCCCTGGCTTGGGATGGCAGCCTAGGCTGGCTCCCAAGCCCTGGGCAGAAGGGAGCCGCCGCTGCTTAGCGCTGTAGCTGCGGCAGCTGCGCACCTCTCATGGCGCAAAACGAAAAAAAAGCCGGGTTTGGGCCGCCCCCCCCCCGCTCCCTGGAAACTGGCAAGAGGAAAGACCCACACCGGAAGTAAAAATTGGAATCTGGGGGTCTTGCGATGGAATTCAGGACTGGGTAGTCCACACCAACCCATTCGCACTGAGATCGAAACAGAGCCCCAATCCAGGATATCGCCATCCCCTTATCAGCGCACTGGCCAACACGCTCCAAAAAGAGGATCCAGTACGCATCAGTTCGCATCTCGCGCATTCACGTGCGTTCGGATTGGGCCATTCGAATGAGGTATGATCGTATTGAGCGAAATAACGTTAATCGAACCGCCCGTGCTGAAGTCCCCCAGTTCAAGACTCATCTGATAATGGCCCTCTGTGTTGTGGGTAGAGGAAATCTGATACTAACCTTTTGGACAAAGCCTAATTTGTTTGATTGAGAACCAACACATTATTGAGAAAATCATTTGCTTCTCTACCATTCCAGGTGGGGCAATGAGGGCAATATACCTTACAGCCCAACTCACAGCACATGGGTGCCTGATAACACAGTTAAATCATGAACGAGCAAGTTGTGGAATTGGCCCCTTGCAACAACAAACTGTTTATCACTGGAGGTCGGGATGAGAAAAATGAAGTCATTGCCACAGTGTTATGTTGGGATGCTGAGACCCAGAAACTGAGACAGGGAATGTGGTCCTTCCCCGTGAGTCTCCCATCATGGAAGCGTCACTCTCTCTCCGGAAAATCCTACAACATATATCCGCAAAATAGTGCCTGAGCAAGTCTCTGTCTAACTGTGGAGAAAGACTCAGGATATGGGAAGAAGAGGAAGAGGAAGAAGTGATCACAAAGAACCAATACCTCATTTTTCCCAAGGATATATATAGGCTAATTGAGATGAAACCACCAAGCTGTCAGAACAGAATCCTTGTGAGAAACCTTTTGTTGTAATTGTTCAGTTTCCTCGTTTGGGAACTGCAATGCCTTAAATTATGTTCATATCTGGACTAATGCTATTTAATTGATGGAAGTATCAACTAGTGAGAAAATTTTTCATTCAGTTAGAGCTGTGAGTTGCAGGTGTATGTGTGAGTGCGCTTGTGTGTGCATGTTGGAGTGCGCACATGCTTTTATCTGGTTCTAATCCAAAATTTCCATGATTTACAACTACCAATAAAAGAACAATCGTAACAGAGAACCTTAGTATATAAAATGCACCAGAAATTATTATAGTACAGTACTACATAATACAGTACTGCTGGTATTCCAATAGTGAATTACAGTATCCAATTCCATCTATGCTTACAAATATTAATTTGCTACAATTCAGTCAAACACAGTATATTATTCATGATGCTATGTCCCACAATTATAAAACACAGAATTTTCCTCTTGATAAGGAACGTGTTATACATACATTGATTTTTCACCGTATGAAAAATATTTTTCATCATATGAAGCTTTCAGACATATGAACAACATTGAGATACCCTAGATAGTTCTCTAGATATTAAAACACAAAAGGGGGGGGGGGGCGAATTCAGTGAACATTTGCACTAGGGGTTGTTTTCCTCACTGCTTCAATGGTAAAGTTCTACTTTAATTCATTAGTGTAGAATATCAGAGTTTTACTACACTATTGTAAGAAGAAAGAAAGCTTATTTTTGTTACTATTTGGAATAAGTTCCTTATACCTGCCTTCTGAAGTTCAGCCCTTTCTGTGGGCGCATTCTGTCCATCCAGTCTGCTCGAGCATCTTCAAAATAGTTCTGGACCCTAGCTTTGAGATGTTCATATTGCCAAATAGCAGCTGATCCAAAAGCACAGCCTGAAAACTAGAGAACATTAAGAATATATTTAATTTATATTTCAGGGAATACGTCATTTATTAAAATAGGGGGGGGGGAACACAAGTGTATACTGGCAACATTTGAATTATGCCAGAACAGCAATCATTATGAACCAAGTTACAATTTCAATACTAAGAATATCTGATAACAGTTTTAGCCACTGAAGCTTATGCAGTCTTTAGAGGATTATAATGGAACCTCTATAATACAAAGGCCCAGGGCCCTTAACAGTTCCACAGATCAGACAACTCTTATAGACATATCTTTATCAATCATGGTGCTTCAATGGATCTGGCTGCCAAAATCCCTTTGTTTCGTTATTACCTGCCCTCAAGTCTATTTTGATTCATAGCGACCCTGTGGATGAAATACCTCCAAGAACCCCTATCTTTCACTTCTCTACTTACTTCCTGTGAGCCTATGCCCATGCGCCCCCTGACTGAGTCCATCCATCTGGCATGCAGCCATTCTCTCCTTCTACCCTCTACTTTTCTGAGCATGATTCTCTTTTCTGGTGATCCATGCCTTCTCATTATATTGCCAAAGCATGGAAGCTTTAATTTAATCATCTTGGCTTCTAAAGAGATCTCTGACTTGATCTGTTCCAAGACCCATCTTGTCCTTTTGGCTGTCCATAGTATCCTAAGTACTTTTATCCAGCACCACATTTCAAATGAGTTGGATTTTCCTTCTGTCTGCTTCCTTTATTGTCCAGCTCTGGCATCTGTACATGGTGATGGGGAATACAATGGCTTGTATGTTTTTAACTTTTATGTTCAGTTTCATATCTTTACTCTTCAGGATCTTTTCTGGTTCTTTCATAGCTGTACTTCCCATTCAAGTCTACCATGTATGGAAATAAACCAACTTGTTAAATCCATACAAACATGTGCCAAATAATTACCCCGACTGTGAAGATGAATGGCTTCACAAGCTTCTTCGCTGAACGAGAAGATTTGTGAAAGGCTGGGTCCTGAACTGCAGGAGACAAACCACTTTTCTGTGGTTTAGCGCCAGCTTCCAAGTTTGACCTATGAGGATCACTCTTCTGTGCTGGTCTTCTGAACCCATTTTTCTGTTGTGCATATGGATACAAAGTAAACCTAAATGGGGGGAAATAGAAAAGTGAACACAAAACAGATACATTTTATTTATTTTATTATTTATTTTATTATTTATTTATTTACAGTATTTATACCCCGCCCTTCAGCCCTAAAGGCTCTCAGAGCGGCTTACAGTTGTTATTATTTTTAATAAGACGGTTCCCTGCCCTCAAGCTTACAATCTAAAAAGACACGACACAAAAGGAGAAGGGAATATGGCGGGGAAGGGGATCAGGTCCAGCAGTTCTTCTTTCCCTCTGAGGCCTGGACCATTTTAAATGTTTACTAATAGCTGAAAGGAAACTGCAATTTCCTATTCAGATAATAACTCAAAAGCATAATTTCAGCCCCTCTGAAATCCTAGGATTCCTTTACTTTATGACAAAGAGTCATAGCAGACAGCCATTCCGCTCCCCCTGGAAATTTGGAGACAGTGTGGGAGGGGGATTACATCCATCAGATACTGCCTCTTCCTATCTCCCTTCCAGGACAGTGCAGTGGCAGTTGGGATGAAAAGGGGGGCCTTTCATTGCTTCTGGGCATGATGGAACTGATGCTCAAACTACAATTATGAGTTCCAGATGTACAGCCTTGACAGTTCTTAGCAATGAAGGCACTAACAAACTGGATCTTCTAGGTTCATTTCTTCACAGTACTCCACGATGTTGCCTCTGTCCATTTGTTTTTCAGCGTATCATTGGTCCTGAACAGACAGGCCAAAGTAAAGCTGCTTTGGGTCTCTTTGGAGGTATGCTCTTTAAATGACACACACATCTTAAGAGGCAAGAAGTAGCGCCAAAGCTGTACTACAGTCCTTAGGACTCATGCATCATTTAAAGAGCATACATCCAAAGAGACCCGAAGCAGCTTTATTTTGGCCTGTCTGTTTGGGCCCATTATGTTCATTTATATCTTTTCTTTCCCAGTGGTTGAACAATAAACCTTTTACATAGATTTCAGTAAAATCATCCAGCTAAAGTAAGATTAATACTTATCTAAAAATAGCTGAACCCTTCAGAACCACAGTGAAATTGACACTGTGATGCAATTCTGCTATTAACTGGCAACTTCAGAATATTTTGATGCAATAAGCTACAAGAATGATTCAAGCTCATCTATTGGACAGTTTTAAATTTGGATGTTTAATCTCTTTTTATGGGTTGGTCACTGTTTTTATGATTGGGGGAGGTTTTTGAAATTGTAATTTTTAATTGTCTGATGTTTTATTTATGCTGTTGGAATCCAGTTTGATTCCTTTGTGAAAAAGCGGAACACAAATAAATATTATTATTAAAAATATTACTATCTAGGTAACTCAATTACCCCCATCAAAGCACTTCAAAAAGCATTTGCTCTTCTCATCTGGGACACAGAACAATTATTTCTGGGCCAACAGCTTGCAAGACTCACTACTTAAGCTCCTTATGACAACAGCTTACATGGGGGGGGGGATGTGTGCCGCTCTGGGCCCACAACAAACTCCAACTCCCAGAATTCCATAGCAAAAAGCCAGGCAACAAGTAAAAGCTGTGCCAAACCGGGTTATTTCTCCAGTATGGACGCAGCCAAAGTGGCTCTATGGGAAAGCCCTGCAGGCAACGGAGGGGCGCCCGGTGCCTCTCTCCCTCCACAGCCACGTCATCGCCGCCTTGCCCTTACCTGCGCCCTCGGGTTCGGCTCCCCCACAACTCCTGCCTGACCCACACACGAGAACAGCAGCTCCACGCCATTTTGTTCACCCTCGGAAAAGAACACTTCCGGGTCAGCGCCTACTTCCGCCCTCCATCTTGAAAGCGGCCCTGCTGCTACTGACGTTCGTTCCCGGGTGACGTCACAGGATAAGCCCCGCCCAGGCGCCTCCTTCGGGAGGGAGGGAGGGAGGGAGGTGTCTCTGCATAGAAGGCTTCCTTAGCCACGGGGAAATAGTCATAGTGATAATAATACAGCACGATAGATTTTATTTATATATATATATAATCTATCGTGCTGTATTATTATCACTATGACTATATTATCACTATGACTATATATTATAGATAACACACACAT
>NC_056524.1:215564098-215569029 GCF_019175285.1 Sceloporus undulatus
CCTCTGCCGCTGCTTCCCTCCATGCTTCCTCTTCGCTTTTTCTTGCGAAGAGGAGGTGCGGAGGGCAGCAGCGTGGGAGGCCTTCAAGGCCTCTGGCACTGTCACCCAGCCCCCTCAGCACCGCGGAAGGGGGGGTGTCAGTGCTGGGGCCCTCTTGGCCTCCAGCATTGATACCTTGCCCTTCGGCAGCGGTGGAGGCCTGGAGGAGGCCGGATGCCAGCGCGGGAGGCCTTGAAGGCCTCCGGCGCGGCAGCCCTGCTTCCTCGCCGTCCACCGCGGGAAAGGCCCAGTGGTGGTGCTGTTGGGGGCCAAGAGGCCTCCAACACCGCCATCGTGCCCTTTCACGGCGGCAGCGAGGAAGCCAAGGCTTGGCCTCCACCGCCACCGCTGCCACCCGGCTTCCCTCGCAGCAGCGGCAGTAGAGGCCAAGCCGCTACACCTCAAGAGTAAAGGTAAGTAAGGGGAAGGGAAGGGAGGGAGGCAGGGAGGGAAGGGAGGAGGGAAGCGAGGCAGGGGAGGGAGAAGGAACTTTTGTTCCAATGGCGGAGTGCCATTGGAACAAATCGGACTTGAGCATACGTGGATTTTGCTATACGCGGGGGGGTCCGGAACAGATCCCCCGCGTATAACAAGGACCCACTGTAATTCTGTTTTGCCAGAGAAAGAAAGAAGAAAGAATAATTTTGTAATGAATAAAATCAGCCCACTGTTTGGACTTTCTACAAAGACGTTCAGCTGCTCTAGAGCAGGACTGGAGAAACTTGATGATGGGGGTAAGCCAGGGCTGAGGCCTAGTCGTAGAGGAAGAAGTGCGTACAGAGACAGGGGCAAAGCGGTCAAGAGTTGAGGAAAGAGTGGAGTTAAATAAAGACATTGCTGAGTCAGCAGAATCCCCAAGATTTAGAGAAGAGAGAGATGAATCCAAGGTCTGACCAAAATGGTTAGAGTTAACAGACCGAGGATCACGAAAATAGCATTGAACAGTGTGACAAGGAGGTGGAGTATAAGTGAGAGCAAAGGAGATTAAATGATGATCAGATAGTGGAAAGTCAAGTGCCAGGTAGTCAGAAATGGCACAGTTTGCAGCAAGAACTAGGTCAAGACAGTGACCAAGAGAATGAGTTGAAGAGTTGGAGTGTGGTTGGAGGCCAAAAGAAGCTAGGAGAGAGTTAAAGTGAGACGTTGTCAGGTTATTGGAATCATCAACATGGATATTAAAGTCACCTAGGATCTAAGTGTGGACTGAATCTGAAAGAAAGAATGTCAGCCATGATTCAAAGTCTGAGAGGAACTGGGTAGCAGAACCAGGAGGGTGATAGATAACTGCAACCTGGAGCTGTAAAGGAGAAAAGAGTCTAATAGGATGAAACTCAAAGGAAGAGAAATGATAGCTGGGGTGAAATGATAGAACATGAAACTGGCAGGAGTTAGATAGCAAGATACCACTATATATGGCTACTCACTACTTCTGGATTCTATTTGTTCCAGATGAATAGTATTGAGCATGCAGAAAAAAGACATCCCAACTTTCTGGGTTTCCTCACTTTTCTTGAGCGATTGGATGAATTGGGTTCCTAGTAAAGAAGTAATACTCACCAGTGGTCCTGAAGCTTTCCTATTGCTGCTGGCTGCCATTTTTGTCAAAATGCTCAGAAATGATGGCCCATTATAATGTACTGTTGTTCTAAGTAATATTTGAGGGGAAGAGATGGAAATCCACCCTGGGTGTTGACATGTCTAACAGAATGCCATTTGGAATCATGCTACATCAATTTAGTTGTTTAGGGGATATAATCAAGTGAGTGAACAGTCACAAAAGGAAGCAGCCACTTTGATCCAGCCCTACTACACAGTTCTTATGAGATGTAAAACATAGTGCGAGAGAAGAAATCTGTTCATAAAGCCACTGTAACTTCCATTTAACATAGAGCATTTCTGCAATAATATATTAAAATAAAAGTTAACAAGCCACATGTCAAATTACTGGGAAACACATGGTCATGAGCACATCACTGAAAATCACTCATAATAACACTTCAGTTGCACCTGAAGTTTGTACAGAAGCCCCATTATATAATCATTATTTATTACAATGGAATGGCAAAGAAGTTCACCTATGATTCTATGCAGCTACTAGAAATCCTTGTGTAAATATATGAGAACTATCACAACATTCAAATATATTTAGTATTTATTAACAGTTTTGTGGTAAAACCTGCAAGACTGGTCCAGTCATTCTTATATCAGTTGCCATTTCTGGGCATTAACTGTAATATATACTGATATATTCACATACAATACTTAATAAATAAAATGTATATGATATATGGGGGACAGGTCATACTAAAAGCTCCCAATGCAACTGCAAAGGGACTGTTTCACCCCCTTGTACTGTTACTATTGGCTAAATATTTCCTGCATTGGCCAAAGGAAATGGCCCTATATAATTCAGGATCGCATTCAGCGAAATGTTTGGATGGAGGAGTGAGTCATCTTGTACCTCATTTAAAGTTCTACTGACAGTTCTAATCATAATCCATTTTGCTTGAAATTTAGGACATTATCACACTGGCCAGAAAAGTGGACTTTTAGCAGGATAAAAGTGTCTTTTGCCAGTACTTATGACATACTGTCATGTCCATCCTGCTGCTGCTTTGCACTCAATTTGTTACAGTAGTCCATCTTTCCAAAACCTGTCAATAAGCTCTCAATCTCACTGCTATTCCATTACTGTCTTTGTATGGTAGATTCCTCCTGCTGCAGTTCTGCTTCTCAGGCAATCATGTGATATGATTCTGCTCTTCTCTCCCTCTCGCTTTCCCTTCTACCTCCCCCTTGCTGTGATTGTGGCGTTGAACACCTTCCTGAAGCTGGCTGCTTTGTGCACATTCACACAGCAGCCAGCTTCAGGAGGTGGTTGGCAGCCATGATTGCTTGTCTCCTCCCTAAAGTGTGGGGCTGTATGAATATGCACACAGCAGCCCCACACTTCAGGAGGGGGGGGAGGAGGAGTGATCCTGGCAACCAACACCCTCCCAAAGCAGTGCAATAAACAGATCATACAACCATGGATCACCACACTGCTATTGTGGGGGAAAGCATGATGACAAAAAGAAAAGAAAAAGAAAAAGAAGAGAGAGAGAGAGAGAGAGATGCCAGATCAATATGCTTCCATTCTTAAACAGCACAATTATGGCAGGATAGTAGGGTGGTCACTTAATTTGTGTAAAATGCAACTTCAGTTGCTGCAATGCAAGCCTATCCTGGGACAGGATGCCATTCAGCCACCCAGCACTGACTTAACTGCTTTGTGAACTGTATGGTATGGATTTAATGCATATTCATGATGATAAAAGTGTAGCCAATCAGTCAGTGACACCAGTTGGTATTAAGAAGATGTGAAAACAAAATTGTTGAAGATCAGGCAATAAAGATGCTGAAAAAATCTTGGACAATGAATAGGGTTTTGTGTGCTAATAAAATGAGGCCTGCAATGCAATTCATATGCAGTGGTTGCCACTTTGTAAATGAAACTGAAAGACTCTTTAGCAGTGAATTAGAAAATGCAAATATCATTTATGCAGGAAAAAAGACATTTATAAATGATTTTTATGAGGAAAAGTGATTATAAGGTAGAAGCATTATTCATTCTCTGGGGATCATTATAATGATGTATTATTTGCTAGGAAGAGAGTCCACCATCCCACCATTTCTGACTTCATTCCAGATATTCAAGGTATTGTAAGAAGAAACAAATTTATATTTGTCCAGTCCTATTGGATGCATTAAAACTAGCCCTCTTGGGATTGAAACTGGAGGAGGGAAGAAGCTGACAGACAGAAGATCTGATTCTATTTTGAGCAAGCATTCATTTTCAATAAAAGGCCAGGAGTCTTAGTCCATATTTAATAGCTGCTTCAGGAATTTCCTATGAGGCAGTGCTGTGGCCAATGGGGAAAAATACAGGTGAAAAGAACCATGCAGAGATATTGTTGTCATCTGGTCTTCTTTTACAACAGAGCCATGCAGACAAAAGGAACAATCAAATCAAAGTTAATACTTTTGAAGTTTCAATAGGGTAGAACTATTGTAGGAAGCCGTGTACCATTAGCCACTCTCGCTCAGTTTTGTCACTAGCAATGTTTCCTATTCCAGCCCTGTCACCTGAGGGTTTTTTTAAACTAAGAAAGTTGAGCCTGTCTACATTGCAGTGTATGTGTTCTATCTCAGAGCTGTTATTAGCTCATTCCCAGTTAAAGCTGTGGGACTGCATTCTCTCTAGACTGCACTCATATTAAAATTTAAATTTTGGTCCACAGAATTACAAAGGCCTGTTACAGACTGCCAAAATAAAGCTGTTTCGGGTCTCTTTGAAGGTATGCTGTTTAAATGATGCATGCATCCTAAAAATCTGGAAGCTGCACCAAAGCTGCACTCCAGTGCTTAGGAATGGAGTGTGGCTTTGGCACGACCTCCGGACTCTTAGGACCCATGCATCATTTAAATAGCATACCTCCAAAGAGACTCGAAGCAGCTTTATTTTGGCAGTCTGTAACAGGCCAAAGGGCCCAAACAGACAGGCCAAAATAAAGCTGCTTTGGGTCACTTTGGAGGTATGCTGTTTAAATGATGCATGTGTCCTAAGAGGCTGGAAGCCGTGCCAAAGCCACGCTCCAGTCCTAAGGACTGGAGCGTGGCTTTGGTGCAATGTCTGGCCTGTTAAGATGTGTGTGTCATTTAAACAGCATACCTCCAAAGTGACCTGAAGCAGCTTTATTTTGACCTGTCTGTTTGGGCCCAAAGTAAAATGTATCTCAGCTCTGTTAGATGTTTCTAAAAGAAATGCAAACTGTTTCACCAAGGAAGATTTTCTTTTTAAAATCATTTTTTTTTCTTTTTAAAAGAAGGGTTTGTTATGCTTCAGTTCTATG
>NC_056524.1:215569129-215597645 GCF_019175285.1 Sceloporus undulatus
TTTCGGGTCACTTTGGAGGTATGCTGTTTAAATGATGCATGTGTCCTAAGAGGCTGGAAGCCGTGCCAAAGCCACGCTCCAGTCCTAAGGACTGGAGCATGGCTTTGGTGCAATGTCTGGCCTGTTAAGATGTGTGTGTCATTTAAACAGCATACCTCCAAAGTGACCTGAAGCAGCTTTATTTTGACCTGTCTGTTTGGGCCCAAAGTAAAGTGTATCTCAGCTCTGTTAGATGTTTCTAAAAGAAATGCAAATTGTTTCACCAAGGAAGATTTTCTTTTTAAAATCATTTTTTTTCTTTTTAAAAGAAGGGTTTGTTATGCTTCAGTTCTATGCAAGTGTTCTTATTTTACTGATTCACTAATAGACGAAACCATTACAACTACGAGAAAATATTTTTAAAAAGCAATGAGGAGAAAAAATGGAGACCCCTTTGTTCTGATTTTTCTTGGAATGAAAAAGAAACCCACTCAAAGGTGGGAATAAAATGTTGCAAAACCTAAATTATTATACTCATAGATTTCACTTTAGAGTCAAGTGTATCAGGAATTACAGTCTTGACTGTTGTCATCCCAAGAAAAACACTATCCAGCGGGGTGAAATTAGAATAAATGGTATGTGTGTGCAGGGGAGGGGGGGGTGAAGCCTAGGAGATTAGTTCACTGGCTTTTATTCCCATGCTAGTGAAATCCCATTCTTTAAAGGTCTGGGAGTACTGCCTTGGGATTAAGCTGTGTGATAGAATCTGTCCCTGTGCATATACATCCCATGTCTAGCATGGGAATAAAACCCAGTACACTAATCTCCCCTGGCTCCTAGGTCACTGCTTGAAGAACTGGTCACAGTTCTCTTTGCATCCAGTCACCCTGGAAGTAGCAGCTGAGCAGCCAGCCAGCTGGGCTTCCTTTTGCTGTAAACTAGTGCAAGCAAGACAGAGGAGCAGGTATAGGCCTTTGCTGCTGCTGCTGCTGCTGTATTGGCACATGAGAGGCTGAGGCAGAAGAGAAGGCAGTGGAGAGCATGGAGTGGCTGATATAGATACCACTGGCCAGGTGTCTGCTGCACAAACGATAGACCTACTATCAAGAAACAGGCAAGGGGGGGGGGGCTAGGGTTGTCGTTCAAAAGGAAAGGGGGAAGTAGTTTGTAAAGTCTGGGGACCACTGGCCTAAACAATGTTACTGTGAGATGGATCTTTAATTGGTTGATGGATAGTACCCAGGAGCGCTCACCAATGGCCCCTCACAATCCTTGAGATGTAATGAATGAAGAGCTGTGATATTGTCCCCTGGGCCCAGTGTTGTTCAGCATTTCAAAACATGACTTAGATGATGGCTTGTATGATTAACAGAAGGCATGATCATCCTTTAGGTATGCTTTCTAAAGGAAACAAGTTTGCAGTAACTCAAAAACATGGCAAAAGTCTTTCTCTTCTGCACCTGAGTAAGGTGGCAATATACCTTGGCATTCACAGAGATATATTTCAAATTGGACTGTGAGAAAGATCTAGAAGAGCTATGTTATGTTATTAAAGATGGTTAGAGGAAATTACCCTTAAACGACTAATATTTCAAATATGGTTAACAACGTCTTCCAGGTCCTTTATCTGTGTCCTATTCTTTATTGGCTGGTGATAAAAGTAAAGTCAAATGAGCCAACATTCTTTCAATTTGCAAAGTCATTTGACCCAAATATTCAAAGGCATCAAAATCTGATATTTTATGGTTATGGAATTAAGCAAATGGAATTTGTATGTGGTTCTAAAAAGATCTAATAGTGAAATATTACATTCTATAGAAAGACCATACTGTTCCAATCATGCATAAGCACTGAGGGAATTTTATTAATTTTTACTTTGATAAGATACAGTGTACGCTTTTAATCCTAGATTGTGCTTGATATGTCACAGGGAATTTTAATTGACTTTCAAAGTTTGCTAATTTGGGAGCATAATCTGGCCAAAGTTAATACTTTTTCAGTGGGAAAGATTTGAATAAACGTTAGCTCACAAGGACTTTACGAATGCTTAACACTGGCTGGATTGATCCTTTTCTCAATTTCACACCCACTTTAACCAGAATAAAGGATCCCTTAGATTTGTCATTTTAGGAGTAAATTAACAATCTGACTAGCAGATGCCTGTGTAACTGCCAACCATCATTTTCCTATGAAAGAGTGAAATGCCAATGTAAGGTTCACATTGCAACTTCCTGTTCTTGGCACACTGGCTTTTTAGTGCTGGTTACACTTCCTCCATTCATGTATCATTTGCACTGAAAATGCTTTGAGTTTCCAGCATGTATACCTTGATTTAAATTACTTCTTCAGGCAGCTGTTTACATCCAATGATAGCAAGACTAGATGTTTGGCACTTGGGATGTTCAACTCCTCTTTTGCATTTGATTCCAGTATACAAAGAACAGGTGGGAAGAAGATTTTCAGGTCAGGGGTGACAGAAGGGTGTTCTCAGTCCTTTCCCCACTCATAGTTTTTCTTATACAATTTTCCCCAGCTGTTTTCCACCACTCAGTCTTAATCTTTGTGCAGGGGATCATGAATCTCACCAAGGTTATGATGAAAACTATGGACCCCTTATCCAGAAAAATGCACAGAAGCACATACACACAAAATTTTGCATACAGTTAATGTCATTGCATTGGAAATGTCATAACACGGTGACAATTATTATTACATGTTATTTGACCATGTACTCAGCATCCCATGCCAACTTAACCTGCTTGGAATACCTTTATAACTTTATATTTTTAAAAAGACAATTTTCCAGGAAAGTAGAAGGAAAACAATATTGATGCACCTGTTTAATGGATTCCCTCAAACTCATCCTTGTTAGGTGTAGCAACTTTAGCACTCCTACATTCGATAATTGCTTGTATGCACATCATTTTAGGGAGTTTATCACACTGGGACTAATTTCGGCATTAAAGAGATATTAAAGTGCATTTAAAGCATCCCGCAAAAGGCAAGTAATTGCATGAATGATTATCACATGCAATTGAGCAAATAAAATGATATCGAAAATGCATTGTCACTGAAATTCCAAAAGTAAAAAGATGCATGTTAATGCTTCTTTGTGACCACTTTAATGCTGGGTTTTGTGCAATGTTGTGTGAAATCTTTTCATGTAATTACATGATTTTTTGGGGATATTCACAGGATAAACTCCCAATTTCCTTCATACGATAAGCTCCTAAGAGTTTACACATCGCATATATCCATGTTGTTTTCTATTTGTTGGTCTTACCCACACCCTCTCTTCTGATATCAGCTCATCTGCAGTTAGTCTGAGTTGTAGTGTGCAGTTCTCTGTCTCCTACCCCCATGTTTGAAAAAATCACGTTTGCATAGCCTCTCACCATAAAATAGTATACAACTTTTAGAATTTTGTAAGTCAAGTGGCTTCTTATGCTTTTATTAAAACAAATACAGCCTGTTTTATTTCACTGCTAAACACTTTGTGTTGGTGATGATGGAGTTGGACTGATTGTTGATCACTTTCTGTTTGTGAATAATAATTATTCTGCTTGTGAAATTCACTACTATTTTGCATTCCACAACACTTCCATGAACCCTACTGGTTTAGAACCGCTAATGGATGAATAGAAAAGATAAGTACCCCTTGCTCCTCTAACTACAGCTTCTATCTTGAAAATGCCCTCCCCTCCCTCTGCTTTGCATGGTGGAAGCAAACACAAGTGACCTGAGACATTTTTGTGTAACATTTCACCAAAAGGATAGTCATATGCTATGGAATTCTGATTTTAAGGTTTGTATAGAGTTTTAATACATTTTAATTTTTAATGTGCAATGTCTATAACTTGTTAAAATTGTTTGTTTTTTAAATTTTGTATACACATTTTAATGCTTTTGTCTCTGAACAAATCTTGTCAAGAAACCCCTATGATAGGTTCACTTTAGGGCCACCATATGTCAGAAACAACTTGAAGGCACACAAGAACAACAAAAATAAATTGTTTTTAACTTGTACTATTTTAAATTTGTTGTTAGCTGCCTTAGTCCTTATATCAGGAGAAAGGCGGGATATAAATAAAAGAAAACAAACAAATAAATAGTATTCTGCGTACCACTACAATCTGTAGTGTCTTTCATGTTTATGCAATGTTCAGGTTAAGACCTGACCTTATGATTTCTATGCTTTCCAGAGTGTAGATGAATTTGTAATAGCTTTAAGTCTTCTCTTGTAGAGTTTTTGATCCTAAACTAGAGTGGCAATGATTTTTTTTAAAAAAAGAAAGTGCAAAACATTACACTACTTCTAGCTGTGACACCATTCATTTAATATTTAAATATCTTGGGTTTCATACAGCAATTTCTCATTTGTGCATTTGATTTCTTTTTTATAATCTTTTCACTTTCCATGGAAAGTTAAACAGATTTTCAATGATTTTCTACAGGAAGTGAATCCGTTCTCATCCATGGCAGTAGCTTAGAACTCCTGAGAGGCATGAAGTAAAGAATGCCTCCCACACCTTATGGCAGGCAAAGCCAGAGCTTTGCAAGCAATCAGTAATGCCACAAGTGGAAAGCTTAAACATAACACTTTTATTTTATTTATTTATTTTAAAAATAATTTTTATATAAATCAAATAAATACATAAAAAGTTATTCTCTCTTACAATTAACAAGAATTCTCTTCTGTTGTGCTCCTCTTTCCTATAATACAAGCATGAATAATATTTCTAAGAAATTCTACAAAGCTGAAGAGATATCATATTAGTAAGTCTTGCAACAACAGACTTGTAAGACAAACATCCTTCTCCCAAAAGCAGTTACAGGCTGAGTCTCCCTTATCCAGAATTCTGGAATCTGAAATATTTCAGATTCTAAAATTGTCCACATGGGTGGCTGAGATAGTGATACCTTTTCTGATGGCTCAGTGTTTACAAACTCTGCTACATGCACAAGATTATTTAAAAATATTATGTATAAAATAACCTTCAAGCTATGTTTATAAGGTGTATATGAAACATAAATGATTAAACTTGGATCCCATCTCTAAGATATCACATTATGTATATGCAAATATTCCAAAAAAAAAAAAAAAAGAGAAAAGAAATAAAAAAATAAATCATTTCAGATAAGGGAGACTCAATCTGTATTTCTCTTGCCCCATAACACAGATAGAGTAGGTTGAAGCTCAGACGAAGCCACTAGTTTAAGGCCCCCGAGTGAAAAATTGTTCTTTAGCCCAGCAACATCATGGAAGCAAAATGAAAAATCTCTCCTCTTTAAACACACACACACATATGGAATGTGATGTGGTGTGTATGTTTGCTATAATAATCTAAACAGCAGCAGATGTAATCTCAGATCTAGCTAATTGTCTCATTTTCCTGCTGCATTTCTGGGTGGTCAATGTGATGATGTCTTGAATGGTGGCATAACCTTTGGCATGGAGGTTCCTCTGACTTTCCTTCCCTAAGTTCCCGTCTGGAGAGGGAAGGAAATCCTGCCTGTCCATATGCTGAAGATCTAATCCCAGATCTAGCTATGTTGAAGAGGAAAACAAAAAGATGATCAAAGCCTCATCCAATGTGTGCTACTCCCATGGAATAGTCTGCTACATACCAGGGCTTTTGGGTGCTTTTAATGAGCTCAGAGGTTCTCTCATGATCTGCCTTGTGCTGCTGTTATTACTGGCATTGGCAAGTCAGAAGCAACCCAGGATGTGAGATTTTGGTGGCTGTTCCGATGATGTCTTTAAAGAAACCTTTACCAGCCTCCACTTTACAGATGCACACAGTCAGGATAGGATGATGAGACTTGGACTGTAAGAAAATTTCCCAAGATATGTAGATTACACACGTAGTACTGTATAATCACTGCTCCTCCACATCTGGACTCAGGGTACTATTTGATTAACAGAAGCACATGAGATGGTGGGAATCCTCAGGTAAACTACAATGGCTTGTGGGATTCTATCATTTCAGCATTACTGGTGTTATGCAGGATACATGACAGAATGCACACAAATACTGTGCACTCATAATCAGCCATTATTGCTGTCTATGAAATTTATTAGCTATTTGAAAAATTTCTCAAATGTTCCAATAAGATAGGATAGTTAGATCACTTTTTAAATGTTTTTAATTAAATATTAAAAACATACAATAAAGATAAAAAATTCCATATACCAGATATAATCTAAAATAGAAATATAAGTATTACAGTGTTCTCCTCCCTCCTTCCCAACTTCCTTGATTACTGACTAATTTCTAACATTATCTACTATTTTCCCTACTGAACTCTAGATAGTCCTATTACTTCTGTTGATGCTTTCAAATTTTCTTGAATAAAATATTCTTCATAGCCTTCCGTATTAACGACTATTCAGTATCCCTGTTTTTACTTAGCCTAATAGACTCTAAATGTTTCCTCTTATCTAATTTTATATACCCGCAATTAATATCACAACCCTATTTATAATTATAATTTTAAAGTAATCAAAAATATTTGTTATTGTTATTATTATTTCACTGAGAAATAACTAACTTTACAGCAACATTACCATCATATATCTGTCTATCACCTGAAAAACCATTCCTGTTTTACTCTATACTCTATACATCCTCTATAATAGTGTACATCTTGAAGTTTATCGCATGGGGCTTAAACCGCTCCCCAGTGCGTTCTAACGGGGGCGAGCGGGGGCGCGCACGGAACTCTCTAACTCCGAGGCCTGGCCACCAAGGCAGAAACGGACTGCGAGAGAGGGCTTGACTTGCTTACATGCAATGGGTTAAACTTCTTCCAGGGAGGCCTGTTGGAGTTAGCCCTGCCTCTCTAGTATAGGATAATAATAACATATAAATCACAATAGCAATAAGGCAATCAGGATTCAATGAGTCCATAAACAGGCAACAAAATAACATCAAATAGCCTTGGTGCTTCTGGTCTGGCATCTGAGGGATGGAGGATACATGGGACAACTGACGAAATCCAAAGATTAAAAACCAAGACCTGCGGGCTTGCTGGATCGGTTGATATAGGAAAGGTTGTCCACAGAAACAGAAAAGCGGAGTGTTGAAAGGGTGGACTTAGGAGGAGAACGACAAGGGAGCTTTTCGTCTGGAACATGTTGAGCTTCAAACTCTTCTGATGCGCATCCACTGGTGAGCACAGTCGTGCAGACAAGGACGACAACTTGCTGTGTCTCAAGCCATTGGAGAGAAGGTCAGAGGTGGACAAGATACCAGCTTGGGTTGTCCTCAGCGGCATCGACAGATGGGTAGGAAAAAACCACAAGAGCTAATGAGTTTACCTCGAAGGACAGTGTGGGATAGAGAGAAAACAGACAGGCGGACCCAGAACAGAGCCCTGGGGAAACTCCAACAGCATAAGGGAACAGACGGAATGAAGTCTGACCACCTGTGAACCAACTGCAAAGAGTCTGCCTGACAAATAAGATCGTACAACCCCGTGTGAGAAACCAGAGTCGTGAGAAGCCAAGGTCAGAGCAGTATATCCAACTAGTAAGGCAGTGAATCAACGTGTGTCAACAGGCTGCAGACAGATGCAAGACAGGATGAGACACAGAGTTACAAGGCCATTAGGCCTTGCTGTATCTGTAAAAGCGTGCATATCGAAATCTCCGTAGTGCAGAGCTGTCTCTGGCGAGATGACTCGTGGGCGGAGCGAAACCCAGGGACTAAAAGGGATCGAGGATGGAGTTGGCTTCAAGAAACTCAAGACAGCGAGAATACACACACCCATGTCCCAAACGTTCAGAAAGACAGAGGTAAGAAGAGAAATCGGACCGGTATAGCTAGTGACAGAAGCGGAAGGGGGTCAAGAGAAGTAATTTTGTCAGAATTGGGGATAAGTAATAATCATAAATCACTACTAGATACCAAGTTTTCTATTTATATACCGCGCCTTCCCTGTGGATGCAGGGTGGTTTACCATACCATTATACAATATACATACCAGTAGGTTTAAAAACAAGACAGAGCATTCTAGACAATAAAAATTGAAAAACCAACAAGCCCCATTAGCCCATCCTGCATGGGCCACGGAACGTAGGATGGGAGGCCCTTAGGAGTTTTTATGTGGGGGGTAACGCTTGTGCTGGGAATAAAAACAGGTGTCTTCAGCATCCGTTTTCTTTAACTATTGGGCCAGGGAGGTCAGTCGAGCGGACAGATTTAGGAAATATAAGCTCGGCGGGGCAGCGTGTTCCACTAGGGCCGGGGCGGCGATGGAAAAGGTCCGCCTGTGTGACGGAAAAGAGAGCCTTGCGCCCAGGCACCTTCAGTAATAGCTGCCCGATGTTCTGAGGGTGCGCGGGACGGAATCATCGGGGGAGGCGGTCCTTCAGGTATCCTGGGCAAGCCATTTAGGGCTTATATACTTATCAACCAACGCCATTATATTGGCCCGGAACGCATAGGCAGCCATGAATGTCTCACACCGGTGTTTTTATGGCTGGTCCTGAACATCCAGTGACCCGCTGGGCTGCCAGTTTTGCCACCATCTGTAGCTTCCGGGGTTTGGTCAAGGGTTTGCCCCATGTTAGCGTACATGTTGCAGAAGTCCAATCTCGAGGTTACCAGGGCATGTACAACAGTTTCTAGGTCCCTCTGGGCCAGGTATGGGCGCAGCTGGCGAATAAGCGACGCTGATGACAGGTGCTCTGGACCGTCGCTAGCTGAGACATGTGTTGTGAAGTCTGACGGGAAGAGCCTGTAGAGAGAGAGCAGAGAGATTGAAGATATGGAGCAGAAGCAGAGGCAGAAGAGGAACGCCTAGATATAGAAGATTAGAACGCCGAGTAGGAATTGGGTGATCACGAGGAACAGGTTTGCGGAAGGTGTTGCAAAGAGTGGTTCAGAAGTGTAGCGAGTTTCATCCCAAAGAATCGCAGGAGGAACCACAGCAAAATTTTTAGGCGAGGGCGAAAGACAGTTATGAGCAGCGGAGAAGAATCAGGAGGGACTATTGTCAGAGGGCAAATAGTGGTGATGCTTTGAGCATGAAATAAGTTCAGCGAAGTCATATGGGTGAGGAGCCTAGCATGATTGAAGAGACAGGAGGAGGGGCTAGTGTTATTAGCAAAGTGGGTTGAAGGTGGCAGACCACAAACACTGTCGGGGGGTTACTTTCTCAGTTGGCAGGAGATCAATGATGTTGTAATAGCAGTCGGGCCCTCCTTATACGCGGATTTTGAGCCATCGCGCGATGGCAACATGCGGGAAACGGAACTTGTCCCCACTGGCGGCTGTGCCGTGCACCAGCGCGCCGCCATTGGGGACAATTTCCTTCTCCCTCCGCTCCCTGCCTAAGCGCTTCCTCCTCCCTTCCCTCCTTGCTCCCCTCCCTTCCCTTCCCCTTACTTTACCTTCCTTACTCTTGAGGTGTAGGCAGCTTGGCCTGCCACCCGCGCCGCTGCTGAGAGGAAGCCAGGGTGGCATGCGGCGGCGGCGGAGGCCAAGCCTGCGGCTTCCATCGCTGCTGCCGTGAAAGGGCGGGCGATGGCGGTTGCTGGAAGCCTCTTGGCCCCCAACAGCAACCGCCACCCAGGCCTGTTCCCGTTGGCGGACGTGGCGAGGACGCAGGGCTGCCGCGCCGGCAGGCCTTCAAGGCCTCCCGTCAACCGGCATCTGGCCGCTCCTCCAGGGCCTCCGCCGCTGCGTGAAGGGCAAGGTATCGGTGCTGGACGCGGCCAAGAGGGCCCCAGCACTGACAACCGCGCACCCTTCCTCCCACGGTGCTGAGGTAGGTTCCGGGTGAACGGTGGCCGGTAGGCACTTGAAGGCCTCCCGCGTCTGCTGCCCGCCCTCCGCACCTTCTCTTCGCAAGGAAAAGCGAAGAGGAGGCGCGCGAGGGGACCGCAGCCTCCAGAGGCCTTTCAAGGCCTCCAGCGTCCCGAGCATCCGGCTTCCGCTGCCTGCGGAAGGGCCGGCTAGAGGTGTTGGAGGCCACGAGAAGGCCCCATCACTGATACCTGGCCCTTCCTGTGGCCACGGATGGCCTGGACGGAGGCCGGGTGACGAGTGCCGGTATGTCCTTGAAGGCCTGTGCCGCTGCTTTCCCCATTGATAGCCGTCCTCCCTCCCGCTTTTCCTCTTCGCTTTTCTTCTTGCGAAGAGGAGGTGCGGAGAGGCAGCAGCGCTGGAGTGCCTGTCAAGGCCTCCCAGCACCGTACCCCAGCCCATCTCCCTCCAGCGGCCGCGGAAGGCGGGGGGTGTCAAGTGCTTGGGGCCCTCTCGTGCCTACCAGCATCGATCACTCTTAGCCCTTCTAGGCAGCAGTGGAGGCCTGGAGGAGTGCCGGATGCCAGCGCAGAGAGGCCTTGAAGGCCTCCGGCGCCAGCAGCCCTGCTTCCTCGCCTGTCCACCGACGGGAAAGGCCCAGTGGTGGTGCTGGTTGGGGGCCAAGCGAGGCCTCCAACACCGCCATCGAGCCCCGTTATCACGGCGGCCAGCGAGGAAGCCAAGCTTGGCCTTCCACCGACCGCCGCTGGCCACGCGGACGATCGGCTTCCCTCCGCAGCAGCGGCGTGTAGAGGCCACGTCCACTACAACCTCAAGAGTAAAGGTTAAGTATGGGGGAAGGGAAGGGAGGGAGTGCAGGGAGGGAAGGGAGGAGTGGATAGCGAGGCAGGGGAGGGAGAAGGAACTATTTGTTTCCAATGTGCGGAGTGGCCATTGGAAACAAATCGGACTCTTGAGCATGACGTGGATTATTTGCTATACGCGAAGCGGGGGTCCGGAACCAGATCCCCCGCGTATAAACAAGGACCCACTGTTAATCTGTTTTGCATAGAAAAGGGCGCGTGAGAAAGGAAGAAAGAATTAATTTGTAATGAATAAAATCACCACTGGTTTGGACTTTCTACAGCGTTCGGTCTCAGAGCAAGGACGAGGAAACTTGATGAGGGGTAGCCAGGGCTGAGGCCTAGTCGTAGAGGAAGAAGGCGCCGTAAGAGGACAGGGCAAAGCGGTACGAGTTCGAGGAAAGAGTGGAGTTAATAAAGACATTTGCTGATCAGCAGAATCCCCAAGATTTAGAGAAGAGAGAGATGCAATCCAAGGTCTGACCAAAAATGGTGTTAGAGTGTAACAGACCGAGGATCACGGCAAATATCATTGACAGTGTCCCCCAACAGTGTGACAACGGAGGTGGAGTATACGTTGCAGAAGCAAAGGAGATTAAATGTATGATCAGATAGTGGAAAGTCCAAGTCGCAGGTTAGGTCCAGAACATCGGCACAGTTTGCAGCAAGAAGAAGCCAAAGAACTCAGGTTCAAGGACCGATGACCAAGAGAATGAAAAAAAAAAAGGATGAAGAGTTGGAGTGTGGTGGTGGAGAGCCTAAAAGGAAGCTAGGACGAGAGTATAAAGCGAAAAAGCAAACGTTTGTGTCGGGGTTTTAATTGGAATCATCAACATGGAATATTAAAGTCACACTAGGATCTAAGTGTGGACTGAATCTGAAAGGAAAGAATGTGTCAGCCATGCTATCAAAGTCTTTGAGAGGGAACTGGGTCAGCAGAACCAGGAGCGGTGATAGAATAACTGCAACCTGGAGCTTGTAAAGGAGAATAAGAGTCTGAATAGGATAAGACACTCAAAGGAAGAGAAATGATCAGCTGGGGTGAAATGCAATAAACACATCGAAACTGGCAGAGTTAAGATAGCAAGCATACCACTATAATCAGTGGCTACTCACTACTTCTGGCTATTCTCATTTGTTCCCAGATGAATCAGTATTGCGCAGTCATGACAAAAAAGACATCCCACACTTCGGGTGGGTTTCCTCACTTTCTTGACTCTTGAGATGATATGGATGAAATGGGGTTTTCCTAGTAAAGAAGTAATACTCACCAGTGGTCCTGAAGCTTCTCTCTATTGCTGCTGGCTGCCATTTTTGTCAAAATTGCCTCTGTTAATGTCAGCTGGCCCATTACTAATGTACTGTATTGTTCTAAGTAATATTTGAGGGGACAGAGATGGAAATCCAACCCTGTGGTGTTGAACTGTCTAACAGACATGCCATTTGGGAATCATGCTTGACAATCAATTTAGTTGTTTATGGGATGAGTAATCAAGTGAGTCAAACAGTCCCACAAAGGAAGCAGCCACTTTGATCCAGCCCTACTACACAGGTTCTTTATGAGATGTAAAACATAGTGCGAGAGACGCAGAGAGAAGAAATGTTTCTGTTCATAAAGCAACTGTAACTGTCCATTTACACATAGTAAGCCATTTCTGCAATAATATATTAACAATAAAAGTTAACAAGCCACATGTCAAATTACTGGGAAAAACACGTGGTCCATGCAGCACATGCACTGAAAATCACTCCTAATAACAACTTCATGTTTTGCAGCCATAGTTGTAGGACCGAAGGCCCCCTATTAGATAATCATTAGTTATGTACACATGGAATGGCAAAAGACAGTTCACCTATGATTCTATGCAGCTACTGAGAAATCCTTGTGTCAAAGTATATGAGAACTAGATCACAAACATTTCAACATAGATTTAGTGGATATTTAATTTGTGTTAAAACCATGCAAGACTGGTCCAGCTCATTCTTATTATCAGTTGCCATTTCTGGGACATTTATTAACTGTGGAATATATATCGGATAATATTCACATACAATACGTTAATAAATAAAATGTATATGCTATATAGGGGGGACAGTTGTCATACTAAGAAGCTCCCAATGCAACTGCAAAGGGGGACTGTTCACCCCCTTGTAACTGTTACTATTGGATCAAATATTTACCTGCATTGGCCCAAAGAAGATGGGCCCTATATCAATGTCAGGATCGCAATTCAGCGAACATGTTTTGGATGGCAGGAGTGAGTCATCGTTGTACCTCAATTTAAAGTTTCTACTGGACAGTTCTAATCATTGAATCCATGTTTGCTTGAAATTTAGGACATTATCACACTGGCCAGAAAAAGTGGACTTTTAGCAGGATAAAAGTGTCGTTTTGCCAGTACTGTATGACATACTGTCATGTCCAATCCTGCTGCTGCGTTTTCGCACTCAATTTTTTGTTAAGTCAGTAGTACGTCCACACTTTCCAAAAACCGGTCAATACGCATCTCAATCTCACTGACTATTCCCATTACTGTCATTTGTATGGTAAGATTCCTCCTGCTGCTAGTTCTGCTTCTCAGGCATGCATTTGTGATATGATTCTGCTCTTCTCTCCCTCCCTCACTTTCCCTTCTACTCCTCCACCGTTGCTGTGATTGTGGCAGTTGAACACCCTTCCTGGAAGCTGGCTGCTTTGTGCACATTACACACAGCCAGCCAGCTTTCCGGAGAGGTGGTGGCAGCCATGATGCTTGTCTCTCATCCACTAAAGGTGGGGAGGCTGTATGACATATGCTACATCAGCAGCGCCCCACACTTCCAGGAGGGTGGGGAGGAGGAGTGAATCCTGGGCACACCACACACCCTCCCAAGGCAGCTGCAATAACAACAGATCATGAGCAACCATGGATCATCCCACACTGCTATGTGTGGGGGAAAGCATGAATGACAAAAAGAAAACCGAAAGAAAAAGAAGACGAGAGAGGAGAGAGAGAGAGATGCCAGATCAATCATGCTTCTCCATTCCTTCCAAACAGCAACAATGTATGGCAGGAGATCGTAGGCGTGGTCACTTAATTTTGTGTAAATAGGCAACTTTTTTAGTTGCTGCAAATGCCACAGTCCTACTCCTGGGACCAGGATGCATTCAGCACCAGCACTGACTTAACTGCTTTGTGAACTGTTGGTATGGATTTAATGCATTCATGATGATAAAAGTGTCAGTCAATCAGTCAGTGACACCAGTTGGTATAGAAGTGTGAAACAAAATTGTTGAAGATCAGGCAATAAAGATGCTGAAAAAATCTTGGACATGAATAGGTTTTGTTGCTAATAAAATGAGGCCTGCAATGCAATTCATATGTAGTGGTGCCACTTTGTAAATGAACTGAAGACTCTTTAGCAGTGAATTAGAAAATGCAAATATCATTATGCAGAAAAAGCATTTATATAATGATTTTTATGAGGAAAGTGAATATTATAAGTTAGAAGCATTATTCATTCTCTGGGGATTCATATAATGATGTATTATTTGCTAGGAAGAGTCCACCATCCCACCATTTACTAATCATTCCAGGATTCAAGGTATTGTAAAGAAGAAACAAATTTATATTTGTCCAGTTCCATTGGATGCATTAAAACTAGCCTCTTGGGATTGAAACTGGAGGAGGGAAGAAGCTGACAGACAGAAATCTGATTTTATTTTGAGCAAGCATTCATTTTCAATAAAAGGCCAGGACGCTAGTCCATATTATAGATGCTTCAGGAATTTCCTCTGAGGCAGTGCTAGTGGCCAATGGGGAAATACAGGTGAAAGAACCATGCAGAGATTTGTGTCATGCGTCTTCTTTTACCGCCAGCCATGCAGACAAAGGACAATCAATCAAAGTTAATACTTTTGAAGTTTAATAGGGTGACACTATGTAGGAAGCCGTGTACATTAGCCACTTCGCTCGTTTTTGTCACTAGCAATGTTTCCTATCCAGCCCTGTCACCTGAGGGTTTTTTTAAACTAAGAAAGTTGAGCCTGTCTACATTGCAGTGTATGTGTTCTATGTCAGAGCTTTATTAGCTCATTCCCAGTTTAAAGCTGTGGGACTGCATTCTCTCTGACTGCACTCATATTAATTTAAATTTTGTTCCACAGATTACAAAGGGCCCAAAACAGACAGGCCAAAATAAAGCTGCTTTGGGTTCACTTTGGAGTATGCTGTTTAAATGATGCATGTGTCCTAAGAGCTGGAAGCGTGCCAAAGCCACGCTCCAGTCCTAAGGACTGGAGCGTGGCTTTGGTGCATGTTCTGGCCTGTAAGAGGTGTGTGTCATTAAACAGCATACCTCCAAAGTGACCTGAAGCAGCTTTATTTTGACCTGTCTGTTTGGGCCCAAAGTAAAGTGTATCTCAGTCTGTTAGATGTTTCTAAAGAAATGCAAACTGTTTCACCAAGAAGATTTCTTTTTAAATCACCTTTTTTTTCTTTTTAAAAGAAGGGTTTGTTATGCTCAGTTCTATGCAAGTGTTCTTATTTTACTGATTCACTATAGACGAAACCATTACAACTACGAGAAAATATTTTTAAAAAGCAATGGGAGAAAAAAATGGAGACCCCTTTGTTCTGATTTTCTTGGAATGAAAAAGAAACCACTCAAAGGTGGGAATAAAATGTTGCACAAACCTAAATTATTATACTCATAGATTTCACTTTAGAGTCAAGTGTATCAGCATTACAGTCTTGACTGTTGTCATCCCAGAAAAACACTATCAGCGGTGTGAAATTATAAATGGTATGTGTGTGTGTGCAGGGGAGGGGGGGGGTTGACGCCTAGGAGATTAGTTCACTGGCTTTTATTCCCAGTAGTGAAATCCCATTCTTTAAAGGTCTGGAGTACTGGCTTGGATTAAGCTGTGTGATGATCTGTCCCTGGCTATACATCCCATGTCTAGCATGGGAATAAAACCCAGTACACTAATCTCCCTGGCTCCTAGGTCACTGCTTGAAGAACTGGTCACAGTTCTCTTTGCATCCAGTCACCCTGGAAGTAGCAGCTGAGCAGCCAGCCAGCTGGGCTTCTTTTGCTGTAAACTAGTGCAAGCAAAGACAGAGGAGCGGTATAGGCCTTTGCTGCTGCTGTGCTGCTGCTGTATTGGCACATGAGAGGCTGAGGCAGAAGAAGGGCAGTGGAGAGCATGGAGTGGCTGATATAGATATCACTGGCCAGGTTCTCGTAACAAACGATATACCTATATCAAGAAACAGGCAAGGGGGGGGGGCTAGGGTTGTCGTTCAAAAGGAAGGGGAAGTAGTAGTTGTAGTAAGTCTGGGGCACCATGGCCTAAACAATGTTACTGTGAGATGGATCTTTAATTGGTTGAGGATAGTACCCAGGAGCGCTCACCAAGGGCCCCTCACAATCCTTGAGAGTAATGAATGAAGAGCTGTGATATTGTCCCTGGGCCCAGTGTTGTTCAGCATTTCAAAACATGCTTGGATGTGGCTTGTATGTATTAACAGAAGGCATGTATCCTTTAGGTATGCTTTCTAAAGACGACAAGTTTGCAGTAACTCAAAAACATGGCAAAAGTCTTTCTCTTCTGCACCTGAGTAAGGTGGCCAATAACCTTGGCATTCACAGAGATATATTTCAAATTGGACTGTGAGAAAGAGATCTAGAAGAGCTATGTTATGTGATTAAAGATGGTTAGAGGAAATTACCCTTAAACGACTATATTTGAAATATGGTTAACAATGTCTTCCAGGTCCTTATCTGTGTCCTATCTTTATGGCTGTGTGATAAAAGTAAAGTCAAATGAGCCAACTTCTTCAATTTGCAAAGTCATTTGACCCAAATATTCAAAGGCATCAAATCTGATATTTATGGTTATGGAATTAAGCAATGGAATTTGTATGTGGTTCTAAAAAGATCTAATAGTGAAATATTACATTCTATAGAAAGACCATACTGTTCCAATCATGCATAAGCATGAGGGATTTTAATTAATTTTTACTTTGATAAATACAGTGTACGCTTTTAATCCTAGATTGTGCTGTATGTCCACAGGAATTTTATTGACTTTCAAAGTTGCAACTTGGGAGCATAATCTGCCAAAGTTAAATTTTTCAGGGGAAAGATTTGATAAAAGTTAGCTCACAAGGACTTTACGAATGCTAACAACTGGCTGGATTGATCCTTTTCTCAATTTCACACCCACTTTAACCAGAATAAAGGATCCCTTAGATTTGTCATTTTAGGGAGAAAATTAACAATCTGACTACAGATGTCTGTGGTAACTGCCAACATCATTTTTCCTATGAAAGAGTGAAATGCCAATGTAAGGTTCACATTGCAACTTCCTGTTCTTGGCACAACTGGCTTTTTAGTGCTGTTACACTTCCTCCATTCATGTATCATTGCACTGAAAATGCTTTGAGTTGTCCAGCATGTATAACCTTGATTTAAATTACTTCTTCAGGCAGCTGTTTACATCCAATGATAGCAAGACTGATGTTTGGCACTGGTGGGATGTTCAATCCTCTTTTGCATTTGATTCCAGTATACAGAACAGGTGGGAAGAAGATTTTCAGGTCAGGGGTGACAGAAGGTGTTCTTCATCCTTTCCCCACTCCATATTTTTCTTATACAATTTCCCCCAGCTGTTTTCCACCACTCAGTCTAATCTTCTTTGTGCAGGGGATGCATGATCTCACCAGGTTATGATGAAAAACTAAGGACCCTTATCCGAAAAATGCAGCAGAAGCACATACACACAAAATTTTGCATACAGTTAATGTCTAGTGCATTGGAAATGGTCATAACATGGTGACAATTATTATTACATGCTATTGGACCATGTACCCGCCTCCCATGCCAACTTAACCTGCTTGGAACTACTTTTAATATTTGATTTTTTAAAAAGACAATTTTTCCAGGAAGTAGAAGGGAAAACAATATTGATGCACCTGTTTAATGGATTCCCTCAAACTCATCGTTGTTAGGGTAGCAACTTTAGCACTCCTACATTCGATAATGCTTGTTGCACATCATTTAGGGAGGTTTTCACACTGGGACTTTCGGCATTAAAGAGATATTAAAGTGCATTTAAAGCATCCCGCAAATGGCAAGTAATTGCATGAATGATTATCACATGAAGCAATTAAGCAATAAAATGATATCGAAAGCATTGTCACTGAAATTCCAAAAGTAAAAGTGCATGTTAATGCTTCTTTGTGACCACTTTAATGCTGGGTTTTGTTGCAATGTTGTTGTGAATCTTTTCATGTAATTACATGATTTTTTGGGGATATTCAACGGATAAACTCCCCATTCCTTCATACGATAAGCTCCAGTATACACATCGCAATACTCCAGTTGTTTTTATTTGTTGGTCTTACCACACCCCCTCTCTTCTGATATCAGCTCTCTGCAGTTAGTCTGAGTTGTAGTGTGCAGTTCTCTGTTCCTACCCCCATGTTGAAAAATCACGTTGCATAGCTCTGCACCATAAAATAGTATACAACTTTTAGAATTTGTAAGTCAAGTGGCTTCTTATGCTTTTATTCAAAACAATACAGCCTTGTTTTATTTCACTGCTACTAAAACACACTTTGTTGGTTGGTGATGATGGAGTTGGACTGATGTTGATCACTTTCTGTTTGTGCATAATAATTATTCTGCTTGTGAAATTCACTACTATTTTGCATTCCACAACACTTCCATGAACCCTACTGGTTTAGAACCGCTAATGGATGAATAGAAAAGATAGTACCCCTTGCTCCTCTAACTACAGCTTCTATCTTGAAAATGCCCTCCCCTCCCTCGCTTTGCATGGTGGAAGAGCAAACACAGTGACCTGAGACCTTTTTGTGTACATTCACCAAAAGGATAGTCATATGCTATGGAATTCTGCTTTAATGGTTTGTATAGAGTTTTAATACATTTTCTTTTTAATGTGCAATGTCTATAACTTGTTAAAATTGTTTGTTTTTAACTTTTGTATACACATTTTAATGCTTTTGTCTCTCTGACCAAAATCTTGTCAAGGAACCCCTATGATAGGTTCACTTTAGGGCCACCATCATGTCAGAAACAACTTGAAGGACACACAGACAACAAAATAAATAAATTGTTTTTAACTTGTTTACTATTTTAAATTTGTTGTTAGCTGCCTTAGTCCTTATATCAGGAGAAAGGGGGATAAAATTAAAAGAAAACACAAACAAATAAATAGTATTCTGGCGTACCCACTACAAATCTGTAGTGTCTTTTCATGTTTATGCAATGTCAGGTTAAGACCTGACCTTATGATTTCATGCATTCCCGGTGTAGATTGATATTTGTATAAAGCTTTTATTATTATTATTATTATTATTATTATTATTATTAACCTTTATTTATATAGCACTGTAAATTTACACAGCGCTGTACATACAATCTTCTAGTTAGATGGTTCCCTGCCCTCAGGCTTACAATCTAAGAAGACACAACACAATAGGAGAAGGGAGTGGTGATGAGGAATGGGATCAGGTCCAGCAGTTCTTCTCCACCTCCAAGGTCTGGACCAAGGCAGATGGACTGGAGGAAGGGCTTGGCTTCTTAATGGATGCATACTCCCTTAAGGTCCCTTGTCATTCCCTCTGTCAGCAATACATGGAAGTGACCATTCCGCATACAAGGCCTGCAGGGGAGCGTACTAAAGATTGTCAAATTATGTTGATGTTTCATAGAGGTTGTCTAACAACCAACCCCCCCCCCCCCAAAAAAAAAAAAATTAGATTTATTTTTTCCAGTCTGAAAAAACCTCTAGGAAGTATGTGTGTGGTTTCGGACAAAAAGCCTTTTTTGGGGCTTCTCCTGAAATAGAAAAAAGTGTGGGAAAAACATTCCAGAAGTGTCTGGACCTGATACTCTGTCCCACTGACGATCCAGGACAGTTAAAATCAGCCAGGCAATGCTCAGTGTGTGCCCATCCCTATGCTAGAATCTTCTTAGGAGAAGGATTTCAGGTCCGTGGGATGTTCAGAAGAGCAGGCAAGATTATTAGGTGGGATAGCACTAACTTAAATGTTTCGTAATCTACAGCTGTTTTTTCTACTTCAATCCATTCCACTCACACACACCTCTCAGAGTTACCATTTTTAAAATGGTATAGGTGGGTGATTGGAATCAATTGAATTAGAAAAAATAGCTGTGGAATAAGAAATACTCTAGTTAATGCTAATCATAAACATATTTATTTTTGCTAATAAAGAATTTAGATTTTTGTAAAGGTGATAAATACATCTTCTCATTAGATGAGTTTTTGGAATGCTCTTCTTGATAGATGAAAACTAGACTGTTCATTTACTGTATTCTGTTGTGAAATTTAACTATTCTTAGTACATGAGACTAAATAATGAGACATTTTGTAGCAGTTTGTTTCAGTTTTATTTTTACTGTTTATTTTATTTGTTTTTTACGTTGTTTTTGTTAATCCGATTATTCATGTGCCTCTGCTACCCACTACTGCTGTTACACGTTATCATTTCTTGTTACACATTTACAGTAAATTTTTTAAAAACCCAACAGGCACAACATGTCTCTGATGACTTTTGTGAGAAGGCAACAAGCTTTTTGCTAGATGCTTACTGCCATCTCACAGAAACCGAGATGATTTACACTGACAAAAAAAGAATGCAAGTTTTTCCATGAACTAGCGAAAAGCTATGGGAAATAAAGGTTCAAGCCCCATGCATGGGCAATTGAGGAGTGTCCACAACAGGACAAAGCATATCGTATAGGCATCTTTTTGGTAATAATCTGAGTTGGAAGAAGAAAGGCAGTGGGGCTCAGACTGCATGAATTAACTGCACCTCTGAAGAATGCTTTAACAGTTTCATACAAAGTGCTGGACATAAATTACAGTTATGTAGAGAACAAGATAAGATTTCCCTCCTTTTAAGATTATATATCAAAGGCTGCTTAAATGTGACATAATGAAATATTCAGGTGCCAGACATTTGTGTTTTAAATTAAGTTTAATTTGTGAGAAAGCTATGCTACTTTGACATGATTTATTCATCCAACATATTAGTGTGTGAGGTTGTTACAATGAAGTCAGTAGCATTGGGGGAACAAATTATATTAGTTGTGCCATTTGTATATTTCAGGAAGGACGTGGTTACTATGAACAGACAGGTGTGGGCCCTCTCCCTATAGTGCTTTTTAATGGGATGCCCATTCAAAAAGAACAACTTGATCCTGATGACCTAGAAACAGTGACAATGCATAAAATACTGGAAACCACTAGCATTTTCCAAAGAGCTGTATATTTGGTAAGTTAAGTTCTTTTTACTTAGCGTTTCAAGGAGATATTGTAGGCTTGAAGCTGTGGGACAAAATCTAGAAATCTAGGTAGCTAGTTTTGTGTGTTAAGTGATCTTTAACTATCATAAGTATTAATCCCCCACTGCCAGACAGCAACCCATTTTTGAAATGATGGTGGGTTTCACTAGTAGTTAATGCTATGGCAGAGAGACTTGCTGTTTCATGACATAAATCAGATTCCAAAGGGTTGCACATAAATATCACATCAAAATCCTGGGCAGGACTGAAATCCAGTATCCTGTTTTGTTTTGTTTTTTGAATCAATTACTCTTTAAAATTGTTCTTGTTTTTTCTAACAGATTCTAAAATAATGCTTTTGAGCTTTTAGATCTACATGTTTTATTTTTCAGGGTGAACTGTCAAATGATCAAGATGTAGTTGAATATATAATGAACCAACCAAATGTTGTTCCAAGAATCAACTCACGAATCTTGATGTCTGAGAGAGAGTATCTAGATTTGACTGCAACTAGTAAGGCACACTTTCTGTTGTACCAATACAGAAGTTTATTGATAGGCCATTAAGTCATGATTTGGGCATGAAGCAAAATCATAATTTAGTTTACATGCAAGAGCTGCTGTCCCTGTTCTTGTTTTTAGCACAGACATGAAGATGAAACTGGAGTCATCCATTTCTGTTTTAAACTATGCTTTGTTTCTCTGCCCAAACAAGGGCAAACTATGGTTAGCTTCAACCTAGGATCATTTTTAAGGCCATATTTGTTTTTGTGTAACCTTTAAGGTGGTGGTGATGAGGGAGAAGCACATGATAGAGTGAATATGGCTTAAGTAAAATGGGCATGAGAGAAGCAACATTCCTTCCATGATCCATCATTGTCCCACTCTTGCTCTCCCCCCCCCCCTTTCTGTATGAAAAGCATAAAAGGAGAGAAAGTAGGAAGAGGAGAGAAGGGGTGATGGGCAAAGAGTGAGACAGACAACAGGAAGGAGAGGGAACTAAATGGACATAAATAGAGAATATAGAACATGGGAACAAGAAGTTGGGAGAAAAAGAATGTTGCTTTGGCTATGCCCACTTTCTCTATCTAGTTTTATTCTCCCTAATCCCTTCAGGTACAGATTTTTCCCATCTGAAATAATTCTACTGACCATTATAATGGTTTTAAAAATACCCTCTTTCTTTTAATGTGGAAGTCAAGTTTATTGTAGAAACTGTCTTTCACAGTATATGGAGAAGCATAAAATATAAATGCTCTCAATGAATGTTAGGTTCCAACTGGAAACTTGTACTTATTAATGAGAGAGCCCTACATTTCTCATTACATTACTGTGGCTCTTTCTTGACCTGCCAAGGTTACATTTGCAGGTTGTTGGATGCTCCAGTGCAGTTCAGTGGGTTTTGCTGCAAAGAGAAAATTGGTAAATCCCTTGTGTACATAGAAGCAGTTAAGGCATGTGTGAAGGGTCTCTTTACATTCCAGCTATATTGGGCAAAGGTGTGTGTCCATGCAATGAATACCTAGAACAGCAGTGGTGAACCTTTTAGAGACCGAGTGCCCAAACTGCAACCCCAAACCCACTTATTTATTGCAAAGTGGCATATCCCTCTGGCTTTCTAGTAACAAACTCTGGCAAACTCTGTGCTGGGACGATGGCACATGTGCCCACAGAGAGGGCTCTGAGTGCCATCTCTGGCACCTGTGCCATAGGTTCGCCATCACTGACCTAGAATCTGGATTATAACCTACTCAGAAGCATATGAAATATATAGAAGTACATAAGTATATGAAATATCAACTTTTGATGTAATTGATATAACCATGTATGGCTTTAAGTGCCCTATCTGTCTAGCATTCCTATTTTTTTCATGTTTTCAGGTTTTTCTTAATGAAGGGTTCTTGGTGTGTTAAATTTTCTTGCAGATAATTTCTATGTGGATGACTATGCTAGATTTACATTCTTGGATTCCAAAGACAAGACAGCTGCAGTTGCCAACAGCATGACTTACTTGACCAAGAAAGGTAAAGATATGAGATTTTCAACTCTTCTCTGTACTCATGCTGTATCTGATGCAAGTGCATGCTTACTGTTCTATTTCTATTCAGGATTCCTTTGTATTGGAAAGGAAAAGCATTTTCTTAAAGGTTACTGGTGATATAGTCTTTCCTTTTTGCTAGCTTGAATCTCATTTTTGTCCTTTGCTTGGCTCCTAACATGCAGCCAGTTTAGCTTGATCAAATTCTGTAGCTTGTTAGGTAAGGTGCAAGAAGATACTATAGCTAACCTTCAAAAAATGCAAGCAGTGCAAGTGTTTGGACTCATTTTGTCTGCAGAAAGAGTTGAATCCATCGGCTAAATCGAGGTAGAGAGGATTTCTGCCAGTCATAGGGCCTGAACAGGCTGGCAAGAAATGCCAGGATCTGGGTGGAGTGGGGGCTGCACACCCTGACTCTGTCCGATGCTGATGTTATGCCGCACGCCTGACCAAATGGCAGCCAGTATCATGACATTTCTTTGGTGTAGCGTTTAGACGTGCTGCACCACATAAATGCCGAAAAACCAGCAAGGGCAGCTTTTTGCCGTTCTAAAAAGGAGTGGCATTTTGCTTCTTCTTTTTAGAGCAGCAAACTGCTGGATTGGGGCTGTGGCGTGTGGTTGCTGCAGCCCCAATCCACCCCTGAAAGGGGTGGCAGGACACTGCTCTATCGGTCTGTTCAGCCCATAGAGCACTGAAAGGGGCAGTCTGTTCAGCCCATACTTTCTCCCTAACTCCCTTTTCTCTTGGAAGATCTACTCCAGAACATTGAAGGGGCTGATGGCTGTGAGGTGTTTTTTAACCATATCCTGACTCAGGAAGTGCTTCTGCTGGTAAAAGCAACCCAGGATCCAGTTTTCTAGGTTTTTATTGTTTTGATATTTTAAAGGTCAGTTACAGGCAAATTGCATGGGAGCCAGACAGAATCAGTACAGATTGGTTAGCAATTTGAAATACTGTAAATATTTGCATAAAACTTGTTTCCATCTAATTTTCAGGCAAGATCAATTTTCTTCCTGGAAATTTGATTTTTATTCATAGGCCCAGTCTTCTATACATGGAACAAGACTGAATAGGTATATTCTTAAGGTGTTAAAATGGATTGCTCCTTCAATTTGCAGATATATTATACAATTTAAACTAATTTTATACAGGTTAGAATTCAAAGATAATTAAAAAATCCAGCTATACTTTACAAAACACAATTGACAAAAACAGACTAAATAACTATAATGTCTGAAAGATAATCTTCACACACAGCTTGCATCTTCCCCTTTCCTTGGTGAGCATCGCCACTGCAGAATTAATGCAGTTGACACGCTTAATTGCCATGCTCAATGACTAGGAATTGTGGGACTTGTAGTTTGTGAAATAAAGTGTGCCTGCCCGCATAGCGCTTTAACGATATGCCAGAAGTTAAGCCACGGGAGGTGTTACGAAAACGGCGTGCGCACACACTGCACATGGGAGCACTCTCCCATTAAAACAAATGGGGTTTGAGCTGCACATTTTCCCATACACGGGGGTCCGGAATGGATCCTCCCATATGGGGAGGATCCACTAATATAGCCTTCTCTGTCAGAGAGCTGCGTGCCCAACAACTACAAATTTCAGGATTCCATAGGATGGGGCCATGATAGTAAAGTGATGTCAAACTACATTAACTATGCAGAGTGACAGACCCCGGTATTCCTTCAGCCTTCCAGGGGAGCATGTTCTGTAATGTGTACATTGTTAAACATCGCCAATAAATTCCTTAACATTTCTCCATAAAAAGAACCACCCTGACTAGGCTTGCATTTCACGCTGGTGGGCGGACTTTCCGCCCCCTGGGGGGCGTGCCCGTCCCGTCCGCCCCCCGCCCGGGTGGCTGCCAACTCTGAGCTCCCAGGGCTGTGCCTGCCTTCTATAGAGTGCCGCTGGTGAAGCATGCCTGGAGCAGCACAGCAGCAGCAGAGAGGACTGAACCCAGCAGCGGGCGGGTCTGCTGCACTGCCCTGCCTCTATTGCCAGCCCTCTGCCTTCCTATTGGGCAACATCCGACGCAGGAGGAATTTACACTCAGGCGAGATGCTCCCCCTTTCTCTTCTCCTCCTTTCTTATTATTGTTCACCTTTTTTTTTCTCCTCCTCCTTCCCTCCTCTTCTCCTCTCCTTTTTCTCCTTTCTCCCCCTCCTCTATTCTTTTCTCTTTCTTCCTCTCCTAGCCCCCCTCCTCTCTTCTCAGGGGTCCAGGGCTTCTCAAGGCTTTGCCCCCATTAGAAGAAAAAGGTTTGGATCTGTCCCATAAATCCCTCCTAAGTTGAGACATACCTGGGAAAAGAGGGGTGAGGGGTTGGGGGGGTTGGAAGGGGCAAGGAAAAGGAGGAAGGGGGAATTCCTAAGAAGGCTTGGGGGGGGAAATATTTTCACAAACTGGCCCGTAGTTCGGGCAATGGCACAGGGTCGCCTGCTGGTCTTGCAATGCATGCCTGCTTGGAAGTGGGAAATGTAGTTTTCAGTGCACAAGGGAACGGCCGTGTTCGTCTTGCAAATGCTATGCCTGCCTTGGAAGTGGGAAATGGTAGTTTTGCAATGGCACAAGGGTCTCTTTTTTTATGCCTGCTTTTTTTTTTGTCTGCAAATGCTTATGGCCTGCCTTGGAAGTGGGAAATGTAGTTGCATGGCACAAGGGTCTGCCTGTGTCTTGCAAATGCTATTGCCTGCTGGAAGTGGGAAATGTAGTTTTCAGTGGCACAAGGACTGCCTGTGGTCCTTGCAATTTATGCCTGCTTGGAAGTGGGAATGTAGTTTGCAATGGCACAGGGTCTGCCTGTGGTCTTGCAAATGCGATGCCTGCTTGGAAGTGGGAAATGTAGTTTGCAATGCAACAGGGTCTGCCTGTGCCCACTCTGCAAATGCCGTATGCCTGCTTGGAAGTGGGAAATGTATTTGCAATGCACCAAGGGCTGCCTTGTCTTGCACTGCTATGCCTCTGAGGAGTGGGAATTTCTTGTAGATTGGGGGGGGGGGCCGGGTGTTTGGCCAGAAGAGAAGTACATTTCACCCTTCGCCTTCTGTCTAAGGATAATGCCAAAATGTCTCCATTTTGAGCATGCCTAGAAACATGCATTTATATTAACATTTTAAAAAACTATCAATTTTTCATGTGTCCTCCCAGTTATTAAAAACATGTCCTACATTGGAAATAGGCCACATTTGCCTCCTACATTTGCCCCAGGTTTGGAGGTCCCTGCCTTATGGCAACCCTACCCGACTATGGGTGGGTCACAAAAAAGAAGGGGAAGTAAAAATAGGGTGAGTAAAAAAACCGCTTCATAGAATAAGAATAAAATAAAATTTTAATTTATACCGCCCCTTCCAAATAGATCAGGGCGGCTGTACAAATGCACCTCAGGGCAGCAAATACAGTATAAAACAGATTAAAAACAACAACATCTCTATCATAAAAACAATAAAAAACCCCTTAGCCCAACCTCCCGCCCACGCGTGAGGAGGGAGGCCCATGGATGTTAGTCGGGAAGCCTGATTAAATAGGAAGTTTTGAGTCCCTTCCTAAATTGGGCCAGTGGTGGTAGATGGGCCGGAGCTTATGGGCAGCGTGTTCCAAGGGCTGGGGCAGCTGTGGAAAAGGATCTTCTGGCCGTATGCGGCCAACCTTGCCCCAGCACCTTCAGGAGTTGCTGCCCAGATGTTCTGAGGGTGCGCGGACGGAATGTACGGGAGAGACACGGTCCTTCAGGAATCCGGGGCCCAAGCCATTTAGGGCTTTATAGGTGGATAACCAACGCCTTTATTGAGCTCGGAAGCGAATAGGCAGCCCAATGGAGATCTTTAAGCACCGTGTTTATGGCTGGTCCTGGAAAGCCCAGTGACCAGCCGTGCTGCCATGTCTGCACTACTTGCAGCTTCCGAGTGTGGATAAGGGTTGCCCCATGTGAGTGCGTTGCAGAAATCCAATCTCGAAGTTACAGAGCGTGTACAACAGTTTCAAGGTCCCTCTGGGCCAGGATATGGGCGCAGCTGGCGATCAGCCGAAGCTGATAACAGGTACTCCCGACCGTCGCCATTCACCTGAGCAGTCAGGTGAAGGGACGAGTCAAGAAGCACCCCCAGACTGCGCCGAATCCTTCACAGGGAGCGGACCCCATTCAGGACACGTGTGAACCACGCCCATTCCTGGACCAGGGGGACCTATCACTAGTACCTCCGTTTTCTCTGGATTAAGTGAGTCGGTTTTCCCTCCATCCAGCCCATTTACTGACTCCAGACAGGCCACGAGAGGAGAGACGCCATCCCCAGTCCACGACTATCAGTCGGAGACATAGAGAAAATAATTTGGGTGTCATACGCGTACTGTAACCCCGCGCCCCATGTCTCCGTGAATCTCTCCCAGCGGTTTTGCATGAAAAATTAATATAAAGTTAATAGCATGGGGGACAGGATGGCTCCTCTGAGGGACCCCGGTTTTAAGGGCCGTCGCTGGAGCACACGTCCCCAGACTGCACCATGAGACCTCCCGAGAGTAGGGAACGGAACAACTGAAGCGCAAGTGCCCCCAATCCCACCTCAGCCAGGCGTCCCAGAAGGATACCATGGTCTATGGTATCGAGCCGCTGAGATATCCAAGCAGACCACCAAAGGGACACGCTTTCCTGTCGATGCCCAGACGCGAGATCATCGACCAAGGCCGACCATGGCCGTCTCAACCCGTGACCCGCCGGAAGCCAGTTTGAAAAGGGGTCCAGATCCGTTTCATCCAAGTACCGCCTGAAGCTGGATTGCACCGCCTCCTCGATCACCTTCCCCAAGAATGGTAGCAGTAAGAACAGCGCCGAAAATTATTAGTACCAGGGGGTCAAGGGAGGGCCTTCTTTTAGGATCGGTCTTACGATGGCCAATTTAAGATCCGATGGAAATCGCCCTTCCCTGAGAGAGGTGTTAATTATCCGGCGTAACAATGTCGTTACCACCGGTCCCCCCTGGCCGCTAACCACGATGGGCAGGGATCAAGAGAGCAGTCGTTTTCCGAACACTTCGAGGATCTGTTCCACAGTGTAAGAACCAAGCAGGCAAATGAGCTAGCGAACTTCTATTTGCATTATGCTAGATTTTACATCAGTTTCTAGGTTTTTTTTAACTATACGAAAATGATTTAAGGATTAACAGAAAATAGCATGGAAGGGAGTCTACATGGACCATCAAGTCAACCCCTGCCCCCTGCTCAGCACAGGCAATCTCCTGCAAACACCTCCCCAGTAGGTAACTCGTGATTTCAAACTCTGGCCTTCCAGGTGCTTTGGATTACTTCCCAGCAATCCAGACAAGTGGCCAAGATGCTGAGGCTTCTGGGAACTGAAGTCCAAAACACCTGAAGATCCAGAATTGGGGAATCACTGCTGTACAGCCTCTTAAGCGGGGCATTTTACCTTGATAAAATACATAGAGAATCATGAGTACCCTTTCGGACTAATTGAAAGAAAGAAATTGGCAGCATGAGCTTTCATAGACTTCAGTCTACTTCCTCAGATGTACTGTACTGATTTACTAACGGCTATATCTTTGA
>NC_056524.1:215597670-215603601 GCF_019175285.1 Sceloporus undulatus
AAGTACAGGTTGCTTACCTGTAACGGTGTTTCTTCGAGTGGTCATCTGCGAATACATACAAATCCCACCCGTCCGTCCCCTCAGTGTCCTGCTCACATTGGCTCTCTTTCCATCGCCTGCTTGGCGGAAAAATTGCGGAACTGGGGAAAGAGCGGGAAGGCAGGGGCCTTATAACGGGTGGGCGGAGTTACCGCCAAAAAGTTGCAATTTGTGCAGAGTGAGCTCTGCACAGTGATTCCAGTAGGTTCCGAGCAGCACTGCGCAGGCGCAGTGAAACCCATTTGTATGTATTCGCAGATGACCACTCGAAGAAACACTGTTACAGGTAAGCAACCTGTACTTATTTCTATCCCCCTTTTCTCCAGATTGGAATCCTCCTCAAGTCTATTATCCAGCCAGGTGTCACTCATCCTATATTTCTGCATTTCTATTTTTACTACCTGGTGTTTATCCATCTTCAAATTAATTATCTGAATTTTGACATAGTTCTACAATCTGTTAAGGTACGTCTGAATTCTAATTCTGTCCACTCAGGTATTCAATGCCTTTCCCAAGTCAGCATCATCTGCAAATGATATAAGCATTGTTGCTGTTGTGTGCCTTCAAGTCATTTCCAACTTATGGGAACCCTAAAGGCAAACCTATCATGGGGTTTTCTTGACAAGATTTGTTCAGAAGGGGTTTGTCATTGCCTTACTCCAAGGCTGAGAGAAAATGTGAATTGCCCAGAGTCACTCAGTGGATTTCCATGACCAAAGGGGAAACCACTACATCATGCTGGCTTCTTGCCTTGGACTAAGCTTTTGGGTCCAATAGCATGTTCTTAAAGATGTAGAAATTATTACTTATCTAGCAGCCACTAATATATCCTTCAGCTATTCTCAGCATTGAGTACATGAGCAAGTTGCTAAGCAACTGCTATCACACAAGACAAAACACCTGAGCATCGTAATGGTTGTTGGCAATATGGCAGAGTACCAGTGACCCAAAAAGCAAAGGGGGATTAACTGTGGATTTCTGGAGGAGGATGGATTGGATTGTAGTTGAGTTGAACTTCGATTCCTTCTGGGGCATCAGACTATATGGTTCTGGTATGCCTATCATCCCCACTGAAACACCTCCCATCATGCTAATTTAATAAAGAATGAAGAAATGTGTTCAAATGCTGCCAAATCATGAAAGATTAAAATAGTCTAAAAGCTTAATTAGGGTACTGATCCCACCAATGGCCCTGCCTTTCCAAGGTGGTGGGATTGCATGCTCATGTGAAGCAAGAGGCCAGGCTGATGGTAACAGTGCTGCTGGTAGAGTCTCCCATGTCAGACTGAGGAGCCAGACTAACTGTGTCAAACAGCTATTGTGCAGCAGCAGTAGTGAAGGGTTACACTGGCAGAGGATATCTTAGAGATAATAACTGTGGTACTGTGGATACTGCTTCTTAGCTGTGGCACCATGCAGAGGGAGACACAGTAAACATCCACTTGAAGATCTTTTACCATGAAAACCTTATGATGAGACAATCTAAAATGAAGCAAGAGATAGTGCGAGAAGATGAGACTCCCAGGTTGGATTGCATTCAACAAGCTGCTGAGGTACAGCAGAGGACAACTACAAGTAGCGCTGTGGGTAATGCCAGATCTGGATTCAATCCAAAAGGACATTCAGTAGTTCATGTGCTCAGAGGTGAAAGAAAGTTGGAAGCTGCACAATACAAAATATAGAAACACAGAATACTCCTATAGAAGTAGGAATCGGGAGAAACATGAATCTGGGGACACTAGACATTGTAAAACAAACAAACAAACAAACAAACAAAACCCCTAACAAACATATAAACATTGCAATACTTAGGGTGAATGCACTAAACTGGAGAGGAATGGGACATTTTGAGACATAATTACACAGTGTTTTGTTCAGGAAATGAAAATCGAGGAAGAAATGGGGTGGCATTTATGGCAAGGAGAGATGTAGCAAAAAGTAGTAAAAAAGCAGTCAAAGATATACTTCAAAGTATGGCCGAATCATGTCAATAAGACATCAGGGGGTCATTCCCACTTGGGATATAATCTGTGTTCCGATCCGGCTCTGCTCCATTATGTGAAGCAATTCCAAAAGGTCCCTCCTTCTCACTATGAAAAGGGACCTTTTGTGGAATCGCTTTTTTTGCTGGGAATGCTTGTCATTCCCATTAGATGGAGCCATGGAAGGTGGCAGCCCTTAAGCTGGTCGCCCACCCCTCAGGAGCCCCTTTGGAAGGCTGTGGCCTCGACCAGACCCTCTCTCTCTCTTTCTTCTTTTCTCTCTCTCTCCCTTCCTTCCTTCCCTCCCCTCCCCCCCCCCCCCTCCCCCCCCCCCCCCCCCCCCTTTCTCTCTCTCTCTCTCTTCCTGCCTGCCTGCCTGCCTGCCTGCCTGCCTGCCTGCCTGCAAGTGGCAGTGGCTTTCCTCTTTAATGGGAGCTTGGCTTGGATTGCATTGGCATTGCAGAAGAGGGAGCAAGGCAAGGCCGGGGGACCTGGGAGGAGGAGGGTGAGAGACAATTTAAAAAGAAGAAGAAGAAATAATCAAAAAATCGATCTATTACTAAAGCAAGTAGTTGCTTTAACAATATATTGATTTTTTCGATCAATTCTACAGCAAAAAAACAAACAAAGAATAGATGCTGATCAGGCATTCCCACTTATTGGGCACGCTTCAGAATTTATTCTTCTAAAAAAAAACCCCACTCCACTTTCAAACTAGTATCAAGAAACCCCCAGTTATTTGACTTTGCCCCACTTCTTTCCTCCTGGAATCAATCCAATGAGGATTGGAAGTGGTTTCAAATGGGAACGAGGGTCATATACCCCGAATCCCACTTTGGAGCAAATTGCAGTGGGAATGACTGTGACAAACTGACTTACAAACCAGCCAATCAGAAGCCAGAGATCCACTAGCCAATCGGGTGCTGGCTGAGGAGTTTAAAGGTTCTGCTTGGCAGTTGGGGTGGGTCAGTTAGGGTTTGGAATCCTGAGGGATGAAGCTGGAGTTCAGTGAGGGAGACAGTTAGGATTAGAGACTGAGGGAACAATAATTTGATAATAGACCAAGTCTGTTAGGTCCAGAGAGGGACAGTATTAGTTCTAGAGAGTCTCGAGAAGAGAGACTCAGTGTAGCCAGACTCAGAAAAAGGGGTTTGGGTTACATAATTTCTTGAGTGATACTATAGCCTGTGCGGCTGAATTATTACTAGAAAGTTAAAACCAGACTTATATATATGTAACAAAAGAAGACATGGGCCCATTACAAACGGGCACTTTAGTACGCGCTCTGCACGTGCTAGGGTTAAAAAGGGGCGTACTCTCCGGACGCCCCCAACCCTAGGACACGCAGAACGCGCACAAAATGGCGGCGGCCATTCCACATGGCCGCCACCATGAGGATGTCACAACCACACTGCCTCTATAAGGGGCGACGTGGAAGTGACGTCCTCGCTCCGCGTCAGAGCGTCTAGTGTGCCCTTAGCGCGGAGCAGGAAGGAGCTCCGTTTCGGAGCTCCTTCCTGGTTTGGTCCGCTGGGCGCAGCCTTCACACGGCTGCGCCCAGCGGACCAAAGGACAAAGGGGCCAAGCGGCCCCTTTCTCCTCCTCCCCGGCACCGCGGGGTGTCCTTGGGGCTTGAAGCCCCAGGGACACCCCTTTTCAGGCTGCAGGGAAGCGGCGTTTTGCCGCTTCCCCGCAGCCTGAACAGCCGGGCTCGGGGCCTCCGTGGCTGCCATTCTAGCCACTGAGCCCCGGGCCCCGATACACGGTGAAAAGGGGCGGGTGCAGCCCGCCCAAACAGGGCGGCTGTACCCGCCTACGTAAACAATTCCTTGTCTATGGTGCGTTACAGACCACCCCTTTGGGGCAGCCTGTAGGCACCACCTTTCCCCACCGGATCGGGCTCAGTGGCCAGAGCGGCAGAAGCTGAAGCCCCGATCAGCGCTTTCCGGGCGCGGGGAAAAGCGGCAAACAAGGCCCATTCCACGCAACCTGTAAGGGGTGTCCTTGGGGCTTCCAAGCCCCAAGACCACCCCGCGGTGGCTGGGGAAGGAGAAAGGGGCCGTTCACCCCTTTTCTCCTTTGGGGCGCAGCCGTCTGAAGGCTGTGCCCAGCGGACCAAACCAGGAAGGAGCTCCGAAACGGAGCTCCTTCCGGGGTCGCGGAAAGGGCGCCCTAGGTGCCCTGCCGCGACCCCAATACGTTACAACCACGCCGCCTCGTTTGGAGGCGGCGCGGTCGTCACGTATCGATGGCGGTGGTCGTGTGGAATGGCTGCCACCATTTTGTGCGCAGAGCGTGCACTAGGGTTAGGGCGGTGCAGAAGCACTGCTCCGTCTTAACCCTAGTATGCGCTCTACGCGTACTTTTTAGCCCGTCTGTAATGGGCCAAAGTTACCTTTGCCTATTCTGTGTTAAAATAAACTTTTATTCTTGTTTAACTATCCACTTGGCCTGTGATTTAACATCCATCCACGCTACTGACCTTTAAAAACCCACAGGTGTGTTGGGTCACAAAGAAGGAAAAATGGAGGTGGTGGTGACACGTTACAATGACCCCCAGGGAAAACCCATCAATATAACCTTAATCCAAGGTTATGCTCCAGCTACAGTGGCAGAAGAAGAAGAAATTGAAAGATTATGTGCTGAACTCCAGGAGGAAATTGATCACACACCAAAACAGTACTTCTTGTTAATAATAGGTGATTGGAATGCAAAAACAGGAAACAAAACAGAATCAACAACTGTAGGAAAATTTGGCCTAGGATCAAGCAGGAGAGCAAATGCCTGAATTTTGTGATTTAACAGTTTGTTCATCGCAAGCACATTATTCAAGCAATCCAAGAAGCAATGGTATATGTAGACATCACTTGATAGCCAATATAGAAACAAAAAAGACTACATAAAGCAGAAGATGGAAGCAGAAGATGGAGAAGCTTTGTAATTAATCAGAATGAAGACTGTAGTCAAGAAATCAGAAGAAGACTAGGATTTGGAAGGGCAGCTATGAAGGACATAATCTTGAAGTGTAAAAATACTGGATACTAAACTTAGGATTGTCCACACCATCATATTTCTAGTTTCTATGTGTGGTTGTGAAAGCTGGACAGTGAAGAAAGCTGATAGTAAAAACTTCAACTCATTTGAAATGCGGTGCTGGAGAAGATATCTATTGATATCATGGACTGCTAAAAAGACCAATAAATGAGTGCTAGAGCAAGTCAAACTTGAACTCACCCTACAAGGCAAGATGACTAAAATAAAATGGTTGTGCTTTGGCTATGTAATAAGAAGAAATGATCACTAGAAAAGACAATAATACTTGGTAAGGTAGAAGGCAATAGGAAAAGAGGAAGACAATATTCCAGGTGGGTAAAATCAATTACGGAAGCCACAGCCCTGAGTCTGCCAGACCTTAGCAGGGCTGTTTCTGATAGGGAGATTTGTTAGAGAAAAAGATCTTTGGGATGGTTGATGTCTCTTGTTACCGGTGGTTCTGGACTGGTACCAACTGCAAACAGATGCAGTCTTCTCAGCTACTCAATATCAAAGTAACTTCCACACAGATTTTCACTCAAATGAGGGTTTATTAACTTTGTTGTTATTTATACAATGCACAGCAAGCTACTATACATCTATTCTCTTTCAGAGTCCATGCTAGAAGCTCGAATGTTACATCAGTCTTTGTTCTCACATAAGATCAACTTTCCCACCAAGTGGACACATCTCTTTCTCATGAAGTCACCACACTACACAAAAGCATAACAATAATACATTTTGTTTATATTATGTCTCAGGCAATGTCCTTGAAGACTTGTTCTTCCAGGCCTAGGCTTTCTGGCCTGTAACAGGAACCATTTTAAACCTTAGTTAACCATTGACACATCTGAACATTTTCAATACAATTTAGAAA
>NC_056524.1:215603626-215844890 GCF_019175285.1 Sceloporus undulatus
TGACTATCGTATCCCTTGTTTTCACTTAGCCTAATAGACTCTAAATGTTTCTCTTATCTCATTTTATATACCCGCATATTAATATCACACCCTAGGTAGCATGAAAGTGGAAGTATCAAGAAGATTTGTTAGGGTATCATTATTTCATGAGAAAAGAACGAACTGTACAGCCAACATTACCAGCATATATCCTGTCTATCACCGAATAAATCCCATTCCTGTTGTATCTATACTCTATACATCCTTATAAAGTCGTACATCTTGAGTTTATCGCATGGGGCTTAAACGCTCCCCAGTGCCGTTTACGGGGGCGAGCGGGGGCGCCGCCAGGAAAACCCTCCCCCCCCCGCGATAGGCACCAGATTTTTTTTTTTTTTTTTTTTTGGGCACAAAAGGACTTTATCGCACCGGGGAGGGGACGCCGCCGTGGCCGCGCGTTCCCCATCGGTCCCATTGGTCCAGAGGGCGCCCATTTCTGGGGACGCTTTGAAACAGTTCCCAGAAATTGGCGCCCTATGGAACGACTTGGGGACGCGATGGGAAGCGTGGCGGCCGCCCCCCGTGCGAATAAAGTCGCGTTTTGGTCCCATCCGGTGCCCATCGCCCTGTTCCGTGCGCCCACCCCGCTTCGCCCCAATTAGAACGCGCTGGGGCAGCCGGTTTAAGCCCCATGCGATAAACTTACTTATCATCCTTAAATTACTCAGATATGTTTATCCTAAACCTTCACTCTTACATAGAAATCTTCCAACGTCTGTTTTTCTACCATGGTGCTTCAATTTCTCTTCGTAGAATCCAGGCATCTTCATTCCAATCTCGATTTCTTAGATCATTTTAAAAAACTTGTAATTTTTCACAATAGCCATATAGTCTCCAAGTGATTATACAAAGGAACAAACTCTCTTGGACTGAATCCAGCCCTCTGCCCAAGCATGGAACACTGAGGCCCCGTAGCACAATATTCTGAACCATCTTGTCTGCATTCTCGGATTTAAGACTGCTTACCAATTTACATATTCGTGGGAGAAATGCCACCTTTTTGTCTTGCATATATAAAATGCATGTTATAGGGAACTGCGTTTGCTGCACGTATGGCTGGTGTGCATCTTATGAAAAGGGCTGCAAAAGGTCAAGATTTTAATTGCTAGCTACTGTCATCATAAAGGAACTCCATAGCTGCTTTTAAAATTTGTTTAGGTTTATGTTTATCTCCTGCTTTCTTTTTTTTTTCTTTCTTCCAATGAGTTCAAAGCTGGTCTATATAGACTCTCCTCTTCCCCCCTTTATTTTGCCAGGAAACCCTATGAGTTACATCAGGGGCAGATAGAATAATATCTAAAGTCACCCAGTAAGTTCTAGACGCAGTGTGGACTCCATCGTCACATCTTCCAAGTATCAACATACACCCTCCTAAAAATTCTGCCCCTCTTTTTTGCTGCTGAAACGTGCACAAGTTCAATTTATTCACTACTGAAACTCAAAGATTGGTAAGGTGAAAGGCTCATCTTTACAGCATACACCACAAAACGTGTGGAGCAAGCATGAAGCAAACAAATGCAAGAGGGGATGATCCAGTGGTTTATTTCACTGACAATGTGCACAGTGAGAGCTGGGAGACAGGAGGAGATGTATTGGTCTTTACTTCAGTACTGTAAGGGGAATACCCGACACTTCCAATGTCTGCTTATCATGTCCTGCAAACCGCATCGCTCGCCACGGACTGTCCAATCCCTCACTGAGAAACAACTTTTTTAACCACATGGGCCCTGAGTAGGAGTGCAAAATCAAGGCGGCTCGGGTCACTGTGGAGGTATGGCTGTTTATGACATGTGCATTGTAGAGGCCAGAAGCTGCGCGCAAAGGCCTGAGCGTCCAATCCTCAGTTGACTTGGTGTTGGCTTGGCACAGCGTTCGGAGTCTCTTGGGACATATGCATAATTTAAAGTACAGCGTCAAAGTGACCCAAAGCAGCTTTATTTGCCGGCCCTGCTCAGGCCTCACAGCGCTCCAGCTTTAGAGAATGAAAACCCCTCTGCTTAACAGAATCTTGTGTCAAAAAGCACCTCAGAAGATCCCTTTAGTGGTCCCACAAGTGGAAATGAGGTAATAGCACACAGCAGTAACGCAACAACAGAACTTTTAAGCTACTTGCCAATGCTAGAATTTGAGGGATGAGGGAAATTTAATGGGTTTTTACCAGATTATTATCTGGTGTTAGCTTCCTGTCCCTCATTCCTTCCCCCTCCCCTATCTACACCGCCAAGTCACTTCGTGTCTTTTGTCCACTCGTTATGAATTCCTGTGAAGTTGTTGTTCCCTCTACTATGATCCCCCTATTGGATGGTTGAGTCAAGCGTGCAAGTGATCCTGTAATGGGCAATGGCACAGCGAGAGACTGTTGGGGCTCAGGGGCTAGGCAAGGGGGGTGAGTGGAGGATTGCCCTGGTTGGCTCTGTCGGTAATTCCGCCGGCTTTGGACTATCCCCGTGCGTTTGATATGGAGCAACAGTGAATAGTCCCACTGCCTCTAGTACTTCTGATGTGGCCCCTTACATCACATTCCCTACTCCCTGCATTCCAGACCCCCTTAAAGTCATGGGAATGTCTTAAAAATTGTCCCCAGTTTCCGCAGTGGCCATCCAGATACAGCACACCAGAGTCTTGCCTTTCGGTCAAGCAAAGCTTAGGTCCAAGGGGCGAAGGAGAATGTAGAATCTGTGGGTTATTCTGCGTGGCTTCACTTCCAGCGAAAGGTGTGGGAGGGGAAGTCAGAGAATGGAGTTTGGATAGGGCGGGCTGTCAGGGCAGCCACCATGGGCTGGAGAGCAGGGATAATCTCCTGCAGTCCACTTGGTGTTTGGAAGAACCTATGCATTCTCTTTCCCTCAGGATATAGATAGGGTCCTTTTAGGTCCTCTCTCTTTAGCTTACAGTTGGGTGTGGTCTCAGCCTGGCGCTGAGCGCAGCCTGATTACACACACACACACCCCACACACACCCACTACACACACAGACCGAGTATTATTCCTGCTATGGATATAACATCTTTAGTTGATGAGGTTCTAGGTTGGTTATGTATAGTTAAGTCATTATTATTTGTTTTTAAACCACAAACTACTGTTTGTTTTTTCTTTGAGTTGTCTTTATTTTTTAGGAAGCAGATTAAAATATATCTGGTTTGTTTACTGCTAGTGAAGAGAGACGCCTGACAAGGTTTATTTTCATACTTGGTTTTGTTTTCCCGTTAAGCGTTAACTTCGGGGAAACTCAAATTGCACCCACATTGGTACCTACACCACCATGTGTTCCCAAAGAACGGTTTTCCTCCCTCAGATACAACTGTATCTACTTCGAACAGAAAGAGCGGTACTGAACTCATGGTATATTTCACATTCAACGACATACGGTTTTCTTCCTAGAACAACTGTTATTCTTTTCGTCACAGATTCCCACGTAGGTACTTTTGTAGCACTGCTGTGTTGTCATCTAGCAGTACGGTGAGCACCATGGCAAGAAAAGTTTCTCCTTAAGTTCCGCGTTTTCTGTTGAAGGCTCGTACTTTCCTAAAAGTAAGGCGTGGTCGGGGCAGCGGCACGGACAAAGCGAGCCTGCCTGGTCTTCCTCCTTCGTCACGCCTCCCCTTGCACCCGGAGCTTTGCCAGGAGTTGGTTGCTGGGCCGGGCGGTCTCCCTGGTGGTTGTTAGAGGTGCGCACTGCACCCGGCCCGTGGGCCGCCCCGTGACTGCATTGTGGATGTCCCCTGTTTCCCGCATCTTCTCCGTGGCGGCTCTGTGTGAGCTGACAATGTTGGGTACTACCTGGGGGAAGGCGAGAGAGGGGGGGCATGTCGGGAGCGGCACGTACAAAGGCCAGTCCTGCCGCGTCTCCTCCTCGTCATGCCTCCCCTTGCAGACGCGACTTTGCCAGGAGCGTGTAGCTGCGCGGGCGGCTCGCCCGGGTTGTGTAGAGGTGCGCAACTGCGGCACCGGCCGCGGGAGGCCCCACGGACCTGCATTTTTTGGGATCCCGTGTTTTCCTCAGCATCTCCGCGGGGCTCGGGTGAGCCTGAATTTTGGTGAACACCTGGGGGGAAGGCGGAGAGAGGGGCGTGTCGGGGCAGCGGCAAGTACAAAGCCGCCTCGCCTGGTCTCCTCCTTCGTTCACGCGCCCTCTTTGTCCACTGGACTTTGCCAGGAGCTGCGTCGTCTGCCGGCGCGGCTCGCCTGGGTTGTTAGAGGTGCGCAACTGCTAACCGGCCCGGTGGTAGGCCGCCACGGGACGTGCATTTTGTGGATCCGCAACTGCGCATGCTGCGCGTGTTACAGGCGCGCAAGAGCAGGGGAGTCGGGCGCCTGCCGCATTGAAACAGAGAAGGAGGGTGTCATATCTCGTGGTCATATGGCTGTTCGGTGAGGGGAGGGGGATGGATGTGGGAAATGCTTGTGGCTGGGGGCAGAGGGTAACTCTACACGGCGGAGCTCCCAGTGAGGTGGTGTTGGGGAAGAGGAGGTATGGCGGTGGAGTGCGGACGTGCATTACAGAGGAGGCGAGATCGGATGCCGTAATATTTATCTTCCTCTGTCCCCTCCTAACCAAAAGGACCTGAGGGTCACTCCAACCTGCACAAACCCTGTCTCTGCTCCTGTGCAATGCCAGGTCCATTAACAACAAGACCCACATTGTCCACGATTGGTAGCAGATAGCAATTGCGACCTGGCTTGCATTCTGAAACTGGACTTGGACCTGAGGGGGATGCTGTGTGGGCTCAGGCCCTCCGGCCGGTTTTCAGTGAAGGACCAGTCCAGGTTAGGTGGGCGGGGGGGGGGTGTTGCCTTGGTACATAAGAACACCTTGTCTCTCACCAGGAACCACATCCGTCACCTTCCTTCATCAAGTGTATTACTTGACACTGAAGGCCAGGGACAGTCTAGGATTTTGTTGGTGTATCGGCCACCCCGTGCACTAACAGACTCCCTTAACGAGCTGACACATTGATCTCGGAGCTGATTTGGAAACACCCAGGCTACTTGTCCTGGGTGACTTAACATCCCCTTTGTGGCCAACTATATTCCATTCGGTGCGGCTCGGGAATTCATGGGCCTGTCCCCTTGGTCTCGGGTCCGCGCATTTTGCGGGTATACACTCGATCTGGTCTCTTTGTTTGGATGCGGAAATCCGTGGGCGGAATAACTAATATTTCCGCGCTGTCATGGACGGATCATTTCCTGGTGGAGGCAAAATCAAGGCTTCTACCCAGATCCCCCCGGGCGTGGTGGACCATTTAGATGGTCCACCCTCGAAGGCTGATGGAACCCAAAGGTTCCAGGAAGCCTTAGAGGGGTACATGGTTGGAAATGACGGCGACTCTGTTGTGCCTTGACTGGTAGCTGGATACGGTCTTTCTAAGGCTATACACAGTATCGCTCCCAAGCGCCCTCTCAGACCTGCTTCCAAACGAAGCCCTGTACACGGAAGATCTCCGGGCGGGAAGCGGGGTCCTGCGACGCTAGAGCATCGCTGGCGGAAACACCTACGCTTAGCTGACAAGGCTCTCCTAGACCGCCTTTTGGAGGACTAGAGAGGGGCTACGAGCAGCTAGAACTTGTTTATGGTGCTCGTGTTGTGTCCGACGGAGTCGGTCCAGCAGAGTTGTTCAGGGTGGTCAGGGAGCTAACTCAGCTCCCTCCCGCCCGAACCAGATCCTTGCTTCTAAGGCCTGCTGTGACCAATTTAACAACTTCTTCGCGATAAAACCTCTCGCGATAAGTGAAGGGCTTAACGCCGGCATTGGGCAGAACCTAGAGTAGAGTATCCAGAGCCTCCGTGGACTCCATTAAACTGGATCAGTTTGAGTCGGTAGTACCGATGATTGGACAGATCCTTGAAGTGTTGGAAGACGACCTGCCTCTCTGCGATCCCTGTCCCTCATGGCTAGCGCTCGGGGGACCGGTGGTAACTCATTTTTACACCGGATTATAAATACATCCTTGAGGGACAGGCAATTTCAGCCAAGCTTGAAATTGGCCGTAGTAAAACCGTGCTTAAAAGCCCTCCCTCGACCCCTGAGGCTATAATTATTGGCCAGTCTCGCTATTGCCATTTTTGGGGAAGGTATTGAGAGGCGGTTGCAATCCAGCTTCAATCGATCTGTGAAGGATTATCCTGGACCCATTTCAAACCAGCTTTCGGGTGGGCTACGGGGTTGAGACGGCCATGGTCGCCTTGGTCGATGATCTCCGTCTGGGCATTGACAGGGGAAGCGTGTCCCTGTTGGTGCTCTTGGACATCTCAGCTGCTTTCGATACCATAGACCATGGTATCCTTCTGGAGCGCCTAGCAGAGGTGGGAATCGGGGGCACTGCGCTCCAGTGGTTCCGGTCCTACCTCTCTGGGAGGTTCCAGATGGTGCAGCTGGGAGACGTGTGCTCCAATAAGAGGGCCCTTACATCTGGGGTTCCTCAAGGAGCCATTCTGTCTCCCATGCTTTTCAACATTTACATGAAACCGCTGGGAGAGATCATCTGGAGACATGGGGCGCGGGGTTATCAGTACGCTGATGACATCCAAATAGTCTTCTCTATGTCTCCGACTGATGCAGTGTCCGGGGATGGCATCTCTCCTCTCGTGGCGTGCCTGGAGTCAGTAATGGGCTGGATGAGGGAAAACTGACTCAGTCTGAATCCAGAGGGACCTTGAAACGGTGGTACATGCTCTGGTAACCTCTCGATTGGATTTCTGCAATGCGCTCTTTATGGGGCAACCCTTGTACCATACCCGGAAGCTACAATTGGTACAGAATATGGCAGCCAGACTGGTCACTGGTACATCCAGGGCCAGTCATATAACACCTGTACTTAAAGATCTGCACTGGCTGCCTATTTGCTTCCGGGCGCAATACAAGGTGTTGGTTATAACCACCTCCCTGGCTCAGTTTAGAAAGGGGCTGAAGACCTTTTTATTTAAGCAAGCATTCCCTGATGCAAGCCCCGATTAACCTCTCCCCCCCCCTCTACGTCAGCAGTGGCAGCTGGCTGGAATGTTTTAATGGATTGTGTTTTATTTATATGGTATATGTGCTTTATGTATATGTATTGATATGCCATGTATTTTATGTATGTTGTACACCGCCTTGGTTTATAGAAGGGCGGTATAAAAATAAAATTTTTATTATTTTTTTAATAAGAGTAATCAGGTTGATTTTTTGGACAGCTTACATAGAAATCCTTGAGGTCACTCTGCCTCCTCTTTTATACTTGTGTGTAAAAGAGATATTGAAGGTTTTGTGTATGTGGCAAAGAGGATGGGGGGGGGATGAGAAAAACTGAACCAAAGATAACTTCTATAAAAAAATGCCAAATCTATATTAATCGCAAAAAAAGAGAAAGAAAACAAGAAGTGTCTTTGTAATGAATGGTGCTTACTCCCAGGAATCTGGATAGAGAATAGAAGCCCTAATTGGCCATAAGAATATATTCCCTTTGAAAGATGCTTCTCAGCTACAGTTCCTACTGATCTGTAAAACTCAACAAACCAGCACCCATCCTACTCTCAAGAGACATTTTATCATCTACCTTACCTGATAATCGTACTGATAAATATTTCATGAACTTGAACTTCTCCATCTGGTCAACCAATTTTGACTGATCGTGTATGCACAAACAGAATTCAGGGTAACTATTTTCATTTTAGCTTTTAGTTTTGCTTCAGAGCTGTAGGGAGGACTACTTAGCACAAAACTGGTAGTGATGGCAGCTGGTAACACAATGGAGGAAGGTGACCCCGGCTGCCTTTGTTAATAAAAAATATTCTTAAAAGTTAAATAGCAAGGAGAAAGAAGATGTAAGGGAGCTGCCAGGAGAGAGCCAGGAGGACTTAAGATGGGAGGCACCCACTGCTTTTCCTTATGGCAACCATTACGATGCCTGCTGACATACAACAAATACCAACTCAGCTTCTCTCCTTGAAGAACACAGGAAATGAAAAAACACAGTAGCTTTTCAATAAGTAAACAGAAGACATATCTTGATACAATACTCAAATTTAAAAACAAACATGGTATGTATAATCTAAAATTATGGTTCTAACCAAAAAGAAGTTGGAAATACAAAGGAAAACAAAATTATAGGCTTCCATTATTATGGTGTGGGATCATTCTTACTCACCTGGTCTTGCTGGCATTTGGAGAGCTTTTATATCCCAAATTATCCAGATCAAATTTCATCTTGATGGGAAAAATTGTCTTGATTTATTATTATTATTTTTTTGCCAAGCACAGAATGTTTTGTTTTGTTTGGAAGCAAGCCATACTGCAATTTGACTTTAGAGTTACTTCTACTGCTCTATAGAGCAGTAGGTTGCAATAACTGTGAGATATGCAATGCAGATGTTTTACATACATATTGGAATTGCTCACTGATACATCATTCTGGTAAAGTTATCTGTAACATAGTATTAAATGAAGGATCTACCGTATATACTCGGCTATAAGTCAACTTCATGTATAGGATGAGGGCAGGTTTTGGAGTCAAAATTATGGGTTTTGATATGACACATAGATAAATTGAGGGGGAAAACTTTGGGACATATAACGAAGCAAAGTTTCTAGGAGAAAAGCAAAAGAAAAGAATGCCAATGAACTTAAAAAATTTTTTAGCAGGGCCAACTGTTGTCATAAAGGCAGGATGGATGAGAGAATAAAGCTCAGATTACGCTCTTGCCTTTCACCAAGGATAGTTCTTTTTTTTTGGATAAGAGTTACAGTACAGAATTTTAATGGATAAGTCGTCTCAAGTTTTGGGGGTCAATTTTTTTGACTAAAATTCCTAGACTTATACTTATACACAGTAAGCAAAGCTAGCTCTACTATTAGGCAGAGTGAAATGGCTGCCTTGGATAACTGGGTGTCATGGCAGGACAGCAAATTGCTAGTTATTTAATTTATTATCGTGAGGTTTTCACTGCAAAAAAAGGGAGAGGTTTTTGTAGGATTTTCTATCTCTTGTGTCAAAGCTATTGGGTCAACTTTGAGTATTATAGGCATGGTACAGACTGCCCCTTTGGGGTGGCCTGCACCCACCCCTTTTTGCTCTGGATTGGGGCCAGGTCAGCCTCACTGGAAGCCCTGCAGCCCCAATCCGGACTTTTTCCGGGCCACGGAGAAGTGGCAAAATGCTGCTTCTCTGTGGCATAGAAAAAGGGTGTCCTTGGGGCTTCATGCCCCCGGACACCTGGACAGCCAGAGACATGGGAGAAAGGGGCCTCTCGACCCCATTCTCCTTGGCATTGTTCCCACAACTGTTTGGTTGCTGTGAAAACGATGCATGTGGTGAAAAGGAGCTCCGAAATGGAGCTCCTTTTCGCACAGCTGATGGAGCACCAGCCTCTAACAGTGTGGTGACATCTCTTCTGCGCCCTGGCGTTTGGTTGGGGCACACAAGTGATGTCATGGACACGCACCTCATGTAGATGGGACCGCACATCCATGCTGCCGCTGCCACGAAGTAGGTTTGCATGGTGTGTGGTGGCTCTGCCGCCGCACAACCCTAGTACAGCCCCAGGCCACCGCAAACTGGCAGTGTGTACCGGGCCATATGCACCTTGAGTCAGGTAGGTGGATGTCTTCGGCTGCTCCACCTCAGACATCAAAATCTCTTGGTCCATCCCAGGATTGCAGATGCCTAGAGATATATTACTTGCCCAGCTCAAATTATCAGTATACACCTCAGATGTGGAAATGGAGATTTTAAAAAACAGTCAAGCTGCTGATATCTTTCCCTCTGCCATTCTTGGAATGGTTTTACAGAGCAGGGATAGGCAAATTTTAACCAGCAGAATCTGTATTTGGGGTTCCAAAGGTCTGCCGGTCAAAAACAAGTCCAAAATAGTGGTGTTCAGATTGAAGCTACATAATTATCTGTTGTACCCTATGAGCTGCACACTGGGATTAACCTGCATACAAATCTACACCTAAGTCTCTACAGCCCAACAAATAGTGAGGATCACTGAAGCTGAGAACTTAGCAGATAACATACTACCAATCATGGCAAAGGTGTTTTCTTGAGGAAAAATCCTGTCAGTTTTACCTGTGATCATGAAACAAATGAGAAATACAAACCTTTGCTGTACGATTTCAAATTGCTAGGAGATCTGCCTGTATATTTTGATCAACTTTCTATTCATCCTTGTTATAGAGTACGATATTGTGATGTTATAACTAAAATTATAACACAGGGTGACCCCAAGTCAATGTGCATAGGATGTCACTACATCTCATCCATTTTTTCATGAGAAAGGTACAATAACAGGAAAAGGGATCTCTGTTTACTGTAGTGACAAATATCAGGACAATATACATCGTGTATCTTCTTCTCCTTCACATGACTTTGTTTCGTGATTTGATATGTACATAGACAAATCATTTATTTATTCTGATCAACTGATTTTTAAATGCTATTATAACAATGGGTTATATAAGACTGGCTGCCTGGATCTATGTGAAGCAAATAAAATTGTGTGTGTTTGTGGGATCTTAAACTCTGTAGGGCCAAGCAGCTTGTCACCTCTTAACTTTGTTGTAAGACAACATCTTGCTGTGATTGTGGAGTCAATCCTCCACTGGACAAAGGCCATTCTGAGCTTTATAAAATAATTGATTATTGTTAAATATAGGAAGTTATACACTGGTTCCCGTGCTAGTACTCTCATCACACCATTCAATTCATTCAGGAGGTTCAGCCCCACTGTTAGCTAGAGTGAAGCAGTTGCCTAAAGGAGCAGTTTGGGAATATTGGAATTTTTTTAATTTATTGACACTGCATTTTTAACTGGCAAGGAGAGATGCATATTTATTTTTAAGATTTTTAAATTTATTTCCAGGATTTATATCCTGCCTTTCTCCCATAATGGGATTCAAGATATACTTGTGGGATTTTCTGCCCCTGGTGCTGAGGAGGTAGACAAAAGCACTTCTTGGATTGTCTGCCTCAGGTGCCAAAATATCAGAATTTTGTGAGAAGGGACACCACTTGCTGCTTTTCTTCAGATGGAAAAATGTGTTGTTATGGACTTGCCCTTTGGAAAAAGCAAGATCTATGTAAATACAAGAATATAGGGATATATATGCTAAATGTTTGCCTTATTTTTGTATCCCTAAGGAAAGCAATGAAAATAGTTAAAAGATTTTCCATACCTTTAGCCAGTCATAAATCAGAATGGAAATTGCAATCAAGAAATCAGAAGAAAACTAGGACTTGGAAGGGCAGCCATGAAAGAACTAGACAAGATCCTAAAAAGCAAAGATATACAACTGAGCACTAAAGTTAGAATTGTCTAATCCACTGTTTTTCCCATCACCATGTACAAGGTGTGAAAGCTGGACAGTGAAGAAAACGGACCGGAAGAAAATCAATTCATTTGAGAGAGTTCTGTGGATATTATGGGCTGCTAAAAAGACAAATAAATGGGTCCTAGAACAAATCAAGCCTGAACTCTCCCTATAAGCCATAATGACTAAAGAGAGGTTGACATACTCTGGTCATATCCTGAGAAGACAAGACTTACTAGAAAAGTCAATAATACTAGGTAAGGTAGAAGGCAGCAGGAAAAAAGGAAGGCTACATTACAGATGGGCGCGTTACAGAGCGCCCAAATACAGCGCTCTGCCGGCGCTGCCGATTGCTGCATCCGGAACCGCAGCAGTCAAACCACGCAGTTCCCAGACGCAGCAAAAAAGCCCCAAAATGGCACTTCTTTTTGCGACCCGGAAGTGGCACCGCAAGTCGCTAGTTTTGCACTCGTGGTGTCACTTCCGGCGTGCAATGTGCATATGCTATGCGTCTGTGACGTCAAGATGGCGGCACCCGTATAGAATGGGCGCCACCATTTTGTACATCCTCAGGACGTACTAGGGTTAGGGGCATGTGTAAAGCATGCCCTTTCCTAACCCTAGTACGTCCTGAGGACGTACTTTACGCCCGTTTGTAACGGGCCATGGATAGACTCAGTAAAGGAAGCCAGGCACTGGGACTGCAAGATCTGAACAGGCCTATTAAGAACAGGGTATCTTGGAAATGTCTCATTCAGAGGGTCACCGTAAGCTGTCACTGACTTGAGAGCAGTTAACTAACACACACACACACAGTTTGAGAGCCAGGGTGGTTCAGTGGCTTGAGTGTTGAACTGGAAATCTGGGAGACTAGGATTCAAATTCCTACTCAGACATGGAAACCAACTGGTGACCTTTGGAAGGTAACACTATTTCAGCCTTAGAGGAAGACAATGGCAAACCTCCTCTGACTAAATCTTGCCAATAGGTTGACCTTAAGGTCGCCATGTGTCAGAGTCAATGTGAAGACATAACAATAACTTTGCATGCCACTAGAGAGTTTGATAGCAACAAGTTTTAAAGAAAATACAGACTACTGGTTTGCGTGACCAATACACAGACAGATGAGCTGATGCCCAGAAACTATAAAAATGCCACAATTCATTTTTATAACCATCTCCTACAGCAAGTTTTCTTTGCAGGTTAAATTGAGCCTCTTGCTGTCTCAGAACATTTGATCACTAGAGGCTTGTGTAGAGACCCTTTGGCAGAAAGTTCTAAACAGACAGATGTTCCTCATCTGCATTACACTATCCACCATCACTTCAGATCAGTGATCAAATGCAGGGAAGATCTGGGCTGATTGTTCCAGATATTGCTCCATAAGCTCTCTTGAAAAGGATTCAGTAACTCATGCAGACACGGCTGTAATTAAAGTGCTAATTAAAGTCTCTTAAGGAAACAGAAGAAGCAATCACTTGTGGCTCCTTTTAAACACTTTGTCATTGTTTCTAGGTGTTTATTGTTTAATGCTAAATACTGTTTACCAAGGCTGCTTTCAGGATGCTGTCACTTGAAGAGTTTTTTGGGGGAGAGGAAAAAAACAACCAATTTATCTCTGTCTTGGGCTAGCAGCTTTGAAATATCCAGAGGCAGTGGAAAGCCAAATATCATGCCAAAAAGCCCTTGTCTCTGAAAGTGTTTTCCAAGTGTTCTGAACAGTAAGTTTTTGATTTATTATGTTGGTATGGAAAAAAGTGTATTTGTGTCCTTTCTTCCCTTAGCATTGTTCAGTGGACTAATATACTGGATACTGAGAACACTGTCCTTAAATCACTGAGAAGCAAGACTTTATTTGAAGACATTATCAGAAGGAGAAAGAAGATAGATAGGCAGAAAGGTAAAAAGTAATGCCCTTACAACACACTATGCCAAACAAACCTCATGTGTCAAACTTGTATGTCTTCCAGATCTTTTTTTTCTGATGATATTCTACCATAGGAAGGCCACAGTCCTATAAACACTCATGCATGACATGAATGCACTCAGATCTTCTCCTAATGTAACAACCATAGGATTGTGTTTCTGCATGCTGGCAGGTCTAAATCCAACTGCCAGCCCCAACTGGAGTAGGCCTATAGTATCAGTGGCATTTATAAAAAGGCTAACTTATCATTCAGCAATTAATTCAACGTGTCTGTTTTTGGCAAAAGTAGGAATTCAGTTTAGGTCCCATTGGGGCTCGACAGACGGGCAGCTCTGCGCTGCCTGTCTTTGCCTCAAGTCAATGCTGCAGCAGCCACATGCTGCAGCACTGATGCACTGCCAAAAAGAAGCTGCCTAGAGCGGCTTCTTTTTTGCAGTGCCGCAAACAGGAAAGGGTGCCACCATGATGCCACTTCCTGACAGCGACGTCTGGATGCTGCACAGTGCTTGCATCATCATGGTGGCCCCCATGTGGACAGATGGGCATAACAAGTGAGTGGTATAATATACAGTGGTACCCCGGGTTACGAAATTAATTCGTTCCGCGGTTAATTTCGTAACCCGAAATACCTTCGTAAGCCGAATTCCCATATGCGCTAATGGAAAAATAGCTCTCTGCTGCCCTCCGGTGGCGGAAAATAGCGCCGCGGTTTTTTCGTAACCCGAAGAAACCTTCGTAAGCCGAAGCAATAAATCCCTATGGGATTTTTTCGTATCCCGAAAAATTCGTAACCCGGCGCATTCGTATCCCGGGGTACCACTGTAATATTGAATTATGTCATGCACTGGTACTGCTTCCAGAACATGGAAATGGATTCTGACTCAGAGACTGAAGCAGTGGACCTGTTGGGACCTGCTGCTGAACAAGGCAGGAGGAGGTTCCAGAGCCACATGTCTCAGAGACAGATGCAGTACCAGTTCTGACAGTCTTTCCCATTCAGATAGAGAAGACAACTTACCCATACCTAACTTTGCCAAGCAGTGACAACAGGAGAGGGCTTGAGGAGTTCTAAGAAGATTTATAGGAAAAAGAAATTAATTAGGCAGCAGCTGCATTCAGTTGTCGATCTATAAATTTGCAGTCCTGCTCTCCAGGAGTTGTCAGAGATTATCTGACTTACCAGGCTCCCTATTGTGTTCCTGAACTCTGTGCTTGACCAGGACTGTGTTGTTGATGCTGGAAACTGTTTACCTGGTTTGGATAGTGCTGAACACTCTTACCAGATCTGAAGCTTGTGAATGAACTTTGTTTAGGACTTAATGTTTTGCTTGCTAAGCAAAGTAAGTGCTGAACTGTAAGTTACTTTGTTTGCTCATTAGCTGGTGCTATGTCTGTGCTATCAGCCATATAGCAACAAGCCTTTGGTTGCTCAGACTGTGTTTGGACAATGGAGTATTCCTGCTCAGGATTACAGCCAAGCTCTTTAACAGGATGTTCCCCTCCATTTCCTCTCACTTACTAACTACACCATACCTAGCCAGAGACAGATGAAGGGCCCTCCCTCCATTCCAAAAGCCACCACCCTGGTACTGGAGAGTGAGAAGAACTGACAGTATCTGCTGGACTTGATCGTGTTCCCCACTGCCATTCTCTCTTCTTTTTGTGACATGTGTTTTTAAGATTGTAAGCCTGAGGGCAGGGAACTGTCTAATTAACAATTTGTAAACTGATGTAGCAGAAGAAGGAATGAATGAAAGTAGCAGTTATCTATCATTGGGCCTGAACAGACAAGCCAAAATAAAGCTGCTTCGGGTCACTTTGGAAGTATGCTGTTTAAATGACACAAGCATCTTAAAAGGCCAGATGCTGTGCCAAAGCTGCGCTCCAGTCCTTAGGACCAGAGTGTGGTTTTGGTGCAGCTTCTGGCCTCTTAGGATGCATGCATCATTTAAACAGCATACCTCCCAAGTTTTATTTTGGCCTGTCTGTTCAGACCCAAACACATCAGAAGAGCCAGCCACAAATCTCTTAGTATACTCTCCAATGTTTCATAAATGAAAACTGGGACGAATGTGGCTGAGCAATATCAAAGAGTGATCAAGATAGCAAAAGTTATTAAAGAGGAAGTTCACACAAACAAGGAGAAACTGCAGCATTTTGTTTTTGCCTGAGTCTACAGGGAAGGACATGATTTCACACCCCCATTCCTTCCTCCACTTGTACTCAGTCTGCAGCAGTTGAAGTACACCAAAGACAAAGGGGGAAAGTGGGAGGAAGAAAGAGAAACAAGGACATTTTAACAGCAGCTGAAAAAGTGGGATGACAGAAAATTAATCAATACTGTCACTGCCAAATCAGGACAGTTAGAAAGTTTGTTTAATTTCTCTCCTGTATCTTCCCAGAATCCTTTGGCCCAAAGATTCTTTTCATTCAAACATGTACATTGCATTTTCCTTGAAGTCTCCTGGAGGAAATGCCCTCAACCACTCACACTGTTAAAATTATTTCCATGCAATAAAGAATGTGGTAATTATAGCCACACCAGTGACATCATAGCTAACACTTGTTAGCACTGTGCACAGGGAGGTGTAGGTGGTCCTCCTTGTGTAACCCCCACCTAGAAAACCCTATGAGAAGATGTTGAAAGTGTCACATAGGCATGACAAGAACATTAACAGAGAGAGAGATAGAAATCGTAATAGACCATATATGGAAAGGCCATAGTTGTTGTTAACAGCCTTCTCATTGATCTGAAGCCATGGTGACCCTACAGATGAGACATCTCCAGCCCCCCCCCCCCCCCCCCGGTCCTCTACTGCTCTGCCCAGCTCCTGCAAACTCATATCCGTGGTCTCTTTAATGAAGTCCATCCATCTAGCATGTGGCCTTCTTCTCTTTCTACTTCCCTCCACCTTTCCTAACATTATTGTCTTTTCCAATGATTCATGCCTTCACATGATGTATCCAAAGTATGACAGTCTAAGTGCTTTATCACACTAGGGGGCAAATGGGATTTAAATGAGAGTTAAACTAGAGAAAGCCAGGAAATGCCTGATTTTATCACATGACATTTTCTGGTTTTCTCTAGTTTAGCTCTTGTTTAATTCCCATTTGCCCCATAGTGTGATAAAGCAGTAAGTCTTGTCATCTTGGCTTCTAGGGATATTTGTGGCTTGATATTCTCAGGGACCCATTTATTTCTCCTTTTGGCTATCCATGGGATCCTCAGCACTCTTCTCCAGCACCACATCTCAAATGAGTTGGTTTTCTCTCTATCTTCTTTTTTAACTGCCCAGCTCTCAAATCCATACATGGTGATAGGGAATACAATGGCTTGTATGAGTCTAACTTTTGTGCTGAGTTGTATATCTTTTGCACTTATCTAGTTCTTTAATAGCTGCCTTCCCCATTCTTAATCTTTTTCTGATTTCCCGGCTGCAGTCTCCATTTCTATCAATGTTTGATCCTAGGTATGAGAACTCTTTTACCAGTTCTATTTCTTCATTGTCTAAGTTGAATTTGTCAAGATTCTCCATGGTCATTCTTCTGATTTCCTGGCTGCAGTCCCTGTTCCCGTCAATGTTTGATTCCAGGTATGAGAACTCTTTTACCACTTCTGTTTCTTCATTATCTAGGTTGAATTTGTCAAGGTTATCCATTGTCATTATTTTTGTTTTCTTTAGGTCTGACTTTGCACTTTTTTCCCTTGATTTTTCTTAGTACTTGTTCCAGGTGTGGGAGGTTTTCTGTTAGTATTATGGTGTCATCTGCATATCTTAGATTGTTGGTATGTTTTCCTCCCATTTTCACCCCTCCTTCTTCTGTGTCCAATCCTGCTTTTCTTACAATATGTTCTTCATATAAGTTGAACAGGTAGGGTGATAATATGTAGCCTTGTCTGACCGCTTTGCCAATTGGGAACCATTCTGTTTTTCCGGGATCTGTTCTGACAGTAGTCTCTTGTCCTGAATACAGATTCCTCATCAGGACTATCAGATGTATTGGCATTCCCATATCTTTAAGGGTGTTCCATAGCCTTTCATGATCTATGCAGTTGAAAGCTTTGCTATAGTCTATAAAGCACATACTGATTTTCTTTTGAAATTCCCTGGTGAACTCCATTAGCCATCGTATGTTTGTAATGTGGTCTCTAGTGCCTGTTCCTTTCCTGAACCCCGCTTAGATCTCTGGGATTTCTCTCTCCATGTATGGTTGGAGTCTATATTGCAGAATTTTGAGCATAATTTTGCTTGCATAAGAGATTAGTGCTATGTCCTATAGTTGCTGCAGTCCTTTGTGTTTCCTTTTTTGTGAATGGGAATGCATATTGATTGCTTCTAATCTGTTGGCCATCATTTTGTTTTCCATATCTATTGGCATATGTTGGTTAGCACTAGAGTTGACTCTGTCAATGTGGATTACAGCAGTTCAATTGGAATATCATCTGTTCCTGGTAATTTGTTTTTTCCCATTTCTCTTATTGCCACTTCCATCTTACATTTTAGAATTTGGGGTTCATCTTCATATGATTCTTCATCCCATGTATCCTTCATTTTGTTCTCTCTTTTATATAGCTACTCGGGTAAAAAAAATAATAATTCTTTTTTAGCTGAGTTAATGGAGTTTTTGGAATACCCCACCTGCAAAAGGCCTGAATTCTTATGAATTATGTTTGGCCAGATCACATTCTATTTGATTCAAATGAGTTGTATTTAATTGTGTAGAAGAGCCTTGAATTAGTTTCTTCCTTGCCTCCCAATCATTGTGGTGCCAGGGCTCCCCATCCACCTGCTGGCTAGAAGCAAGTAGATTATATTAAATGTTCCTTATCCCATCTCCCTAAATTGATGAGAAGGAATAATCCCCCATTTCACTTTATTCTGGGACACTCCCTTTGGCTAAGATTTTTATCTTAATTTTCAAACAGGACTATATATTCTCTCTCTGTGTGTGTAAATGACAAGCTGTGAACAACTGTGGTTTGTAGTCAATGCATAACATTTAATGACATCACCAGAGGCCATCCCTAGGTCTTAGATTTTGGCACAGAAACTCCAGTGCCTGGGGCAACCCTGAACTGGCATCCACATCCCCGTGACAATTTTAGGAATAGTGTGTACTTTGCAAGTAGAGGATTTCTTCATGCTACCTGTGCATCTATTGCATCCTTTCCTCCTTATTCAATTTTTTTTTCAGATAAGAAAAAAAAGTCAGAAGACATAGCAAGTTCATAGGAGCAAATGATCCCATTGCAAAACCCTGTCCTTGAGGCAAGACAATTGCAGAATGAAAGCAAAGTCTGGATGCACCTGCTGTTTGAGGTGAGGCATTCATATCATGTGCCCTGAGAAAATAGGCTTATTTTCTCAGATCACATCTCACCACCTAAAAAGAGTTGTCGTAGTTGACTTGTGAGGATTTAATTTAAAAGGCAAGGAACATCATACTTCCTTTTGCTTTCATTCATGCTCTGACATTTCTCTGAATAGGTATCTCTGTGTCTAAAATAGTGGGTTTGTGTCCAGTTTTCCTGAGATAAATAACAGCTTTTGTCCATTAGGCATAAGAGATTTATCTTTTCTTTTCTTTTCTCCTTTTCTTTTCTTTTACAATATATAATAGCAGCCTTGACAAATACCTGAAATATATTGGATAAATGCTACATTGGACAAAAGATCTGAGGTTCTTTTTAATGATTTAATGATTTTGACAATACCCATCTATGAAGCCCATAAATTCCCTCAGAAGTTTTAAAGGGGTTTATTTGAATATTTCATGGTAGCTGATGGTAGATTGTCAATGGCTGTTGTTTTATTAAACAGTGTGCAGTCTATAATCTAGTGTTGTTGGTTGGTTTTGCATAAAGTTGCTTTAGTGAAGAAATCAAATTTGAAGAGCTGAGAGTTAAATGTATTTCCTTTCCTCCTGTTTTTTTTCAAACTTCGGGCTCTTGGCTTTACAAACATATAAATAAACCATGCCATGAAAGGAAATTGCAACAGATAGAAGCAACCATCATATGTTGAATTACAAGTTGCTATTTCAATTGAGAATACCATATATTATTTCTGGTTTACAAGAGTTAGTTTGATAATGAAATCAGAAGGTTATTGGGTTTCTATTATTGATGGCTTCATCATGAAGGGCACTTTCTATACTTTCTTTCCTTTTGTGAGGCATCATTTAGAACATAGATATTCATTTGGAACAAAGATATTTGCTAAAATAGTGGAACTCCCATATTTCCATTCATTTGGTACAAAGGTCACACAACAGTTTATTCTTACTTTCAGACAGATAGATAGGAGAATGGATGGATGGCTACTCCAGCACAATAAGGATTCTGTGCAATTTCACGTGGATTTTAAGAGGGGGAAGGCTGCTGTCCAGATTAAAAGAAGTAATAGTATCACTCTAATCTGTTTAGGTCAGACTGCACCTCAAATATTGTGCTTAGTTTGGTGCACTACTGTTATGAGATGGATGTTGACAAGATGCAACATTGTCCAGAGGAGGGTAATTTAAATGGTGAAAGGTCTGGAAATCAAGTCATATGAGGAATGGCTTGGGAGCTGGATAAATTAATTCTTGAGAAGAATGAAAGGTGAGATTACAGCCATCTTGAAATATCTGAAGGTTTTTTCTAGATACTTGGGAACAGCTGGGACAAGCTTTGTTGTCATATTTTGAGGCTCACTTTTTTACATGGCCACTTCAGTCCTCTTTTTTCACAGTGCTCCACTGGTGAATTGGTGATACATCCAGGTGAGTCCTGGCATATTGGGGCATGTGACTTTTGGAAGGCTATGTAGCTATTTATGGATTGGCTGAGAACATTGGATTGAGGGTGTTGTTTCAGATCTAAGCTTTGCCAAGTGGGGGCTCATATATCTTATTTGAAAAAACATTCATCCAGCACAGGTTTGCTCTTTTTCTACCAGAACTGGCAAAATATCAATTTTGGGCTCTGACAAACAGACTAGCATCAGCATTGGTTTGAGGGCAGTATAAGTTTTGTTCCAGTTTGGTTAGGACAGGGTTAACTTCATTGTGGCAGCTATAGGTTTGGAGGCACATGTCATTGAAAGACTGTTTGAAACACTTAGATAGTTGCTTCACAGTCCTCTACTTGAGCAGGGCTTTGAAAGGATTTTATATTTAGTTTTTTTGTTATATCTTTTCTGGGCTTCTGGTAATAGCCTCATCAAGCACATATCCTCCTTTACCACCACAGCTCCGTCTTCTGTGTAGCCTGGTGAGTGAGACAGCCAGCAGTCAGATCCCAGTTGTGGGTCTGTGAGCAAGCCACAGTTGAATAGTTGGAGCAGAGGGGTAGGTAGTTGTGTTGGTGCCTGCATATGTTCTTTGGGGAATAAATGGGCCCTCTGCCACAACTTACAGACCTCAGCAAATACATTTCTATACCACTTATCAGTGCACTTAAGCACTCCCTAAGCCGTTTACAATGTGTAAACTAATTGCCTCTAACAAGCTGGATACTTATTTTAGCGACCCTGAGTTGACCTTGAGCTCCTAGCTGGTATTCAATTCATAAACTTGTGGTTTGTGAGTGATGGGCTGCAGTACAGGCATTTAACCGCTGCACCACCAGGACTGATGGTGATTCACTGGGGGAATTTGTTAAGGAAAATACATGGTATTAAAGATCATAGCAGATATGGGAGTGATTAAGCATACATGGCCTGGGGGGGGGGTTCTTTTGATCTCCTTCACCTGAGATTAGTGTGGAGGGATGAGGGTGAGTCCAGTTATTTGGGCAGGATCACCAGGGAAGTTCATTGAGAAACAATGGCACAGTACAGCCCACCCAAATGCACCATACTCCCAGTGATACTAGGGTTAGGGACTGCGCGGCAACAGCACGGTCCCTAACCCTAGCATGGTGCAGCAGCGTAACAATGGCGGTGTCTCATGTACATGGGTGCCATTGGCGCACTCATGACATCCACCCTGTGGTGCAAAAAGAACTTGTTTTTTCCAGGTTCTTTTTCCTCTGGAAGGAAACCGCATGGTTTGGGGGCTGCGGCTTCCCTCTGGAGGGAATTAGGCCACTGATAGGCTGCCCTTTTGGGGCAGTCTGTCCTGCCCCTAAGCATGCTATGGCCAGAGAGATGGGAATGTTCCTGGTGCATCCAGGTATTGTGTACTACCATCCAGAAGTGTACAGGAGTGTGTGGTAAAAGAGGGTGTATGCAGTGGTTAGAGATCCTTATATATGTGCCAACCCTGTTATGAAATTTCACATGCAATCGAACCAGAAGAGTTTTTAGGGAATGTTATATTTTCTATAAACAGCTGAGCAAGTGTAGCTTTGTTCTACTTCTAAAAGCACATATTATTGAAAGCTTTGCTGCATGCCATATATAAACTCAAAACCCCTTGAGATCTGACATTTTAGTGCCAAAAATGTAGCAGTCAAAATCCTCGTAAATTCAACATACCGTACATATAGGCATATATGATTAGTAACTGTGTAAATAGTTAACAAAGATAGCCAGTGTGGTATGGTGGTTCGAGTGGACTACAACTCTGGAGACCAAGGTTCAAATGCCTGCTTGGCCATCGAAACCCACTGGGTGACCTTAGGCAAATCACATTTTCTCAGCCTCAGGGAAAATCCATGACCAAATTTGGCCAAGAAAAAAAATGTAATAGGTTTGTTTTAGGGTCACCAAACATCCAGAAACAAGTTGGCACACCACCACCACAACAATGAAGTTAACAACACTGGAGCGTTTTTGGTAGTAAGGAAATTCTTCTAAATATTTAAGTTTAAAGTGGGCTATGAAGAATGGAAATGAAACGGGAGGAAAAACTTATTGATCAATTGTAACTTGATGCACAGTTACAGGGAGGAGGGATTCCAGCTACAGTTGTACTACCTGTTATAAATTAGCAGTTTCCAGTCTTGGAATCTTTCAGAATAGCTCTTTAAAAACATCAAGATAATTCTTGCTGCTGTCAAAGAGCCAATGTTAGGGATTATTAGGAAAGAGGCAAAAATACTGTAAGAGATTGTAATAGCCATATATAAATCAATGGTGCATTCACATACAGAGTACTACAATCCTGGCCACCCCATCTCAAAAAATGATGCATTTTATATGTGATAATGTACAGAGAAAGCTGATACAAATCACTGGTGGAAATGGAGGTTGATGCTTCCTGTCTTGGGAGAGGTAAAAATATTAGGACTCTTTGATCTTAGTACTAGGTAAGTGGGATGTGATAGTGAAATATAAAAACATAGATGGATTGAGAAGGCTAGTGGAAAAAACTGAATGGAAAACATCTAAGCCTTTAATATAACACCAGAATTAGGCAACTAATCAACCTACTATTACAGTGTCTTCCTGTAAAGAAAATGCAATATTTTTCCCCACATAGCATACAATTAATCTATGGAACCCACAGTTATATAAAAGGCTCCAATGATTCAAAATATAATAGTTAAAATGCACCCTGATGGATTGATTAATATTAGCCAAGTTTTATTTTTGTGCATTAAGTTCCTTAATCTCAAACTGAGGGTGCCTGAGTTCAGTACTTCAGACAATCAATTCTTGCTTGTCATGGAAGCATTAAGACAGCTGTTGGAACTGTGCAAACAGGGGAACCTGTAGTCATGCCTTTTAAAGCCACAATATGACATTGCCGTTACTCTATCCCTATAAGCCTTTGTGCTGTCCCTTGAATTATGCATGAAACAGTTGTATGTTAAGAGCAAACTTTTTCTATGTTTTAACATAAGATATATCCATCTTGGTAGACTTACCAGCTTATTTTCAGTCCCTATGAAGTACCTGTTCTCTACAGCTGGTTGTTATTTCCATCCTCTCTCTTAAAGGAGCCTCATCCTCATTCTGTCAGTGTCCACTGACTTGCATACAAATAATCATTTGTTCCTGCTTGCTGAGTTATCACTAGAGCTGTCAACCATTCCCCTCAACCACTGAGTTCCAAGAATGTTTGCTTATCCAGAGGATGGATGAACGGAGCAAGCAGAAAACACTGTGTGTATTTTCTGTGATAAATCACACATGTGGCACATACACAGAGAATTCAAAATACTTGCAACTGTTAAATTTACAAAAAAGACACTCATGGAATGCATTTACATAACTAATAAGCTAAAGTAAATTACAATCTGCTCAGGGGCATGCCACAGGCGGTAAGAGGATTAATTTGTTTAATAAATTGCTGAATTATTTGCTCAGCCCTAGTGAACAATAAATTATTCTAATAGCACTAATAGCACTTCTTCTCTTCCCATATGTTGCACGCTTAATTGGGCCAAGCAAGTAAGACTGTGCAATGTTCTCCACTGTGGGACTAGAACTATACCAAATATGACACACACAGCCCCCCCTCCCAAACTGACAATTGGACTAAAATTGGAAACAAGCACAAATCAGCCTCAAGCCAAAGATGTGTAACTGGGATCTGTAATGTACAAAAATAGTTGCAAGTTGCTGTATGTACAATTTCAGCTCCCTCCATTGGGTCTTTAGAAGTTTAATCTCTATGCAAATAAACATTATGATACAGGCACACTAATGCTGAATACATCATGCCATGTGACATTAGTTTGGACTGTTAGTTGCTATATATATTGACAATTGTTTCTCCCTTCTACAAGAGTTTGCCAGAGTGAAAACTGGAGAGGGCTCCTGTACCTTTAATGGCTGTACTGAAAAGGGAATTTCCACAGATGTTGTTGGTTACCTGTTCCAGAGAGTGAAAGATTCTCCAGAGCATGATTTTGGATGGCACTGAGAGAGAAAAATGGCTGACTACTAGCGTGGTGTAGAATTTTGGCTTTCCTTAGTATATTTAATAATATATAGACATCGCTGCACTTTGGTTACATCATGAGTGTGCCAATGGCGCACTCGTGACGTCTGCATGGCATCAGAAGAAGAACCCAGTTTTTCTGGGTTCTTTTTGGGGTGGAGGGATGCTGCACAGTTTGGCTGCTGTGGCGTCCCTTCGCAGGAAAAGCACCCACCTCCAGCCTGCCCTTTCGGGGTGGTATGTACCGGGCCTATATGACTCTTTGTCTCCCAGAACTCTAACATCATCATATTTTTCTTTCACCTGTACAATTTTAACACCTTTGCCTGATGAAGGAGCCAGCGGGGCTTCAAAAATGTATTTTATGTATTTTGGTTGCCCGATAAACATATCATTGTTTTGTGGATTTTGGATCTGGATTTTTACTGTATGGCCAACACATCTACCTCTGGATATGTTTTCCTTATTTGTTACACTTATATGCCACCAGTGGTGAAAGCTTGTAGAGACAGGCTGCAATCCTACCCTCATTTGCAAGGAAATGCAACTGGATTTAAAGGGATTTACTTCTCTGTTGACATGTGGGGTTACAGTGTTAACAGATTAAGATGCAGAAGCCACTAGCTTGGTTTTCACTCAGAAATCTAATTGTAAGAAATTAGAGGTGCAAATGTTAGGGGTTTTTTTTTTGTTTTTTTTGGAGGGGGGAAGCAAAGTCACCTGTGTATTATAATTTTTGAACCTTTTATTTAAGATAAAATGAATGGTGGTGCCATCCATTTTCTTACTCCCTCCAGGAAGCTTGTTATTGCTAATCAGAAAGCCAATGCAGAAGTGCCTACATTCATTATTAGCTCCTTAATGCTTTAGGGCACTTTAAAGTGTTATCAAGTTCCTGCATGCAAAATTATTAACACAATTAGCCTGGTATATTAGCAACCAAGTCTTCCATTCATTACTTCTCAAATTCAATGACCTTGCAGAAGCAATCAATAGCTAAACTGATAAATGGGAAAGCTTCTTACCGATCTATTCCTTGAGTGCTCGGACTGAATGTTCATTCTTGACAAGCACAATTTATAATTTAGTGACTAAGAACATTTGTTCCAGCTGTTCAAACTCCTTTTCAGGACAGTGCACCTATAAAAGCTGGAAAATTCATTTGCTGGTTTATTACGCATGTAACATTAGCTTATTCAAAAACAATCAGGAAATACCATTCTTCTTGTTGTTCATAATTAAAATGCCCATCATGGGAAATGAAAGGAAGAAGGTTTTTAAAAGCCTTCAGAAAACCAGAGAAAAGTAAAGAGCAGAGAGCCAAAAGAAGACAAGTTTACAAATTTATTATGTCTGGGTCTAATATCACTTAAGTGGATAAGTAGTAATTTCCTTTCCTTAATTGGATTATACAAAGCAGTCACATTCCAAGATGAGCATATCATGTTAGATCCACCAGTGAACTCTTTCAAATCTGTAGTAATTCAGAAAAAGAGCACTTAAATATTTTTTCATTTTCTTCAGAATCTCTTTGTTTCTTTGTGTGTTTATCTTACAGTCCTAGCAACACAGTAAGAAAGCCTGGTGGGTGATTAATATGACCAATTTTGACTTTTTTTATTACCCCATGTATTTCCACTCTGCATAAATGGAATGCTTTGAGTAAGGTACAGAAATATGGTGGTATGACTACAGTGGCATGCAAATATGCTGCCTCCTAATTCCTGCCCCACATACTGCCCTCCCATGTGCTGCTCTTTATGTTGACCCCAAATTCTGACAGTGGGGATTACTGCATTAACAAATAAGGTGGCTTCCCTCTTCCAGTTTGAATTCAGGATCCAGGATGCTGCCGACTGTTATCATACCTAAATTGCCACCGATCTAGCTGGGATGCCATCGCCCGGATGCATCCTGGACAAGCCTCGCTCAGCCGGCTAATTTTTGAAGTCAGAAGCTCCTCGACTTCGAAAAAGTGCTAGCTGAGTGAGGCTTCCACCCAGGATGCATCAGGGAGATGGCATCCCAGCTAGATCAGCAGCAATTTAGGTATGATAACATCCAGAGGAATCCTGGATCCTGAATTCAAGTCGGAAGAGGTAAGCCGGCTTATTTGTTAATGCAGTAAGATCCATTGTTAGCCTCAAAAATCAATCACTTACAAAAATATAATGGTAAAAACTAATAGCTAGAAACACAAATCTGTTTGATGTGTTGTATGCCTAAATACAGTCGGCCCTTCTTATACACGGATTTTTTATACACGGATTTAAGCATACACGGTTTGAAAATGTTCCAAAAAAGTATAAATTTACCTTGATGTTCCATTTTTTATTAGGGACACCATTTTGCTGTGTCATTATACTTAATGGGATTTGAGCATACACGGATTTTGTTATACACGGGGGATCTTGGAACCAAACCCCAGCGTATAACAAGGGTCCACTGTACCTTAGAGGCACCAGATTCTGACTTATCTTGGAAGTCAAGCAGGGTCAGCCCTGATTAGTATTTGCATGGGGGACTGCCAATGAATCCTAAGTTGTTGTTGTTGTTGTTGTTGTGTGCCTTTAATTTGTTTTTGACTTATGTGGACCCTAAGGTGACCCTATCATGGGAATTTCTTGGCAAGATTTGTTCAGAGGTTTGCCATTGCCTTCGCCTGAGGCTGAGAGCATGTGACTTGCCCAAGATCATCCAGTGGGGTTCATGGCAGAACTGGGAATGGAACCCTAATCTCCAGAGTCCAACAGTTAAACCACTACACCACACTTGCTCAGTGCTAGGTGCTGTAGGTTATATTTCAGAGGAAGGAACTGTCAAATCCACCTCTGAGGATTCCTTGCCTAAGGAAAGCCTATGAAAATTCATGGGGTCACCATAAGTCAACAGAGACTCGCATGAATATGCCAAATCTAAACTTATTTATTAGTTTTTAGGAGTAGCAAGTGTAAAATACTGAATAATAGCACCTAATGTTTTCAAATTTTACACACACACACACACACACACACTACAAATTTTGGTGAAAATTGCTAATGTGATTTATTCAGGTATGTCAAGCAAGGCAGTCCTCTCCATTAAAGCCAATGGCAGCAACTGCTGTCAAATTTATGTGATACTTGTTTCATTTCATTGTGAAGCTAGAATGCTGTCAGTACTCCCATGCTAGCAGGAGTCACTTACTGAATTCTATATGCAATGCTCATTCCTTTGCTTATGGAGTGAGCCCTCGCCAAAGTGCACCATTGAAGAGCAGTGTCTGAAGGGGGGCGGGGGGAGAGGAATAGGAATAGGAAGGCAAGAATGATATAAGCAAACAACACAATTGGGAAGTGGAAGACTGAATGGGTCCTTTTAATAATAATAATACACTGCTCCCTCGGGTTACGAAATTAATTCGTTCCGCGGCCGCTTTCGTAACCCGAAAAGCCTTCGTAAGCCGAAATGCCATAGGCGCTAATGGGTAAAAGCCGCGATTCCGTGTAAAATAGCGCCGAAAAGCACCAAAAAATTTTTCGTAACCCGAAAATACATTCGTAACCCGGAACAATTATTTCCAATGGGATTTTTTCGTATCCCGGAAATTTCGTAACCTGGGTATTTCGTATCCCGAGGTACCACTGTAATTTATTTATATCCCACCTCTCCCTGTATTGGATCTAGGCGGGTAACAAGATATCAAAAACAATAAAATCAAGTCAAAAAACAAGACAAAAAACAAAACACGGAAGCAATAATTAAAAGACATATTACATTTCAAGTTCCCAAACTCCCTCCCACCCTATAAAACAATAAAACAATTCCCAAACGATAAACGTCTAATAAAAAGATTGAGAAACTCACAAAAATTATTTTGTACATGTTGACATCTGCAAGACTACTTTACGTGAAATATTGGGGGGGAAAACAAACGCCAGCTAACAAGGAATGGTTGGTAAAACTAAGAGAAAATATGGATATGGATATACTTACCAAAATAATGAAAAATGAGTCCCCGAAAGAGGCAGAGAATGATTGGAAATGCTTGAAAGATTACGGAAAAAATACAGGATGGAACTTAAATTAAATTCCAAAAAAAATAAGGAAAATCAATGAAAACATAAGAACATAGATTCGGTACTAAGGGTTGTAAAAGATTACGTAAGAATAATTTAGGTTTTTCTTGATTAGATAAATTTTGTGTTCTAGTATTAATAAAAAAAAGATAGTGTGAGAGAGTTAAAGGTACATTTACTAAATTGTTTGCAAAAACAATGAAGGTCTACTTTAAATACAGTAGTTTGCGGAATCAGGAGAACTATATTTAATTTCAAGGATATGGATTTAGCAGTAAAGATAAGGAAGAACTAACAAATAAATGAAAATTACAATAAGTTACTAAATTTTGTTGTTGTACGAATGTGCCTGTAATGATGTTTTTAATGTTTTTTTGTAAGTGTAAATATGTTTGTCTTTCATATGTGTGTCTTTCAAAAAAAAAAAAAAATTCCCAACTGATGGCCAATAAAATGAATCAAGATCATTCAATCCAATGGGAACAATTAGGTAAGTGGAAAAATTGGAAATCAAGGAAGTTAACCCTCTTGTAGGATCTCCAATTTTCATGAGTCATGTCCAGGCGGGAGACAAGGGTGCAAATTCTTTGGTCAAGAGGAATAGACTGTGTGCAACCCCCTAGCTCAGCTAGTAGAGTGGCAACTTGTTAAAATTTCCAATAATCTTTTTGCTACTGTATGACATGCCCAGTGGCCAATGGGATAATACACCTGGAGCAAGTGACATCAGCTGTGCCACACTCTGAATGCCTTTCTGGGGTGGGTGAGGGGCTTGCCTTTAATGTCTGGCACAGTTGCTCTCCCAGCAGCTGCACTGGACCCTGAAGGGCATTCCAGAGGCTACACTGCCACCCCCTTAGCAGTGGTCTGGGTGGATGGGCAGGCAGGGCAGTTTCCCCCCAACAGACACACACCAGGTGACACCAACCACAGTGATGCCACTGCATTAAGGACTTTTCTTGAGGAGGAATGGTGAAAATGGAATTATAAATAAATTAGAAACAATTTAATGTGTGTCTGCTTGGTACATTTGTTTTTGAGCCCTGCTTATACTGTAATGAGCTATTTGTTAATAATTTTTATTGCTATTGTTGCCATTATAATTATTATTTTAAGTCAAGCTGCCCAATAGACTTCCAAATGTTCTATCAGGGATCTGGCAAAATCAGAATACAAATAAATAACAAGAGATACAGCAATCTTCAGTTGCCAACTTGTCAGTTTCCTTGTTTGGTATGTTAAACAAACTTTTGTTGTTGTTGTTATTGTTGTGTGCCTTCAAGTCATTTTTGACTTATGACAACCCTAAGGTAACCCCATCATGGGGTTTTCTTGGCACATTTCTTCAGAGAGTGTTTGCCATTGTCATCCTCTGAGGCTCTTAGAGTGTGACTTGCCCAGTGGGTGTTTAAGCTTAAGTGAGTATTTGGACCCTGGTCTTCTGTCATAGTTCAATGCTCTAACCACTACACCATAATTATACTGGCACATAAACAGGTATGATTTTTTTTTCCTTTTGTAAATATTAAGATGTGTCTGTGCACAGTGAGGGCTAAGGATTGGGCGAGAGAGCTTAAAGGGCTGAGATTGGATGAATAAGTTTGGTTATGTGAATCAACAACAAATGTATTAAATTTCAATGGGATGAATTCAGTGGTATCTTATTTTTAAGTTGAATGTTAAGTTCCCCAGACCATTTAAGTCAATGGGATCTTCCTACCATATTGAGCCTCTCAGCAATTCTGATAATGAGAGGGGAGAAACATTAATCTTGTTAACCAAAACAAGAGACAAGTAAGTGGTGGTATAGTTAGGAGGTCATTCTTGTTGTTTTTCAACCATTGACTCTCTGAAATAATTTTATAGTGGTGTCATATACTCTCCCTCTCCCTCTTTTTCTCTCTCTTACAATCTGCAAGAGTGAAATATTTTTGAATGTTAAATCACCATCACAAAAGACAGAAATCACAAAAGCAGAAAATGCAGAAATTGACGATGATAACCATGTGTGCATATCCTGACTTCTCCTTGCAGCCTCTCGGTAACATCCTAATAAGTTCTGAATGGACTGACAGAATCCCCAGGGGTCATTGGGAACCTGCAGGTAGTTGCTCAAATGCAACACACCAGCAAGTGCCAAAGAAAAGCAGTTTCATTTCACTTCTCTGCTTTCCCCATCTACATATTATGGCAGAGTAATGCCAAGTGGTAGCTTTCAACATCATTCTTCATTAGTGTATCTCTGTAACATCATTCCCTTTTTGTAAAGATTCATGGTGTAAACGGGCCTTCACTTCTCTTGGCATGGTGCTGTTCCAGTCTTTGTTACTTTCTACATTCTGGGATATAACTTAAATAGTGGCTGGGCCATACTTTACTTAACAAACTATAGATACTGTTTCAAAGATTAAACCTTCCATTGTGGGGGTTGGGGTTTGGTTTTTCTGTATTTGGAATGCATAGTCCCAATTTTCTAGTGAAATGATATATGATTCTTTTGTAGAAACAGGTACACACATATCTAAAGTACTAAAAACAGTTTGATTTGCATTCATGGACTGCAAAACATGTTTTTTGATCTGCAGGGATGAATGGCTCTTTTCATTTGATACTGACAAGGGCTGTAAAGAATTAAAGATAAACTAAAAATTTGTAGGAATTAATATCCTTCCTTACTTCTATAGTTATTCAATAAACTAATAATGTATGCCCTGTCCTTTTCAATTAGCTCATAGTCAACAAACTCTGTTTTGGGTAATCCAAAGAGACAAATTTTTCAAGTTTATATATAATCCAAATATTCACTGTGCCATAACTGACAGCTCTTTGCTGCAGAGATCAGTTTGTTTAGCACAGATGTTACGCATTGCCTCACAAAATAAGATCTCATACAGATATTCCTCCTTTCAGTTCTGAAGTGCTTGTCAGAGGTGTTTCATTTCAATTTTCAAATATACTTCAAAGAAAATTTGCTCTGCCAACAAATATAGTTATTTTACGCTGAAATCAAGGTTCCACAATTTGGGCCTGTGACAAAAGGTTGCAGTCTGGAGTGCTCCTTTTCTGTGTACCCACCATCTCTGAGATACTCCATTCTGAGAAGCTTCTTGCCTACAGTGGCCTTTGCTTGGTTGCTGCTCCCAGCATGACCAGGTACAAAGGGAGCAGTGGCTAAGCAGCCAGTCAAGCAGTGATCAAGAAATCTCTTGCTTGTGCCCGCTTTTCCACAAGGCTGTCACTGGTGAGAAGCTTCTTGGTCACTTCTCAGCTCAGTCACTTCTTGGTCACTTCTCACTGCTCAGTTGCTGCTCCCAAGGTGACTGGGTGCAAAGGGAGCAGGGACTAAGACTGGTTATTTTACATTTGCAGTAGTAGACCTAATATCAAGAAATAAGTATTAGGTGGTGCTAGGGCTGTCACTCAAGAGGAAGGGGGTGGCAACCTGAAAAAGTCAGTGGACCACTGAACTAGAGGGTCCCATCAAGCATCTGAAAGGTTAGGTGGGCAGTTTGGGAGTGCTTCTCAATCCATGATAGTCAATTGAAACACATGTAACCTCAGTGGCTAGGTTAATATACTTGTTACCCAAAATGCCAAGGTCCTGGGAGAGCACCCATAATTAATATTCAGTAGAGTAATTATAGTAGCTCAATTAAAATGGCCAAGAGAGCTCAGGCAATTCTAAGCAGGGATCAAGCCTGTGTATACTGGTTCTGAGAAACAGTACTTCAGAGTGCAAGTTCTAAAATAGTTTTATTTATGAATCAAAGGTAATCTGTTGTTGACTTTTAAAGCCCTGCATGGGCTGGCCCCTCTTTATTTATCTGATCTTCTTTCTCCTTACATTCCCACTTGTACCCTCCATTCTAGTAGTCAAGGTTTGCTGTCCCAGCCTAGGATCTCCACTGCCCCGTCCCAGATTCATCCCATTTCACTTGCTGCCCCTCACTCCTAGAACCTTCTTCCCCCACAAACACTGGTCATCACTTCATTGACAACTTTTAAATCTGAGTTGAAGACCACCCTGTTCAGGGAAGGGTTCCTAGGCAATGTTTGAATATTTATTTGATATTTGATTAGACAGTGGATGTTGATGTTTTAACTGCTTTTTTAACTAATTCTATTTTATATTATTACCTATTTTTATAGGTATTTTGTAGATTGTACGCCATTGGCAGGTTATATATTTTTATTGATTTGATTATTTGTATGTAAAGCGCTGTGTACATTTACAGCGCTATAGAAATAAACTATAATCATCATCATCATCACCACCACCACCATCATCACCATCTAAGCAAGGCACTCATTCAGACACACATTCAAGGATTAATGAAATGAATGGTGATAGCTGATAGCAATTTATTGGGTTGCAAAGGGAGTTTGCATAATGTGGCACTCCATTCGGTGGATACTGGGAAGAGAAGTAGCTCAGCAAGCTGCCTTAGGATTGTGGCATGGCCAGCAATGCTGAGAAGTCAAGTGATATATGGACAGAGTGTCTGTTTGACCTCAAGCAAGACCAAATTGTTGATGCCCAAGCAACCATATTTATAGGGCAAAACCTATCCTGAAGCAGAATTTTGGATTAAGGGGTATATTCCAGGAGAGAAGAATGAGAATGAAGTTTTGAATGGCCAGACAATCAGTGCAAATGTCCTTGGACACTAGGAATATCACTCCCAGAGGGAAGTGGACTTGGATTTTTACTACCTTGTGAACACAAGGTCTATTGCCCACCATCACTGCTATCAGTGAAGGGATTAATCAGATTCTGATCTTAATCAATCTATCCTGGCTACATGCTCTTGAGTTTCCCCCATCCTGAGCCTCCTGGATTTCCTTACATGGCATAGCTATTTTCCTGTACTGGGCCCCCCCTCATAGCTATGTGCCTTAAACATCCCTTTTGAAATCAATTTGATGCCAGAAAAGAGGAAGGGGTGTAAATGTCCTTGGGGTAACACACCACTTGTTCTTTACTGATGCCATTTTGACTGCATAAAGACCCACACTTGGAGAATTAGTTTGCTATTATATGTATTAAAACATATTATAACCAAAAAACTCCATGTCAAATGCATACTGTAGGTTTCTTCGAAAACAATACTTTCATTCCTGATGATTTTCTGATTCCTGTAACCAGACATATGCACTTGAGAAAAAAAATGAAGAGTCTTGTGGCAGCCCTAACCTTTCCCATATCCTCAAACTGTTCTGATTTGGCAGGGAGAGTTCCTAGTAATCCTTTTGGCCCTGGTTTTTAAGGACTATAAAGAAGCCATGGAAAAGGGACTTATCTATTTTCATAAATACAAGCCATGAATCTAGATTTGTACATGTACAGTCTAAGAGTTATTAGTGATAGTATGGTGCTAACAGTGATTACCTTGAAATAGAACAAAGGACGCCTTGCTGGCTGTCCTACCTCATGGAGCTGGAGACTTTGTGCTGGCTTCCATTTATCACAGGGAAGTCTTTTTGCAAACAAGAAATGAACCAGAATTCAACTTCCAGTTAACTTCATTAGGAAAAAAAGAAAAGAGAAAAGACAAGACAAGACAAAACCTCTCCTGGGCCTAAAATAGCACCGAGAAGTAGAACATGTGGCAAAGCATGGTGAAGAGATTTGAGGGGGCAAATACTACATGGGGTACTAGGGAATGCTGTGGGCCTCAAAAACAATCTTGAGACCCACATGTGCCCATAGACTATACTGTCAACACTTTTGCTTTTACATTTCTTAAACTGAAGGATTGGGTGAAGTTTGAGAGAAAGTTGTTAAGAGCCTCTGTCTTGCTGCAGCAAGATACTCACTATTATTATTATTATTATTATTATTATTATTATTATTATTATTATTATTATTATTATCCTTTATTTATGAAGTGCTGTAAATTTACACAGCGCTGTACATGCAATCTTTTTAGTTAGATGGATCCCTGCCCTCGGGCTTACAATCTAAAAAGACATGACACATAAGGAGAAGGGAGTGGTGGAGGGAAAGGGTAAGAGGTCCAGCAGTTCCTCTCTACCTCCGAGGCCTGGACCAAGGCGGATGGACTGAAGGGAGGGCTTGGCTTCATAATGGATGGTTAATCATTTTCCAGGGAAAATACATACTCTCAAGTAGGATAATGCATATACAGTACATAGCAATACAGGAAATGGTTTGATAAACAGGCACCAAAAGAACATCAAATAGTAAGCGACAATTATGCAATGTCTGGGAAGGCTTCTCTGAACAGGATGGTTTTCAACTCCGTTTTGAAGCTGGTTAAAGAAGTGATGGCTTTTGCTTGTGGGGGAAGAAGGTTCCAGGAGTGAGGGGCAGCAAGTGAAAAGGGGCGAATCCAGGATGGGGCAGAGGAAATCCTGGGCTGGGACAGCAGACCTTGACTATCAGAACGGAGGGCCCTGGTGGGAAGGTGAGGAGAAAGAAGGTCTGATAAGTAAGGAGGGGCCAGTCCATGGAGGGCTTTAAATGTCGACAGCAGGAGTTTATACTGAATGCGGAAAGGGAGGGGGAGCCAGTGAAGGGATGCCAACACAGGAGAGATGTGGGTGGAAGTGATAATGCGTGCAGCTGAATGCTGAACAGAGATTAAAGGACGGAGGTGAGAAAGAGGAAGCCCAGCCAGGAGGACGTTACAGTAATCAAGTCGTGAGATCACTAGGACATGGACCAGGATCTTGGCAGTAGAGGCAGAGAGGTATGTTCGGATTTTGGCAATATTGTACAAAAAGAATCTACAAGCCTTGGCTGTGGTCTGGATCTGAGGGATACACAACAGAGAAGAGTCAAAGATAAAACCAAGACTGCGGGCTTGCTGGACTGCTTGAATAGAAATGTTGTCCACAGAGACAGAAAAGGAGAGTTAAAGGGTGGGCTTAGGAGGAAAGACAAGAAGCTCTGTCTTGGACATGTTGAGCTTCAAACGTCGATGGCGCATCCACTGCGAGACAGCTGTGAGGCAGGACGAAACTTGCTGTTCAAGCCTTGGAGAAAGGTCAGGGGCGGGAAGATACAGCTGGGTGTCATTGGCATACAGATGGCAGGAAAAGCCAAAAGAGCTAATGAGTTTTCCTAAGGACAGCGTGTAGAGAGAAAACAGAAGGGGACCCAGAACAGAGCCCTGGGGAACTCCAACAGATAAGGGAACAGGAGAAGAAGTCTGACCGCCAGCAACCACTGCAAAAGATCTGCCAGACAAGTAAGATCTAAACCAGTTGAGAACAGAGTCTGAGAACCCAAGGTCAGAAAGTATAATAACTAGAAGAGAGTGATCATTGGTGTCAAAGGCTGCAGACAGATCAAGAAGGATGAGAACAGAGTAAAGGCCATTAGCCTTGGCCTGTAAAAGGTATGGTCACTCAGCTAGGATTGCCACAGTGATTTCAGTGGGTGTTGTTTGTGACCTGATTGTGTGACAAACAACATCTGCTGAAATTCCCTCTATGCTACAACCATTAAAAGCAAAAGAGTCCTCTCTGGTTTTCAGTCTGGGAACAACTCATTTATGTGCTGTAATATCCAGCCTGCCAGTAGACTCCTGCTTCAGGCCTGAATATGACTTGACCTCATTTCATCAGATGCATCTGATTAAATGTGCTGTAGTCCAACAAAAGTGAGATCACAGCAACACTGTTAGGGTCCATCCATACTATACAATTATAATGCTATATTCCACTCAGTGTTGTCTCTAGGGGAGTGTAATGGTCATATCTTCTCGGAAAATTTGAACAAAACCTATTTCTTATTCATTTGCATTGTCTATGTAGAAAGATTCTCTTTAAACAGTTAAATGTCTTCTGTTGTTCACTGAAGCCAATAACAATTACATGCTAACTGCTTAGACAACACTTGCCATCTGTCTAATGGTATGAGGGACAACATTCAGACATTGATTTCTTAGTCACATTCTAGTTCCAAAGGTCAAATATCGATCCAAAAAGGCAAATACTGAAGTCAGCATTCAACTCTCAGCAGAAATACAAACACCAAACAATAAAAATTTGCCTCAGTTGTTTTCATGGAGGCAGCTACTGTAAATATTACCCAAATGCGATGCCACTAAATGATACAGCCTTATGCTGATTAAGTCTCCCAATGGCTATATTGGGACATAGAAGTACTCAGTGTTGGGATAAAGACACTCTGTACATGCTCAGCCAGACTTTCCAGTCTGCCAACATACACACGTGCAAGTGTGAACCTAAAAATGCTAGTCTCAATGTAAGCTAGACGGGTCACTTATCTTACTTTATAGAGAATAGTCCACATTTTGAAGGGCTGTTGGAGGACATTCTTTGTTGAAAGGGAGTAGGAATATATGGATTTCCATATATTATTGGGCTGCCAGCAGCCCTAGACAGAATAGGCAATGGTGAGGAATGTTTGGAGCTGCAGTCCAACAACATCTGGATGACTACATGATCCCCACACTGCAATAAACTGAAGAGCTGTCAAGATCAAGCCAAGATCATGTGGGCAGCAGACTGAGCAGGCTCATACAGGCTGCCTAATCAGAGTTTTCTGCACTAACATGAGCTATATTATGTTTCTACTGAAATCACAGTAATAATTTCTAAATATGCACCCATACATCTAAATTGGCACATGCCAATTTGATCTGCTGGAGTTTTGTTCTAGGAAATAACACACACACACCCCATGGATACCAAAATCCATGGATGTTCAAATCCCATTATATACAATGGGATAGTAAAATGATGTCTCTTATATCATATGGCAAAATCAAGGTTTGCTTTTGGGGATTTATGTTTTTTTTATATATATATATTTTCAAGCCATGGGTGGTTGAATTCATGGATAAGGAATCCGTGGATATGGAGGGCCAACTGTATGTGCCCTCTTAGTGCCTTTTTGCCCCCATATTGTGACTACCCTAGAGTAAGCCCTAGTGGGCACCATGGGTTTTCCTTTAGAATAATTATCTGTATTTTGCTACAACACCAGAAGGAGGAACCCAGTGCCTAAAACAGCTCCTCCTAAAAGGTAGAAGACTTGAAGTGTCTGAGGCTGACTTCTAAGACAGATGGCTGTTTTCTCAAGCTTTCCCTCTCCCAGTGCTTGTTCAGAGCATATTTTCATTACTCAGAGTGATGTAGTGTAGTTACAGATCACAGAACAGCCAAACTACCAGGAAGAGGGGGGAAAAAACAGACTGACTTCTTTTCATCAAAATTAATCACAACAGGTTCTAAGTCTTTTATAATTCAAGAGCTAAGGTGACCTTGGGGGAGAAGTTGATAAAAACTGTCACACAGAACCCAGGTTTATACTTTATGGCCAACATTGCCAAGTTCATAGAATGAACAGCTTCAGCCTATTTGGGTGGTCATGGTGTGTAGCATAGTGAGACTGTTCTTAAATAATTTAATTTGATTGATGAGTAAATCTTTTGGTGTGGCTGTCTCTAAGCTGGTTTACACAATCCATATTCAGTGGTTGTTATCACTGGGTTTATTGTTCCAAGATTTTAACTCTAGTTTACATAAATAAGAATTTTGGGGAAATTTCATTCACACAATTTTCATTCCCAGTCTTGGTCACTGGTATGTCACAGTGATTCTTACTTGAACTATGAAACCCATCTAGACTCCTATTGTTCATATGGCCATTTATATGGGACAAAAGTGGAAGCTAGCATTTCCTGATCTCATCTGAGCTTGCTAACCCTCCCGTAGTTCACAATAACCTATGTTCTTCAAGAGAATGTATACTTCAGGCAGGGTAAATGCCCTGTTTGTGGGGAACAGTCTTCACCCCATAAGCCTCAGTGGGCCACACTGGTTTGTGGAGATTGTGGGGAGGGAGAAGTGTGCCATTGTGTTTTCTGACAGCTTTGAGTGACTTGGAGGAGAGGATGGCATTTAAAAATAGAAATGGGGAATAGGTCCTCATAGAAGCAAACAGAAATCAGCATGGAATGGGCACTCTTGTTCTAGATTAACTGGCTGCTCAAAAAGAAGGTGCTCCTTATGCTAGCTTACAGTACAATTCACTGATGTTATATGTCAAAGACATAGTTGTGTTAGTATGGAAAATCAGTGTGCAAAGCAATCTTATAGCTTTTTGTGGTTTTTTGGGGCTATGTGGCCGTGATATTACTGATGTTTCACCAGCATCTGTGGCTGGCACCTTCAGAGATGCCAACCACAGATGCTGGCAAAACATCAGGAATAAACTCTTCCAGAACATGGCCACATAGCCCCCCAAAACCATAAAAACTATGAATGCTGGCCATGAAAGCCTTCAAATTCACATTGAATCTTATAGTATTTTTGAGACTAAATAAAAGAAAGAAACTGGTAGCATGAGCTTTCATAGACTTAAATCTATGTAGACTCAAAGGATGGAGGCAACTTGATCTCAAGAGGAGTATCTCTTTTCATCTTGCTATTGGAACTTAAATGTTATTTCCTGAAGTATCCCCATGGCCAAAAGGAGAGGGATCTGCCGGCATGAATGTCCTTCCAACACCATCTGAATTGAGAAAAGCAACATGTTCATGTATGCTTGAGACTAACACTGTTATACTTTTTTTCTCCTGTATGATTTTTAATTTCTTTGCTTGATGAAGAGACCACTAGAGCTTCAAAAGCTTGCAACATGCATTTTGGTTGGCTCAGTAAAGGTATCACCAGGGACGTAGCTAGGATTTTAGGAAGGGGGGGGGGGGTTCCAGACTAAGTGCCACCATTATAATGGGGCTTGAGTGCGGCGGTGCAGCAGCACACACCATTCATTTTTCTAATGGAAGGGGGGGGGGTCCGGACCCCCAGATCCCCCCCCTTGGCTACATCCCTGGTATCACTGGGGATTATCGCACAGCTAAATAAAGCGTCTTATCGCTGCCGAATTCAATCTTCATTTGGGCTGCAGGCTGGTGTTATTGCATGGCTTTTCTCCTCAAAACCACCATCTGAGTATAGCCTGGCTCCAATGCGGGTCCCTGCACTCACTTCGGTAGCCATTTTTCAAAGTCAGAAAGCTCCCAACTTAGAAAAATGGCTGCTGAAGCGAGTTCAGGGATCTGCATTGGAGCCAGGCTGTACTTGATGGCAATTTTGAGGAGAAAAGCCATGCAATAACACCAGCATGCAGTCTAAATGAAGAATGAATTCAGCAGTGGTAAAATGCTTTATTTAGCTGTGTGATAATCTCCCCTGTTTTGTGGAGATATCCCTGGATATGTCCCCTATGACAGCTGCTTCTCTTGTCTTTAAGGGCACCTGCTGCCTGTTGGCCCAGGACAATAAGGCCCCAGGATTGTTGTGTTTGCTCTTTTGCAATTAATGCACATGAGGAGAGGTAACAAGCTTGTGTCTCTTCCTGTGTACATTCAGTCAATGTCTGGATGGGAGGCATGTGCATAAAGTCCAGCAAGGATCATCAACATGAGAGAGGACCCACTTGCACAAAGTTGTTTGTGCCTTCAGCTGTACTCACACCTTTAAAGAATGTACAATCTGAAAGCCTGAGCAGGAATTATGTTACACCAGTTTTAACCTGGTATTTTCCTGATACAAAAGCTTCCAATGGAGCTTGGCTGCTGGGTTGCCTATGAAAGCATTAGCTGTAGCAAATATCAATATACAAGTAATGTTTGTATATTTTTTTTGTTTCCTAATGAGAATATATATTAGTGATTTCTCTCCCACACTTTATTTCTTCTAAAGATCTGAAAGGCAGGTAACAGGGAGATTTTGGGCAGTTCATAGATGACTCATCTGGGGTTCAACAGTGAGATGAGTGTGTCTTCATTGTGTTTGACTGGAGTTCGATAATACTGTATTGATAGAGCCATCAAAAGGGAAGGATGTTTTAAACATTTCATGAAGCAAGGCACTCACTGCGATGAAAGACAGCTGCCAGCCTGAAGCCCAGGGAGTATACTATTACAAACAGTGGACGGAGACTAAATTCATTGATCAATGCTTGTCATTTAACTGGTATGTCTGAACCCATTAGCCCTTCTGAATTACACTTTTGGATGAGGGAAGCCACTTTTCGCTCTCACATCATAGTAAGGGAGAGAGCAGAAGAATTCTCAAAGAGGCATAAAAGTTTTCCAGCAAAATTTAAAAAAAATACTCCAGAGTGGGATTAAAAACAATCTACTGATAGATTCTTGCAAAATTTACAGTAGATACCATAGATTTCTGGTTCCTAATAATTTAACAATAGCAAAAATGAATTTCCTTTATTCCGAAGTTAGGCTGCTGAGTTACAGAAACCTTAGAGTCAACTGCAGTGTATTTCTCTGTAAAAGAACTCTGGGTTCAATACAAACTGCTGTCTCAGAGGCATCCTATCCTTTCATTCTAAGCATTTGTATTTTCCATCTGGCAGCTTATCACACAGCTTTTATACCACTCCCAGACTGAATTCTAATTTGGGCCGCATCTGGATCCTATTGCATGCCGCCGCCAGGGCGGGTGCAGCCATTGTAATTTCTGATAGAATCCAAGTTCAGTTGGCTAATTTGCAAAGCCAGAAGCTTCCCAGCTTTGCAAATTGGCAGGCTGAACTCAGATTCTATCCGGACATTGCACAGGCTACACCTGTCCAGTGGTGTCAGTGGCAGCAGCAGCAAAAAGCCATGCGATAGGATCCAGATGCAGCCAAAATTAGAATTCAATTTGGGAGTGGAAGTCCATTTTAAAAGCTGTGCTATAAGCTCCTTAGATTGATTTTAGTAGAACCCCAAGATTCACCAAAGTAGTTCTAACAGGCCATCAGGTCTGTCTAACCAAGCTGCAAGTTCTAATACTATATTAGGCTTGTTATACTGGATATGAGATAGGAGTCCTGTAATTTTAATCATTAACAGATCTCAGAACAGGAGAAGGTACCTTAAAGCTCCATCAAGTTGGACAACAGCACCACCTTCCTCACCTCCCAAACCCCAAATTTCATCTGAAGCCATTCCCTCCCACATTGCTATTACCTTGCTGATGGAGAGTTGGGGAGCATGGAGGAACACCCAGCTCCATTCTTGCTGTCATAATAGTTTAATTCTAGTTCAGTTACAATGTACAGTTGCCTCCCCCCATGAAAATGGATGTTTGCGCATATTCAAGCCTCATAGGCTTGAATGGGGCAGGTTCCCGCGTGTGTATGACGGGAGCACACGCCGGGCACGTGCACTATTGAAAATAGTGGAGGTCACCCTCCATGAATATTCGAGGTTGCAGATCCCAAATCTGCAAGTTAGGAGGGGCGACTGTATACTACAGGCTAAAATAAATAGCATGAATCCAAAAAAACGTCAACAAGCATGTTTTTTTAAAAAAGAAAGCATCAAAAGACCTCTTAGAGCTTATTTCATAAACTAAAATAAAAATGAACAGAAACTTGTCCAATAAAAATACAGGTAGATAGAAAAGAATGCAAAATAGGATTTTAAAAATGAGTGTTTGTAAGTTATGTTCCTAGTTATGACAGCTATGTGTCACACACATTGATACATTATTTGCTGGGGAGCACCAAGTGGGGTGGCACTGTTGTACTCACGTCCTGCTCATGGGTTTCCTATTAGCAATTACTATGTGAACAAAATGCAGTTCTTTGGTCTGATCCAGCATGGCTCTTTCTTATGTCCTTACATCAATAGCATGAACAATAGTAAGGAAACTAAAAAACAGAATTCAAGCTGGCAACTTTGTTTGACTGCAGAGAGGAAAAGATGTAGGAGAGATTACCTGGAAAAGGACACCACCTTTTATAAAATAGGTTTCTTTTCATAGATAACAAATATAACTCCAAATAATGCATTTTAATTAGAAAATATGACATGAAGCTTCCAAAAAAGCAAATCAGTATTTTCCATATGCAAGACAGTTGTGTAAACTAAATAATAGTGACTAGGAAGTAAAAATATATTATACAAATCATTTTACAATAATGATTTGCATTTTTAACAAAGTCTAATAAGCCATGATTTCTCTGCAGATTTGCAGAGAAAATGACCACTTAAAAATTCTTCAGATATGTTACTTTCAGAACCCAGTGTGTTACTAAATTTGCTTTTCTCTCATGAAGCATTGAATCTCTCTGTATAGCATCAGCACAAATGTCAAAACTGAGAATAAATTTTCACACACCATGTAGATGTACCAAAGGTGAGTGGTACGGCCTACAAAGTGTACATGCATAGACAGGCTTCTTTTATATGTACAGTATTTTTTAAAAGTCTCTAATGTAGGATTCTACAATCTCCTTTTGTTTGGATGCCTAATCTCTATTTAAAATGTTCAACTAAAGTTTTAAATCACCACAATGCTAGCCACTTGGGGTCCAAAGGAAAATTGGGGTGTATGTGTGCAGAATTCTTATGAAGAGGCAATGGTGTAATTTCCTAGCCCTTCCCACCTGGTAACTCCACCCTGGTTACCCATCTATAGCTAGAAAGCAAGAAACATAAATGAATGGTTTCCCTGTGGCCTTAGACAAAATGCAATGACCCTGAGCTTGCAAAAAGGGCAGAGATATCTGAGGAAGGCTTGTTTAAACCTTTTAGCTTTTTTTTTTTTGCCTGCAGCTTTGCTCTGGAAAGACGATGTTGCCATTTTCGGCTTTGCTGTACAATCTCGTACACCAGGAGGGGCTTGGTGTTGTCACCTCCAAGGTGGATAAAGATTAATCAGTTTGGGATTTACTGAAGTGGGTGGTGAGTGATGGTATCTCTGCAAGTTTGCTTTAGAGCTCTCCAGCTCATGGAATTTTGGTACCTCTGTGCAAAAAAAGTGAAAACTACCTTCCAGTCTGAGTGGAATAAACTTGCATAGCTTCATGGACTGACATGAGGTATTATCATAGTTTAGAAAAAGTGAACGAGACAATTTAAAACTTCATTTTTTCCACAGGTGAACACGAGAATGTACTGAGTTTCGTAGAAGTGTTTTCTAAAACACACACAAACAGACACACACGTACAACAAAAGAAGGGAGACAAGCTACAGCCCTCAAAGCATTTACAACTTATCTAAGAATCTAGAAAGATCAGAGAGTCAAAGAGAAAGGACTGTGCTACCTTCTTCACCTTTTACCTTCAGTAGGGAGATTATCGTACAGCATTTTCATAATGGGCTGGGCACAGGATGTAACCTGAACAGAACTAATGTTGTCCTGTTCTTGTTCAGTACTCATCCTACACCCAGTCCGTCCTTCTCCCATTCCTGGTCAAAAACAGGAAAATTCAATTCATAGCTGACATGATCACTTTTGGGCTGTTCCAGGTGATGTCTGAGGGAGAGAGAAGGCTGGCCCAGTACCATCAGGGGCCGGCCTGAAGAAAGAGGCTCCTCCCTCCCTAACTGTCATCTTTTGGCCTCTGAGGGAGAGAGAAGGCTGGCCCAGTACCATCAGGGGCTAGCCTGAAGAAAGAGGCTCCTCCCTCCCTAACTGCCCGCCTGCCCGCTTTCCACCTGGGCAGGAGCGGCCCAGAGAGACTCTTCCTTGCCGCCGGAGCAGCGTTTCTCCAGGGGGAGAATCTTTAATCTGTACTGTATTGTATTTTCATTTTGTTTTGTAAACCGCCGTGATCATAGGAACGGCGGTATATAAATAAAATTTCAATCAATCAATCAATCAATAATCTTACTGGTCTCAATCCATCCTTGAGCTTTATCACACTAGCGAGATCCTGCGAGAAAACAGGAGTTAAACGAGAGTAAAGTGAAATTCGAATTTAAACAGAACTTGCAAATTCAGAAAGCTTATCACACTAATTGCTGCTAAAATGAAATAACACGAAGTTAATCTGCAGTTAAAGCGGAGGAAACCAGCAGCTTTTTAAATTCGGTTTGTTCCAAATTTAAAAAGCTGCATGTTTCTTCCGCTTTAATTGTGGATTAACTTTGTGTTATTTCACATTAACTATGACGTTGTGTGATAAACGTTAGGCATTTCTGGGTTATCTTCACATTATATCGCATTTAACACCTGTTTTCCCACGGAATCTCACTAGTGTGATAAACTCCCTTGTGTTCTTATTGGTCGGGACTACCTCCTCCCCTCCTGTCCTAGAAGATCCCCAAACCTCTGGCAGTGAAATGAGGAGGGTGACACAAGTAATTTTATTTTTTCCCCATTGTTTTATTTTTATTTTTAAAAATTATATCGTTATTGTGTAATGTGTATGAGAAAAAACAATGCATGCTCACGGCCAAAACATTCTGTTGGCATTCCTTCAAATGCCAGCATGGGGTGGGGGGTGGGGTGGGTTTGCAGTACAAGAAACCTCACAGCAACAGAACACATGTGTAAAAAAGGGACAAGTTATGAACGACCTGAGCACCATTACTGCTACGACAGAAAAGGATGTGTGATAGTATTCATTTTCATCACATTAACATCACATTATTATGAATAAAATGTAGTAACACCCGTTCCCATATCATTGTTTCTATGATGTGATTGGAACATTCTGGACACTAGTGTCATGATCTCCTAAATTACTGTAAAACATTAAAAACCCCACAATGGGAGGGTAGTTGGATCTCAATAAATAGTGCAATCAGCAATGTGTTTATTCCCGATCTCTAAATACAGTCTGCCCTAGCTATATGCGGGGATCCGTTCTGGGACACCCCTCCCCCCCAATGTGAGGCAAATTTCACACATGCTGGAATCCCATTTATTTGAATGGCAGTGCACTCCCGCACTGAACAAATCGTGCCAAGGAAATCCCATGAAATCCCTTAGGGTTACCATAAGTCAGAAGCAACTTGAAGGCACACAAGTCTGACCCACCAAATGAAACGAAGTGCTTGGATGATTTTTTGGGTAGATGCACACAGTTTACAGAATAGACACCTGCTGACATGGTCATATTGGGTGTTTTTTATTCCTCCAGAACTTTATAATAATATGTGGTTTGGGCCACACACAGTGTAATGTTTTTAAAACTGTTTTACGTGGAATGGTGCATCTGTTTATGATTTTCACAGATAATTTATCTTACAGGACAGCTGTATAATTACAAGCACACCTACACTATTGTAGCCACATCCTTGGTAATCCTTGCTTCCTCTTTTTTTATGTGCTCCCTTCCTCCTTAGTTCTCTCCTTTCAGGTCAGGGGTCTGGTTCATTCGATTTTCTTATTTATATATACACTGTAATCAGATTTGCTTTACAACTTTGGTGTTGACTATCCATAATGAAACTGAGCAAAGGAAGGAAAAAGAAAGAAGAGCTGAGAAAACTCACCAAATTCCCCAGCTAGAATGACTATGACCCCAAAAGATCCCCCAAAATAAACTCTGAGATAAGAATAACAATAATGGAAGCGTGAAGGGTTGAAGAGGAAGGGAAATTACAGAAATAAACTAGAATTTACGAAATCCTAAAAGAATGCCGGATATTGACCTGCTCTTCTGTAAACTGTTGCTGTTGCTTCTCTTATGCCACTTATATATTCTGCATTTTACTCAGGGTCAAAATAAAGGGTATGCCTATTCTCATTGATTAACCAATTTCTCTCCTGCAAAGTGATTTCCTCAGAGATACGTGGCTCATCAAATTAAACTGCATTTACCTGTTAATGAACAATCACAAAACAATGCACACTAAATGCAAAATTATGTAGGTGAAGAAACTGGACTATGACTCAGGCGCGGGACAGACTGCCCAAAAAGGACAGTCTCCCAGCGCCTAGTTTTGGTTCACGGGGAAGCCGCAGCTTCCAAACCACGGGACTTCCCCACGCACCAAAAAGAACCTGTGAAAGCGGGTTCTTCTTGTGACGTCATTATGATGTTGCAGTGTGCCAATGGTGCACTCACGATGTCATAATGATGCCGTGACGTGCAGACGCTATGCTTCTGGCATGTAACGATGGTGGCGCCTATCTGTACAGGGCGCTGCCATTTTGAAGCCCTCGTCACATGCGAGAGGAGAGGGGCATCTAGAAGCGCCGCCCCTCACATGTGACGAGGGCGTCCTTTTACGTCGGTCTGGACCGGGCCAAAGAGATGTCTTTCAGCACTTGGGGAACATCTCTCTTGAGAATGTGATAAATGTGTAATTAATACAAGCCCAGGAAACAAATCATGTTCAATGGTTCATACATCCTGGTATGTGTATTTACGGGTTCAGCTGAATGAGAGCACTTGAACATATTCCAATTCTGAAAGCACATTTATGGTGAAACTTAATTCCATGAAAATACTCTTAGGGTCCCAGATTAAATTTGTCCAAAAGTAAGCATTAATAGGCCACCATATTCTCTAAAGTTTTACAGAAAAGTCAGATGACCTCTTTTATTGGACCAGCAGCAAAAAATGTCTAGACCTAAGGGTTTTAATACCTTGGCACAGAAAACCTGTCTGCTTTGGCACAGTTTTCACATTATCACATTTCCCACAAACTTTACATAGTAGTAAAGATATAATTTCATTTCCAAATGGAGGTTCTGATCTGATAGAGCTATTTAATTAAGCTGTGGAAAGTAAGAATATGGAAATATTTGGATGTATGCTGGACAATTCTTGACTTTTTAAAATATAATTATCCTACCTTGGGGTCATATCACGTCAGTCCCACAAAAGCTAACTTCCTCTGAAGGGCTATTTGTCACGGCTTCTTGGTTCTTAATCACCTTGTCAGATAAATTGCTGGTCTGCCTGTTCCTTTGATCATTATGAAAGTTTAAGGTTCCTCCTCCTCGTTTGCTTCATTAAATTTGCTTTGGAAAAAAAATTCAAAGGAAAAAGAATTAGAGTGCCATAATAAATAAACATTTTTAAAATTACAGAGTAGGGAAATGTTTAAAATAGAGTGGAAAGCTATGCTAGGGCAAGATCCTCCCCCAGGAGTTAAGTATAGAGCCAGAATCTGATCCAAGACTATAATTTGCAACTACCTCTTAAGAAGATCAAGTAGTTTGAGAAGCATAACTCTCTGGACTGAATGAGTTATGGACCTCTGTTTCTAAATCATAGGTGGACAATCTCTGGCCTCTTGGCTATTGTTGAACTACAGTTTGCATCAGCCCTAGCCAGTAAAACCTGTGGTGAAGACAGTTGCAGCTGTTGGCTCTCATGTCAATGGGGTGGTGTATCCCCTCCAGTTTTCATTTCAAATTTAAAGGCACTATCCAAGTTGATTGATGCTACATCCAAAATACATGCAGTACTTTTGAATGCTCCTTTAAAATTCAGATTAAAATCAGGAGCAGATTGACCCCCTCATTGTCATGAGAACCACCAACTACCCCTGCACGGGGGATGATAGAGGCTCCTAGTAGAAAAGTCTGGAAGACCACAAGTCTCCCACATCTGCTCTAAGGACCCTATTGCATGGGGTTAAAACAGCATCTTACCTTTCCAAATTCAGTGGTAATTCAGGAGGGAGCTGTGTCTTATCACACAGAAATTGCCACCTAATTTCTGCCTGGGTCTGTCCTGGTTGCAGCTCGGGTCCTGTATGCTGCTTCGTCGGCCGCTTTACAAAAACGAAAGCTTCTGACTTATAAGAATGGCCACTGAAGCAACTTAGACAATCTGGGCTGCATCTGGGATGGACCCAGGAAGTGATTTGTCAGTGATTTCTTTGTGATAGGACAGCACTGAATTCGGAAAGTAAGCTGCTGTTTTAACTCCATGCGATAGGGTCCTAAGTGGAGGCAGAAGAACATTCACACTGTGTAATCATAACTTAGAAGCAGTCCTTGTTGCTTCTGCCATGAATATTACCAAGCCTCTGCAACCATCTGGAAATCTGGGCAGATAACTGGAGGGTGGAGGGAGACATGGTAATACTCACTATCTTTGCATTCTTGCTAATATTTCACAAGTTAGGAGCTCAGTGGACAGAGCTGCCCTTTTCCTTGCCAGATCGGAGCCACTGCAACCACATGCCACAGCCCTGACCTGGCCTTTCTGCAGTGCAAAAAGAAGCCGCAAAAGCGGTTCCTTTTTGTGCTGCAGAAAGGGCACCCAAGCCACATTGGCAGCGGCTTTTCACCATTTCTTCAGCACAGTGCATGTAAGCGCTACACCGAAGACATGATGTGATGCTGCCCGCTGTCTTGTCAGGTGGACAGCAGGGGATGAAGTTGGGGCGGCTGGCATGCATACACCACACCCCTATGCAGCCCCCACACTGGCGTATAATGCCGGTCTGTCAAGCCCCTTAGTAACAAATAGATGTGTGTGATGTGCTCTCAGACCAAACCCCTATTACACATTGTTGAAAGCTCTAGTCTATCTTTCTCCAACTGTATTTTATTCCATTTTCCATCACCCTCACAAGTATGGCCAGTGGGCGGGGCTTATGGAACGTGTAGTTCACAGTGTACAGAGGGCATCTGTTTGAGAAAGACTGGTACAGTAACTAGAAAAATAGCAGGCAACCTAGTGCTCCCCTGATATTTTGGAATACTGACCTGGGCCTCATTCCCACTTCCAGATAAAGCGGTGTGCGATCCAGATTGATGGATCAATTCAACAGTGGAGCATAGTTCCCACTACATTTGCCCCAATCACATTTTTCCCCTCCAAAATAACCCACTTGTGGTTCCCATTCACAAATGAATCGATTCAAAAGGATTCGGTTCCAGCCGTCCAAAAGGGAAAAATTGAAACAATTACAATCTGCTCATGGTTCACACTTGTGCGGAATCGATTTATCAAAAGAGAAGCGGAAAAAATCCGCATCAAAAAGACACGGGTTAAATGGGTCTAGAGCATGCCTCACCGTTCTTGGAATTGCTTCAGCAATTTGGATTAAGTGGGAACCAGGGTCATTTGAATCGGTTCAAACCAATTCACAATCCAATTTAAAAGGCAGTGGGAATGAGGCCCTGACAAACCTTGACCACTGGCAGTGCTGTTGGGGGAAGAGGGAATATATCTGGCATGTTCAAGTTGGTGACTATGCTATTGCATACTCTATTGTTTTTCTCAGCAACAACCATCACTTGAACTGATCTGAAACCAAAGTTAGGAAACAAGTAGACCCAGTATGATGCAGTTGTTTGAGTGTTGGACTAGAACTCCAGAAGACTAGGGGTCAAATCTGCATTCATTCATGGAAAACCCTTGGATGATGTTGGGCAAGTCAAACTCTCTTACCCTTAGGGGAAGGCAATAAGTAAGCTGTCTCTGAACAAATCTTGCCAATAAATTTTTATGCTAGAGTTGCCATAAGTTACAGTTAACTTGAAATCACAAAACAGTGTTGGGACTACTCAGCCATGCAAAATCTCTAGGTGCCAAAGTCACATTCTCTCAGTCTTAGAGGAATGGTAAGCCTCTTCTGAATAAATATTGCCAAGAAAACTTCATGATAGGTCCACCTTAATGGTTGTCGTAAGTTGGGAATGACTTAAAGCACACAACAGTAAAGGGAACAAGAATATCATAATTGCCTTACAATATGTTTCCCAACAGTTTGGTGTATGCTTTAGCAGCCCACTAGATAGTAAACTGTGATTGCAGGGCATCTGCAATCTACCACTATCTGATTTCTTGCAGTGTGGTTACAGCTTTTAAAATATAGTTTTTAAAAGCTGTCCCAGAGCTGCTCCAGGGCTCTGGAATTCTTTACCCAAGGAGGCTATGGTGGCCTCCTCCATGCTGTTGTTTTACTAACAAGTAAAGACACTTTTATTCAGGTGGGCTTTTGCAAACTGTCTGGTTGCTGGAAAGGGGGCTGAATACCCGTGGAATGCTGCAGTTTATTTAGAGATATAGACTGGCATCCTGTTAATCAATTACACTGCCATAAGTTAGACTTACAATCTTGTAAATGCTTCCCATTTATAATTATGGTACCATTTTCAGGATCATAAATGCCCCCTAACCTACCTAAAAATCCAGTGGCAGCACTGAGGAATTGGGTTCTGTGGTGCTGGTGAGCATGGTGATGAAGGATAATGCATCCAGTCTCCTCCTGCCAGCAAGCAGAGGGGCTCTAATGTGTCCTTGCTTTGGACACTGCATCACTGTTCACTGACAATAGGGACTGGATGCATTAACCTTCAGCACTCTGTTCACCAGCACTATAGAACTCCATCTATCAGTGTGGTTGCTGGATTTTAAGGTGGGCTTCAGGGCTCAGATTGGGAGATAAATCATAGCCATGACAGTGTGACTGACTGACTGATGCAAGATTTTGACCATTGTTTCAATTGTGCATTTAATTTAACTTTGTTTAATCACTCATTTTCCTTTGTGTTTTAACTGCATTCTTCTATCCATCTTTAGGTACCTTGAGTCCCATTCTGGGACAACAAACAAACAAGTAGTACAAAAGGGAATCTTGCAGTCACTGGTTAGAGCTTCTTGTAAACAATAGTGGATATACTGTAAGTACCCACATGTCAAATTATTCTGTTATACTAGAAAAGGCTGTCACCTGACTCCCCGGGCAGGCAGCGTTGCCACCGGGGCCAGGCGCCACGGAGGTCTGGCGCGCCCCAGCATGCATTGCTGGGGTGTGCTGGCCTCTGATTGGCCTGCCGAGGGGGGAAAAGGAGGGACTTCCGCCTCCTGAGCGATACTCTAGGAGGCGGATAGTCCCTCTCTATGGTCGCCCCGGTCCTCCAGGGCAGCTGATAGGCTGGCTGCTCTTTGGGATGGGGTAACTCCCCTCTTGGCCCCCACCTTTGGAAAAGGAGTATAAAAAGGCCATGCGGCATCCTGCTCGGTGCCATTTCTGCTTGGTTCTCCCACCCACCCTCCCTAGGGTGCGTGGTTTGCTGTTACAACTTTTGCGGCGGCAGCAGATGTTCTGGATCTGGTAGGCATGGTCTATAAGGCTGCATAGCACCGTATCGGGAGTCCCTATGGGACACGGGAGCGATGAGGGCATACGTTGTGGTCATTGCGGGGGCCATAATGTGACACCGCTTCCCGGTGACTAGGGGCTTTAGTTAAATGCAATCTGCGGGTTGCATGGATACGAGAGGGCGGTAATCTAGCCCCTAGGTCATCCCGATGCCTTGCTTTATATGACATGCCATTTATCCTACAACGGTGGGTTGTAAGATGATCCAGAACTCATGCTTTTGGCCAACCCTACCTTTTTGCTGATGCTTGCATTAATAAAGTTGTGGCCTTTCCTCCACATGCAGCTTTGCGTTTTATTGTGGTGGTGCCCTCACAGGCAATTATTATTGGGAAGATGGATGAAATAATAAGGAAAAGAGATAATATTTCTATACAGGTTGATAGTGTATCTACACCTTGACTAATGTGTCCTGTTTTGTTCACTGTGTGTATGTGTACGTGTGCGTGTGTATGTGTGTTTAAAATAACGTAGTATAAATGGAAAAGAAATACAGGTAAGTAATATCAGAAATGTAGATCAGCAGCAGCTATATAAGGCAAAAAGTAACCTGGTGAAAGGACACAGGAACTGTTGTGCTCCCATCTTTCTTCAGGCTTTCACAATCAAAAACACAGATTATTCTTAGCTTTATTGTGATTATTATTGTTATAAATCTCACTGCATTCCCCACAGAAGTTATCCCTCCCAGGAAAACCTCACTCCTGACCTTGCGAAGACACTGCTGGAATTCTCCTCATGCCTATTTATTGTGCAGATGCAAGTGCAGTGTGAACTGCAGGAGTCAGAGGCTCATCTGACCCCTGAAAAATGGCCAGTGCGGTTACATTTCCATTTACTCTTCCATGTCTCCTTGCTTTAAAGTTACTTAGATGAGTCATCCAAGGCTATTGCCTTGTCAGACTTTAATTGCTATGGTTATCTCTCTGCTGAGTAATAATAATAAGAAGGGGGAAACCTTTTAACATTCACTTTCCTTTTTCTGGAATAGCATGTATCATGGTCATCAGAATTCAGCTGTCAGCATCTTTCATGACACACAAAGCAATATACTGACTGAGGCTGGGAGTGAGAAAGTTTTTATTAACTTCCTCTTCTAACTACACCATTACTCTATTGACACATTGCCTCTGTGCTGCAGAGATAGCTAATAATGTTTGGGTTTTTTAAAAAAATTCCTATCATTTTCCTCACTTCATCATTCCTTCCCAGTATGGTAATAATCTGTTTTCAAATAGTTTAATAATACTTTTTTCTTAATTCTTAATATTTTATTTCCTTATGATATTCAATTTCATTTTATTAATTCCCTGTTCTCTAGTGAGGCCCCAATGATTATATATATATATATATATATATATATATATATATATATATAGTCATCGTTGTCATCATCTTCAGTGTATACTGTGCTTTACAGTTAAAGCAGCAAGAGAAAACAGCCAGCCCTGGCAAAGGCATACCCCTGGAGGGTGTTTCCCCAAAACAGACTGAACTACAAACAGGGTTTGGAAATATTACTTTTTTTAGAATACAACTCTCAGGGGTCATTCCCACTGGCCTATAACGCACGTCTGGATGTAAATCATGGGTGCATCGTTTCCATTTGAGCGCGAATCCGACCTGCATTGCTCCGAAATCGTTCCCACTGAGATTTGTATCTGATTCGATTTATGTAGGAAAACCCAGATTATAGGTTGATAAATCGGTTTAAAAAACAGTGGTTTTAAAGCGAGTTTTCCTGTGCCTCCTGAGTCTGATTCGGGGCAAATGAATGGGAACGAAAGGGTGTCTGATTCAGGAACCTGGAGATGGGAGCAGCAGCGCTCAAGGGGCTGGCCTGGGGGTGTCACCCTCTTTGTTCTCTTTCTGCCATTTTCTTCCATTCGCATAGCCTTTACCGCGGTGGATTGCAACCTCCCCTCTGCTCCACATTCATAGATGTTTATCACACTATGCTCTTAAAGAGCTACTATTCCAGTGTGACTCCTCTAGCAGCCTCCTGTTGCATGCTGGGATTGGCAGTTTTAAGGAGCTGAACTTCTCTGCCTGAGAATTCTAAATACCCCTCCTTAAAACTGCCAATCCCAGCATGCAACAGGAGGCAGCTAGAGGAGTCACACTGGAATAGTACCTCTTTAAGAGCTCGTCTGATAAATACCATAGACCGATGTGTGAGGAGACCCAGTGAACACCATTTTAACTATTATTTTTCCTTTTTTCACCTCTGCCTGAGCACCTGAGCAGCAGATGGGCTTTGCAATACATGCCTGCTTCATCGTCCCCCAGACAGCCCAGGGAGCAATGGGGCAGGCAAAGGAATTTGGGGGAATGGAGGCTCCTTCTCTCTTTCCCCAAAGGAATCTGGGGAGTCACAGGAGAGCCTGAATGCTCAGGTATCTGAGGGGGGGATCGAGCCTTCTATTCTCTCTTTCCCATAGGGAATCTGGGGAGACACAGGAGATGCCCAGGGATCGGGGGGGAGGGGATCGAGCCTTCTCTTCTCTCTTCCCCAAAGAGTCTCTCCCCACTGAAACCTGCTGCCTTTCCCCCTTGATCTGATTTGCCAAGCCTGGGTTTTGGATGAAGATTCTCTCCCCACTGAAGCCCGCTGCCTTTCCCCCTTGATCTGATTTGGCAAACACACACACACACACACACACACACACACACACACACGCTCTATATATATCTTTATACACACACATATGTTTACATATGAATACTCACACACACACACACACATATGCACACACACACACACACACACAAAATATAGGTATATACACACATACATATTTGTGTGTGTGTGCATGCACGTATATATACACATACGAATATATATTTGTGTGTGTGTGTGTGTGTATTTCTAAAGTAAATTATAAAGTAACAACTTTTTTAATTTTTGAAAAAAAAACCTCATCTGTAGTTCCAAACCCACTGTAGAAATAATACAGTTTGAGACCCCTTAACCTGCCCTGGCTCAGTACTAAGGAATTATGGGAACTGTTGTGTTTGTGAGACATTTATCCTTCTCTGCCAGAGAGTGCTGGTGCCATAATAAATTACCATTCCCAGGATTCCCTAGCACTGAGTTATGGCAGTTAATATGGGGAGACACAGAAGAGCCTTGGATGGGGAGATACAACAGAAGAGTCTTGGATGCAGCTGATTTTCATTGGCTGCCCCCCACCAAAATACCCAAGACTTGTGATGTCTGAAGCCTACGCACTTGATTGACAGCTTGCAGACACAAATGGGAACGGGGAGCAAATTAATCCGCTTTAAATTACAGGGATTTAAAATAAATGGTAACGAAAACAGGGTCTAAATGAATCGAGGTAATTTGCCCTTTTTCGTAATGGAAACAATGGAAAAAATTCGAATTAGTCTTGGAACATAATCCAAATCTGAATCGCGCCAATATAATCTATTTTATCTGCCAAGTGGGAATGGCACCTCAGAGTCCCCTACCCAACATGAACAAGGGATTCTGGGAGTTTTAGTCAAGAAATAATATCTCAAAATTCTGAGACTGCATTCAAAGTTGTCTGTTCCTGCTCTGTTTCCTTCACTTGAAGGAAAAGAATAAACATCTGTGGCAACTTGGGGGAGAATGGGGAAATGGTGCGAGATTTTAGCTGTTGTGAGGAATGAAGGCTGAAGTGCACTTGTGCCCTTGTGGTCCTTAGCACTAGTGAGGTTGAAGGAACAACAGAAAGTACTCCTCTCTTACCCCTGAAATTTCAAACTTTCAAGCCTTGCAGGGCGGAGACTGGGGACGTCAGGTCCTCTGCCTCCCTGCCCTGGGAGGCTTGACTTTCAAGCCTCACAGGGCAGGGACCGGGGGTGCTGTGTCTTCTCCCTCCTTGCTATGGAATTCTGGGAAAAATAGTTTGTTGTGCCACCAGAGCTTTGCTACATTTGCTACAAATTACATTTCCTAGAATTGTATAGCATTCAGCCATGGCAGTTAAAGTGGTGTCAAACTGGATTCTTTCTTTAGTGTGGATGCAGCCTTAATCTCAACTCTCAAAACTTACTGGGACAGAGTTGCTAGGCAGACCTGACTTCCTGGCAGCTCATCATGGTTCAGAAAGTCTTTGATGGAATGCTGTGGGGGAACTGGAATGTATAAAAAGCATTGTGTGTGTGTGAGAAGGAGGCTGGGGAAAGAGAGACAGAGAGTTTTCAGTTAAGATCAGATAAGGATTCTGACAGGACAGGGAGTTCAATTCACTTAGTCCAGAGGAGACTGTGATATTGGACCTTATCACGCAGGCCCTGGGGGACAGGATCAGGATGGAACGGAAGGGGGCAGGAAGGGAATGGAACGGGGAAATCATGCATATTGCTGCATGGGAGAACACCACCGATGCCTCCAGAGGTCCCCAATCTGTTTCCCATCCATCCCACAGAGGCCAATTTTCAAGAATGATTCTGAACAGGATTCTGAATCCCTAGGTCTGTAGGACAGATGGGGAATGGATTTCACTCCAATCCTGTCCCCCAGGGCCTGTGTGATAAGGTCCAATATCACCGTCTCCTCTGGACTAACTGAACTGAACTCCCTGTCCTGTCAAAATCCCAACTAGTAGCCCTACCAATCATCCTTCTTCCCTCCCTCTCCTAGAGGGATTTCCTCTCCTTTCCACCCCAGTTTGAGCAATATTAGGTTAATCTCTCTTGCATCCCTAAGGAGGTCCTGTGAAATGAAGAGGGGGACCCACTACATGCCCCCAGGAACTGCTCTCATCTAATTCAACTCCCTACACTACTCTCATAACTGCTTTTGCTAATCCCTCCTTTCCATTTTCTGAACTGCGAAGAAAAAGTGACATACAATGTCATTAGCAATATACAGAGAAATCAGGGAAACCTGAACACTATCTGAAAACATCTGGGGGGAGGGGGGTTGGTGCTATTTGTTTTTTCGAGTAACTTCTGATAGCTTCAGAAGATTCATTCTGCTGTTCAAAGCTGTGACAGATCCAGATAAGTAACAAATGGCTACTCATAACGGTGCAATTTGTCTGCATCAGTCTGAGAGAGTTGTTTTGGTGCATGAAGATTTGCATGTATACTGCTAAATCATAAAAATGTCACTGACTCACAAAAATAAAAAGATGGGGGCATGGGCAGCCCTCCCAACAGGAGCAGTAGGGAAACCTACAACACAGGAGCAAGATGACTGTGCTTTTAGGAATATGCAAGTAAGCATTAGAGTTTAGTGAGAGCCAGTGTAGAATAGTGGTTTGAGTATTGGACTGACTCTAAAGTCACATGGCCCAGCTCAGCCATGGAAATCCACTGGGTGACCTTGGGCAAGTCACACACTCTCATCCTCAGAGGAAGGCAAAGGCAAATCCCTCTGAACAAATCTTGCCAACAAACCCCTGTGATAGGTTCACCTTTGTGGCCCCATACAGACAGGCCAAAATAAAGCTGCTTCAGGTCACTTTGAGGTATGCTGTTAAAATGATGCATGTGTACTAAGAGTCTGGAAGCTGCGCCAAAGATGCGCTCCAGTCCTTAGTACTGGATTGTGACTTTGGTGTGGCTTCTGGACTCTTAGTATGCATGCATCATTTAAACAGCATACCTCCAAAGTGATTCAAAGCACATTTATTTTGGCCTGCCTGTATGGGGCCAGAGTCACCATAAGTCAGAAACAATCTGAAGACACAAAGCAGCAGCAGCAGCAGCAGCAACAACAACAACAACAATGAGGTGATACATGGGGAGTGCCATTTCAAGGAGCAGACTGGAATGGTTACCCAGGAAGCTGTCATATATCAAGAATATTCCAAATATTTCGAATGAATATTAGAAAGCAAACCTTTCTAATAAATAAATACTTTCAAGTTATATCATTGGCCCATCTAGCTCACTTTTCTCCTTACTGACTGGTGACAGGTCTTCTAGGTTTCAGACAGGATCTTCTCTAGCCTTACCTTGACATGTCCTACCAGGAATTCATTTGGGTCAGTAACCTTTGCATGCAAAGCATGAGCTCTGCTTAGGCGCCTTCCTTGGGCTGTCAGAGGGTTGATCTGTTCTGCCATTTCAAGTGAATTGCACCTAAAACCTAGAAGTGGAAGATTCAAGAGAATCACTTAGGATGAGATACATACCCATAGGCATCAGTTACTGAGCATAACATATCTCCAAACTGTGGGATAGGTGCAGTGGCAGCTATAGAATAAAATCATTCTAGTTTCGCTTCCGTACTGAGACAAGCCCTAAGGTAATGGATACGATGTAAAAAAAGGCTTCTTTTACTTTAATATCAATGCCATGTACTTTAATGTTTTTCCATTGAAATGTGCTCAGGAGACAGAATAGAGAGCTGATGAACTGAGACACGGTTTTGTCCAAAGGCTGCAATCCATAAACTATCTGAAGTGAAATACTTGGATTTAAGCTGATGAGGTCCATTGACTTCAGTCCATTGGTTTAAATCCAATTACTCTGTTATCTCATGTATGAACTGGATGGGTAGCAAATCTATAGCAGAGAGAGAAATTCAGCATAGATCTTCTGATCCTCACCTTCTTATGATTAAAAATATACATTGAAGATATCTAAGGTTATACTTACACACACACACACACAGAGAGAGAGAGAGAGAGAGAGAGAATGAAGAAATACAACTTTGCTGCAAAACTGCTATTTACAATACAAACCCAGAGAAAGGAAATTCTGGCAGCTTCAAACCATACATGATTATGATAGAAGATAGTGAACACTGGCCAATTCACTGGCCATTCCTTTAAGTGAGAATTATAAACCCAGGCTTATCTATTAGGTATCTCTGCCAAAGACACAATCCCTTTACTTAAAAGTTAACACACACATTCACTCACTCTATGCCTGCATTTGTACATAATACGAAGCCACTGTTTAGCACATGGGTGGGAATTATGCAGCCCTCCAGGAGTTGTTGAATTGCAGCTCCCAACAGCCATAGCCAACATAGCCAACTTTGAGGCATATGGGAGTTGCAGTTGACCAATATCTAAAAGGCTACATAATTCCAACACTTAGTTTAGTGTTAGGAGAATGAACCTGGATTCACCTCGAGATTATGAATAACCTACCCTCTATCACATCTATTTTAAAGAGACTGTAGTTACTCTTTAAGTCCAAACTAAATAATGGTTGGTGTTATCTATGGTTATGAGAAAAGTGGGCAAAATATAGAGAACCTCCAGGCATGTGAGGTGCTTCCAGGAATTTTTTTTTCCTGAAACCAAATCTGAAGCCTTTGCCACTTCAATTTTTAATTTTAAAAAATAAAAACACACTCCTAAACACATTTTCTGCAGGGATGTGGCCAGTGGTGAGTCAAAAAGTGCCTCCCAGGCCTGCCAGTCTTGCCCACTTCTGGTTTCAGGAGAGACTTCAAATCATGGTTGTGGCTTATTTTCCTAAACCATTGTTAACACTAATCACATTCTCATTTGGGCTGTAAAGAGCAACCACAGTTAATTGAAAACAGGGGTCAAAACTTCTGATCTCCAGTTGGCCACATCAGAGAAGGAGAGGAAAGCATATGAGACTAAGCCTTGAGTGATACTTTGTACAAACACCTATACTTCAGAAAACCAGTTCAAAGAGCCCTCCTTCCGACCACCATCTTGAGGGGGAGAGAGGCCTGTTATGTTTTAGTTTGACTTTGGATATTGTATTGTACTTCCTGTTGTACACCGCTTTGATCTAATTTGGAAAAGCGGTATATAAATAAACATCATCATCATCATCATCATCATCATCATCATCATCATTACTGAGTACTACTTGTTTATCCTGTGTTGATAGTATTCCTCTGTTGTTGTCAGGAGGCATTAAATGCAGAGCTATATTTCATAATTATTGCTTTAAATACATACAAGCACAGCTCATTACACTTTGCTGCATCTTGTCTCTATTCAAACCAAATTATGATTGCCATCTTTAAATATTTGAAGGGATGTCATGTAGTAGACTGAGCTACTTTTCTCTTTCTCAAGACTTTAGGACATGAACCAACAGAGTCTTGCAATAGAATTGTAAAAAAGGGATTCTGACAAAATATTAGAAAGAACTTAGGGTAAGAGCTATTCAACAGTAGAATAGACTACTTTGGAAAGTGGTGGATACTAGTTTCCTGTGCGGAAAGAGGGTTGTTGTACTCGATGGCTCTCTGTCATCTCTATGTAGGGTTGCCGTAACCCCCCTGGGGGCGTGACAAACACAATTTTTGGGCAGTTGGCATGGTCACGCCCTGGTTTGGCTCTTTGCCCCGGTTTGAGCTGGTTGCCGCCACCGCCGCCGCCGCAACAACCGCGGCCGTTCTGCAGCCGCCACCGCTATTGCTGCTGCAGCTGCTGCTGCAGCCTTTCCGCCGCCTGCCTCGCTTTGCCCTGGCCCTGCGTGCTCTTCCCTGGCCCTGCGTGCTCTTGCGCGGCCGCACGCAGGGCTGAGCAGGAGCTCCTGCCCTTCAGGGTGGCTGGCCAATAGCTGGACAGCCCGCCCCTGCTGCAGGAGCCTGTGACTGCTAGCAGGAGGCGGGGCTGTTCCAGCTCCACTCTCCCCATTGGCCAGCCAGCCTCAAGAGGAGGAGTGTCTCCTCTTTGGATCCTCGTGCGGGCCGAGGGCAGGAAAGAGCTTTGCCGGCAAGCTATTTCTCTTCCTTTCCTTTTTCTTCCCCTATTTTTTCTTCTCTTCTTCTTCTTTTTCTTCCTCTTTCCCCTCCTCCTCCTCCTCCTCCTCTTTGTTTTCTTCCCCTCCTTCTCTTCTTTCTGTTCCCCCTCCTCTTCTTCTTTTTCTTCCCCTTTTTTCTTTTCTTTCCCTCTTCCTCCTCCTCCTCTTCTTTTTATATTGTTCCCTATTCTTCTTTCTCCTCCTTTTCTTCTTTCTCCTTCCCTTTCCTTTTTCTCCTCCTCCCCCCTTCCTCCGCGGCTGCTGCTGCTGCTATTGCCCCCATGCAAAAAGAAAAAGACTGACCCACAAATCCCCCTTACAGCCAGCTGAAATATACTGTACCTGGCGGAAAAGAGGGGGGGAGGGTTGGGGGGGGGGGTTGCAGGGGGCAAGGAGAAGGAGAAAGGGGGGAATTGCTAAGAAGGCTTGGAACATGTAGTTTGTCGGCTCAAGGGGCTGCCTGTCTACCTCGGTTCAAATGCTAAGGATGCCTGGACTTGTGCTGTTGTGTGTGTTTTGGAATTTGGGGGGGGGGGTGGCCAGAAAGGGAAGTACATTTCTGCCATCTGTCGAGGAATAATGCCAAAATGTCCTCCATTTTGAGCATGCCTAAGAAACATGAGTTTATATCAATACTTTTTTAAATCATTAAATTTTTTCATGTGTCCTCCATTTTAAAAATATGTCCTACATTTGGGGGTAAATTTGTGTCCTACATTTCCCCCATTTTGTCCTACATTTCCCCCCATTTGTCCTGGTTTGGAGGTTGACAGTTATGGTAACCCTATCTCTATGGTCCCATTATTCTAGTGCACCTGGAAGGGAGAAGAGAAATGCATTAAAAGGCAAAACATTGCAGATCTATTTAACTATTCCATTTTCTGACCTCTTGGAAAGAATACCACAAGCAGAAGCAAACTTGGCAGAGATATAAAGGAGACTGTCCTCCTCCTCCTCCTCCTCCTCCTCCTTCTTATCTTATGTTATTTTACTTTATTTTGATATGGGAAGACTGCTATTCTGATCAACTGGAAAAAAAATGGATTAGCTTAATAAAGATATTCTCAAAGTGGAGATCAGGATTGTACCTACTGGTCTTACGCCCAACCTCTGATGTTTTGTGACCTCTGCCCTTTTCACTCACATCAAGATGCATAGTACCCAAATCCTGATACTCCTGACCTCTACTTCTCCCTTTTCACTCACATCAAGATGCATAGTACCCAAATCCTGATACTACTGACCTGTCCTTCTCCCTTTTCACTCACATCAAGATGCATAGTACCCAAATCCATCCAGGTCATTATTTGAGTGTGAGAAACAGAAAGTCCCATGAACACTTTCCCCCATCCCTGGTAGTAAAACAACAATAACAAAGTTAATGACAAACCATTTCCTGCCCTTTCATGACATCTAAAATCTGCTGCCTCTGTTGGCTGGCTAACTTTGGCTAATGATAGGCCCAGCCATTGCTTGTGGGCATGTGTGTGAGTTTATTAGTTTTGACTTCAAGTCACCTGCCAACCTATGGGGACCAATTAGGCAAGGAACATTCAGAGGTGGTTTGCTATTGCCTTTCTCTCAATATAGCTTACAGCACCAGATAGTCTCTGGCACTCTCCCTTCTATGTACTAATCAGGGCTGACCCTACTTACCTTCCAAAGTCAGATGGGATCTGGTGCCTTTAGGGTATTTATGGCAAGATAGCCTATAGATGGCACCATCTCATTTGCAAGTTATGTATTCACATTTTTTTTAAAAAAACTGAGGTTGGGGGCTATCTCCGTAGGGTCTAGCAGAGATCACTGTGGATCAATGTGGATTGCTTCACAGAATTAGCCAAGCTTCTGGCTCTATAAAATACTAAAGGTGAATGTCATGAACCCAGGAATTGGTGGATGGTTCCAGAATCAAAGGAGGCAGGAGCAAGTAAGCAAGGATTCCTCTTCAAACTCAAGATTGTTCCACAGTTTGGTGGCCGAAGCAGTGACAGGTTCTGTGATAACTAGCAACTGGGAGGCAGATTGTAGGGAGTTGAAGGAACAACATAGGACATTACACCAAGGTAGGTTTTATGTGTAAGGACAACAAAGTCTCTCTACATGAAAGATCACTCCTGCAGGAAATCTAAAGGCTTTCTGACAGAGAAGGACAAAAAAAAAAAAAAAAAAAAAAAAGAGTACCTTTCGAAATAAAGAAGAAAGAACAACTGTGCTTTTTAAATGGTAAACAGATATTCATGTGGTAAGAGCTGCATGATCTCCTCTGTTCCTATTTAGTTTTGAACTGGACTAAGAAGGTTGCAACTCTGCTCTTTCCATACAACTACGTACACTATCAAAGCCCTTTCTAATTTTGAAAGAGTTGTACTGCAGCTGCTTTCCCCATTAGATTTCCATGCATGCGGTAGAAGAGCGGTATTAGATAATCATCAGCCACTGTGGACTGTGCAAATTAGTCATACAGCAGTTATGCCATAATAGCTAATTTGGCCCGATTAGCTATTCTCAGTGGAAACACTTATCTGAGTCAACCCTGCTTGCTAGAAACTGTTTGTGATTTTGTGCTGAACAAGCAAGCCTATTTCCCCAGAAGTCTTTGTTGGTTGCCATTGCTATCTTTTCTATTTTTGTACTCGGATCAGATATAAATTAGTATCTGTTAATCACATCTGTAAATTTTCTTATCATTTCACAGTCTCTGGAGTTCATGACAGTAAAATATAATTGGCATCAATCTAGTTAATTCATCACACCACAGACACAACTAACTATTATTGTTATCCTAGTAGTCAGAAGGCAAGGCAAGAAGGTAACTGCATTTCTCTGACAAGAACATAACAGGAAACCTCTGACTACACCCAGATACTATTAAGTCCAGTGGTACCTAGTGACATAGCTATGTAATGATACTATCAATACACTAATACAGCTGAGTGCCAGTGTGCTGTAGTAGTTTGAGCATTGGACAATGGCTCTGGAGACCAATGTTTGAATCCCTGTTCAGTCATGGAAACCCCATGTCATGTTCTCTCATCCTCAGATGAAGGCAAAAGCAAACCCCTTCTGAACAAATCTTGCCATGAAAACTCCACAATAAGAACTTTATCACAACTGTTTTTTTCTCTGTTTCAGGTACAAAAAGAAGATGCTTGGGTGCGTGCGCACACGCGCGCACAACCTGAAAAAAATGAATTTGATCACACACACAAACATCCTCCAAAAGCCCCCGTTCTGTCCCCCAGTGCCCAGCCGTCCCCATCCAGTGCTGACAGGCACCATTTTGCTCAGTCGGAAGACTTCTGACCAGGAGATTTCACGCGCCTCAGACACTTTCCAAATATCATTAAAAAATTTGCTAGCACCTTTGTGAATGAGGAAAAGAGATTTCTAGCATAAGCCTTTGTGGACTCCACTGCAGAAATTTCTTCACAGACTGGGGAGTAATCAGAGGTTAGAGCTCAACTGCCAAGAGTTGACCTCTCTCCCCACCTTTGGAGGGGAAAATCCAGATTTTCCTTTTATTCCCAAGATGCCCTTTAAGGGATCATAAGATTGCAGCTGTAATTTGTTAATTAAAATAATAGTAGATTCAAAATGCCAGGTTCTCACCTAGGCCCCCCAATGCAGGATGACTGCCTGCTAATTCCATTCAAAATAGAGGAGCTATGTTGTTATTTGATTAAACAATGGCGCGTTACAGACGGGCGCAAGAGGGGCAGTGCTTCCGGACGCACCTTGACCCTCGCGCGTAATCGATACGTCAAAATGGTGGCGCCCTATACAGATGGGCGCCGCCATCTTGACGTAGCAGACGCTCTGCGTCCTCATGTCCTAACCCAGAAGAGACGTCGCGAGTGTGTGCTTTGGCACTTGCGACGTCTTTTCTGGGTTGCCGGAAGGAGTGCGATTTCTGCGCTCCTTTTTTGCAGCGCGGAGGAGTCGCGCGGTTTGGCTGCTGCGGCTCCTCCGCGCTGCAACCGGCAGCGGCCCAAGACTGCCCCTTTTGGGCAGTCTGTAACGGGCCAATATTTGTATATTATAAGCATAAGAATCTACCTAAACTTGGCACCAAATTATTTTAAAAAGCTGTTCCTCATTTGATATCAAAATGTGATGTTTCTTTCCAGGCTAATAAGGAAGTAGAACTGCAAAAAGCCTAGTTAATTTAATGCATTACAAAGATGGTATATTTGAATAAACTGCTGTAGATGTTCTGACCCACACACCTATTTTGTCACTGACTTATAGTCATGCAATGTGTACCTTATTATGGAGCTTTTCAGATGGTAAGCTTAAAATCAATGTGTTCTCATTAGCAGCTATAGTAATGTGTCATCACATTACTATGTATGCTATTTGTTGAATCCTATTGATTCCAGATTCAGATAAGGTGAAAGATTTGTTAACAGGTTTATATACAGTTCCTGGGCAGGATTCTTACTTAAGTAGGTTTTCTCTTAGGAGTTTATCACATAGCCATTTTGGCCCAATCCGGGTATGGGGCAGGATTGGGACCGAATGTGGAAAAACAGATATTATTGCACAGAAAAATGCGTACTTTGTCACAGGGCGACCACAAGCCATCCCCTGGCTGTGCTTCTCCCACCAATTTTGGTAGTACAGAAGCTTTCTGTCCCACAAAATCCGCTGGCTAAGAATTGCTGGGGGACAGTTTGTGGTCACCCTGTCATATGCATTTTTCTGTGTGATAAAACCCATTTTTCAGTCTTGATCCTGTCCCATGCCCAGATAGGGCAAAAATGGCTGTGCGATAAAGTCCTTAGTTCAAAAAGGGATAGCAAAATCTGGAGGTTGGCTGGAATAGTGCACAGTTAATTTACTTGCTTGAAGAGTGAACATACTGAACAGAGAAAATGAAAAGTCCAAACAGCTGGAGGAATTACAATAATATAAAACTGGAAATGTATTAGTATCTGAATTACATGTTCCTGGGGAGAGGTCAGGCTGTCAGTTAATTAAAAGGAAAAGGGAATGTGATGGGTCCAAATAAATGATTCTCGAACCTACTATGCCTTAATCAGTCTTTGAAAATGTGACATACATTGCTTGAAGAGTGAATCTTTTGGCTAGTGATTTCTTCCTTTTCAGATTCTATAATTGGCCCTGCTGCAAAGTAGTTTAGAACTGAAAGAGAATTGGGAATGGGAAGGGTTTGCTCAAGCAGAAATAAACAACAAACTTAATTTCCAGAAAAGTTCGACCTTGTGGCTGAGTCTCTAGTGTCCCAAGCAAAATGATTTGGCAGGCCACTCACTCCCAGTTCAGAAAAGGGCAAATCAGAGACAAAGTCATTGATGCAATATGTCAAAGTCAAGTTCTACAAGCCAGAAAGTCAGTTCAGAGCAACCAAGGTCAAATCACCCCGAGTCAAAAAAAAAAAAGCCAGCAGAGCAGAATGATACAAAGAAAATTCCATGCCCAGACAAGATAGAGTTCAAGGTCATCTGTGGCAGAATACATGGCAGGACTGTAGTGTTTGGTTAGCAAAGATCCAAATGGAATTAATTAACTGTTCACAGCATATAAACACACTATGTTGTTGCTGCCTAAGATACCACCTAAGGCTCAGATATAAGCTATCCAGTTTTAGGTGCTGTACAGACCAGACCAGACCAAAAGGGAAGTGCAGGATTGGAACCACAGTAACTGCATGCACAGCCCTGTGACCCCAATCCAGCATTTTTCTGGGCAAAATGCCTCTTCTCTTCAGCCCTGAAAAGGGGTGTCTGCCAGCACCCCGACCCTAAAGAGGAGAAAGGGGCGACCCTTTTATCCTCTGCATCATTGGCACAGCTGTGTCATAGCCACACCAGCGATGCATGTGCGGAATGCAGCTCCTTTCTGCACTGCTGGTTAGGTGCCATAAACGCCCTCCAGCAGTGTGGTGACATGTCCTGTGCAATGCGCTGTTTGGACACATTGCACAGGACATGTGCCCCCCATGTGGGTGAGGCCATGCAATCATGGTGGCGCCCACACGTACTAGGGTTAGGGAGCGTGCGGTTACTGTGTGCTCCCTAATCCTAGTATCAGCGGCAGCACACCACTTTCTGCCCATGTGTACCGGGCATATTTATCTATTAAAACCCTCCTTTGTTGATGTTATTGTGTGCCTTCAAGTTGTTTACAATTTATGGTGACCCTAAGGTGAACCTATTATGGGTTTTGGGGGGGCTGAGAGTATGTGACTTGCCCAAAGTCATCCAATGACCAAATGGGGAATCGAACCCTGAACTGCAGAGTCCAAATCCTACATTCAAACCACTACACTGCACTAGCTTTCTCCTACTCTAACTTTTATCACAGGATCTCAGGGTGGTGAACTATAAAAGTAATTTAGAACACTTCCAGATTAAAACCATAAATAATTTAACCAAGGTAAATACATACTAATCATGACAACAATTAAAAGTACAGTTGCCCCTCCTAACTCACGGGTCTGGGATCCATGTCCTCAAATATCTGCAGAGGGGCGACCTCCACTATTTCCAATGAGGCGTGAATATCCATGAGACTCCATATTCGTAGGGGGTCCAGAACAGATCCCCCACAAAAATGGGGGGCCAACTGTATTTTAAAAGCTATTATAATTTTGAATCATGTACAGTGGATCCTTGTTATACGCTGGGGTTTGGTTCCAAGATCCCCCGTGTATAACAAAATCCGTGTATGCTCAAGTCCCATTAAGTATAATGACATAGCAAAATGGTGTCCCTAATAAAAAATGGAACATCAAGGTAAATTTATACTTTTTTGGAACATTTTCAAACCGTGTATGCTTGAATCCGTGTATAAAAAATCCGTGTATAAGAAGGGCCGACTGTACATGCATACTTTGAAATAAGTAGTTCCTGGAAGCTTTAATACAAAGCTATATTTTGGTTTGGCACCAGAAAAACGTTGGGAGCAGTCAACCTTCCAAAGGGAGAGCATTCCACAATTGGGATCCCATGGCCCTCTCTCATGCCTGGGCTTTTCCCATGAGGAGATCCCTACTCTCAAGGAGTTCTCTTGCTCAGCAGGTTGCTATTTATGAGGAAAGTATTCCTTAGAACTAAGTACACCTCCTGATGGGCCCAAGCCCTTTGCTCCATGTCAGTCTAGCAGACTGAGAGAGGGTGCAGCCTCCACATCTGATATTAGCACTTCCACCTAGATGTACAACCTCCAGTAACCCCTGAGGTCCCCACATCTGCAGGATGGGTGGTGCCTTACTTTTCTAAGTCTTTGGACCTCAAAAGATTTACTGGAGGAGTCTTCCAATTGGGACATGACACATGATTAAGTTCCTAGGCACTTTAACTCTTCCTGAATATTTTTTGGTAGAAATGGACAGCTCATTCCACTTCTAGTTTGTGTGTCTTTCACATATCTTCATTCATAAGTCTATCCCAGCTATTTCTAAATGAGGCTATAATTTTTAATGCATTATTTTTTTAAAATTTTTTAATAACACAGAAATATTTGTATACAGTTTATCCTAAAATATATGTTGTATGTATGTATGTATGTATGTATGTATGTATCTTGTCCTACAAATACAGGCCAGAATTAGGATTGGACATATTCATGGTTTCTGTTGTGTGCCTTCAAGTTGTTTCCGACTTATGGTGACCTTAAGGTAAAGCTATCATGGGGTTTTGTTTTCAAATTCTGCTCAGAGGAGGTTTGCTATTGCCTTCCTTGAGGCTGACAGAATGTGACTTGCCCAAGATCACCCAGTGGGTTTCCCTGGCTGAATGGGAATTGAACCCTGGTCTCCAGAGTCATAGTGCAACACTCAGACCGCTACATGATCTATGTGGTCACAGTTATGGTATTATTGTCACAATTATAACAGTTCTCCCCAACTTGCTTTATCGCTCACCAGAGGATCTGTTCTACTGGCAATTAGGCCATGGGCAAATGGTGTTCCCATCTGTGAAATCGAAGGCTTTCATGGTCGGCATCCATAGTTTTTTGTGGGTTTTTCGGGCTATGTGGCTATGTTCCAGAAGAGTTTCTTCCTGATGTTTTGCCATGCCAGCCACAGATGCTGGCGAAATGTCAGGAAGAAACTCTTATAGAACATGGCCACATAGCCCAAAAAATCCACACAAAAAACTACGGTGTTCTCATCCCATTCCCACCAGTGATGGAGCATGACTCCTGTTGCAGTTCCATGTCACAGGCTTGTTTGCTGGTGGGAGAGGGGTGGGAACACCATCCTCCTGCACCTCAGTCATAATCAGAACAGACCCTCTTCTCTCAGCATAGCTGATATCTGGTAAAACAGATGGGATAGGAGACACTATGTAGTTAGTTATGTAAGTACGTAGTACATGTAGGATTCTGGGCAAAAAATTCTATGCTTGTTTGTCTGAAGTATCCATTTATGTATGCTTTGGTACTTTTGGTACAAGCTGCAGACAGCATTGTTGAAGAAGTGTGAAAACAGGACAACTGTGTTCCAATTTCCATATTGGCCTGGATACTGCAAATAAGGTTGTTTCACTTAAAATGCAGACTGAATAGAATTCTCAAGCATCTCTATATTTTGGGCATAGCTGGCTTGACTTGACATCAGTGAAAATGTCTTATGAATTAATCAAAATGATGATAGATTTAGATATGCCTGTCAAAAATTCCAGAGTAGGATTTGCAAGTGGAAGAAGGTTCAGCCATATTGAACTTGTATTCTGTTCTTCTCAAAGACACAATATAGCCAAAGGAGAATAGAATCAGATATGACTTTTCTATTTTTTCCCTTGTTATAGAAGCCTAATCCATGCAGGCTGCTATAGTTAAGGGTCTGTCAGCATTTTTATTAGCAACACTCCTCCAGGGGTTTATAACTCAGCATTAAACATTCTCTCCAGCATAAAACTAGTTATGCAAGGGAGCACTTCTTGAAAACTAAACATTAGAGAATTGTATTTAGGGTTTTTAAAAAGTTACTTGAAAACCACCTGGAAGCTGCTTAAGCATTCAAACTATGTCTTCTCAGGCTTTGCATGTCCTTCAGTTTATACCCACGGGGGTCATAGAGGGTCATGAAACAAAATTATAATACAAGCTGTGTTTTTCAAAAGCTCTTCTCTGAATTTTGAAAATGGACCTGCATATGATTTTGAAATGTGCAGTGGCAGTTGGTGGTCTGTGTTTGTTACAGGGTTCAACGGATGGGTTGGACACAATGAAGCAGACAAGATTCCTCCATGACAGCAGGTATCTCATTCTTATGTTATTTCTTTTTACCCTCCAACTTCCTCATGCATCTGTCCAAGGTGAAGTCACACGTGCTTGTTCACTTAATGAGTGTGATATGAAGTGATTATTTCTATGGCCATCACAGCCCAAGCTCCACAAGCAGAGCTTTCACAACTATGTATAATCACTAGTAGTGTCAATGAAACTCACCACAGAATTAGCTAGTAACCAATTTTTCTTGAAGCAAAAGAGGCAAACTTATTGCTTCTTGTTGCAAAGGGGACAACTGCTTTGTCTTATCAGAATCTTTGGTGGGGAGAAAGGAAATTCAGGCGTGTTACAGACTGTCGAAAAGTGGCGCTCTGCCGCCACCAGTTGCTGCGTCCGGGAACCGCAGCAGCCAAACCGCGCGGTTCCCAGACGCAGCAAAGAAGAAGCGCCAAAATGGCGCTTCTTCTTGCGCCCCGGATGAGACGTCGCGAGGTGCTACTCGCGCACTCGTGGCATCCCATACGGGGCACGGCGTACGGACACTATGCGTCTGATACGTCAAAATGGCGGCGCCCATGTGTATAGGGCGCCGCCATTATTACGCCCCGTCACATGCTAGGGGTGAGGCCAGTATGGATGCTGGGTCCTCGGCCAACCCCTAGCATGTGACGGGGGCGCCACAAAGGCCTGTTTGTAACGGGCCATAGTCACCAAAACTTACAGAGATATTTATGTATATACCTGTGGAAAACCTCGCCATGGCACTACCTTTCCATGGTAGTGAGACTACACGCTCCTTGGAGGCAAGAAGCTATGCTACAGGTAACAGTACTGCTGATAGGGTTTCCCATATCAGACAGGCTTTTGCTGAGGGGCCAGATTAACTCTGCCAAATTGATCCTGAGGAGCAGCAATAATGGGGTTTGCCACTGGCAAAGGATCTCTCAGAACAGCAGTGGCACAGTGTGTGTATGTACCTTCCAGTTGGCTGTCGGCTATGATAACCCCATGAATTAGGCAAGAAATACTCAGATGTGGTCTTGCCAGTTCCTTCCTCTAAATATAGTATTCAGTACCTGGTATTTATTGGCAATCTCCCATCCAAATACTAACCAAGATTTGATGAATTTAGTGCCTTTATCGTATTTAATCAGTACCACTGGAAATGGCAAAATTCCTCTGAACAAATGCTGCCAAGAAAACGCCATTATAGCTTCACCTTTCGCCATAGGCTGGCCATAAGTCACAGATGACTTGAACAACAACAAAAGCAGTGGCATCATAGCTGATGCTTTCTAGTACTTTATAAGAGAAGGCAATGGTAACCTACTCCTGAAGCCTTTTAGTTTGAAAACCCTATGATGAGACAATTCAAAATGAAAGAAAGATAGTGCAAGAAGATGAGACTCCCAGATCAGAAGGCACTCAGCAAGCTACTATCGAAGAGTAGGAGGAGACAAGTAGGAGTAGAGCTATGCCTAATGAAAGAACTGAACTCAAGCTGAAAGGACAGTCAGCTGTTGACATATCTAGAGGTGAAAACAAAGTTGGAAGCTGTGTAATGTCTATTATAGGGACATGAAATACCAGAAGCATTAACCAGGGGAAGCTAGACACTGTAAAACAAGAAATGGAATGCATGAACATTGCAATACTTGGTGTGGGAAAGGTACAGTCGACAGGAATGGGACCTTTTGGGTTAGATAATTGCACAATACAGGAAATGAAAATCTAAGAAGAAATGGGGTGGCATTAATAGTGAAGAGAGACGTTACAAAAGCAGTCAAAGGATATAATACAAAGTACAACCATATCAATCATACTTCGGGGGGAAACCCATCAATATAACCACAATTCAGGTTTATGCTGCAATACAGAGGTAGAAGAAGAAATGGAAAGATTCTGTGTTGGACTCCAGGAGGAAATTGATCATACACCAAAATAGTACTTGACATTAGCTATAGGCAATTGGAATGCAAAAGCAGGAAACAGAGCAGAATCAAAGATTGTAGAAATTTGGCCTAGGATCAAGAAATGAAGGAGGATAAATGAATTTTGTGAGGCCAACACTTTGTTCAGCAGAGACACATTATCCAAGCAAAGGAACATTAACAAAACAAAATAATGTCCACAGATTATTTACATAACTTTTTGTGGATTTTTCAGTCTATGGAGATTATCGCACTGCGTTCTGAGAACGTTCCGTATCATCACGTGATGAGAACGTTCCTGGAAGGGATATTACCGCATTAGTAATCAAAACGTGATCAGAACGTGATCAGAACGGCAGTTTACCGCACTGTGATTCCTTTTTCTTGAAACCGTTCTCAGAACGGTTTGCTGTATTACGTTTTGTGGGCTGTGTTCTGATGACGTCGCCACTCAGTGGTTGGACGGCTTGGGAGAGGCGCTGCTCCCAGGAAAGAGGGAAAAGGGAGGCTTGGCTTACTGAAATCCATCACCTCCCTTTCCCATAGGAATCAATCCAAAAACGGAGGTTAAAAAAGAGCAGTGAGCCCTATGGGTCTTCCTCTGGGGAGGCAGAGGATGCTTGGCTATGGGGATGTCCTGCCATCTCTCTCTCTTCCCTCTTTCCCCATAATCAATCCAAAAACGGAGGTTAAAAAAAAGCAGTGAGCACTATGAGTCTTCCTCTGGGAGGCAGAGGATGCTTGGCTATGGGGATGTCCTGCCATCTCTCTCTCTTCCCTCTTTCCCCATAGGAATCAATCCAAAAACGGAGTTTAAAATCTCTCCCAGATGCAGAGCCAAAGGGCTCTCCTCTGCTCCTTTTAAACTCAGTTTTTGGATTGATTTCTATGGGGAAGGGAGGTGGGGGATTTCAGTAAGCCTAGGGACTCTGGCCGGGAGAGTGCTTCTCAGCCTCACTGAGAAGTCTTCCCTCCGAAGATTCTCTTGGGAGGGAAGGAAGGCAAGCGCCCCCCCCCCTCTTGTCTTCCCTCCGAAGGGAGGCCGAGGATTCTCTTGGGTGGGAAAGAAGGCAAGCCCCTATAAAACGTTGGGGCTTCATATGCTGGCATATGTTTGAAGAAAATAGGATAAAACCTATGTAACTTGATGGGCCAAGGGCAGAGTCCCCTCCTTGGCAGCCTGGGCTTTAAGGGAGCTCCACGGAGGTCTCTTCAAGCGGAGGGAAAGGGAGGGGACTGGACCAAGGGCATTGCCCCAGCAGCCATTGCAGCTCTTTAAACCGGTTAGAAAAGAAGAGTCCTCTGCTGTCATCCCATTTCCCCTTTTTGGCACCTTGACACCCTTTTGCTCCTGTGTGTGTGCATGTAATGTGTGCCTTCAGGTTGTGAGCTTCCCTCCCCGCTTTAACTCTTGTCTGGCTCTTTGCTATGGAATTCTGGGAGTTGTTTGCTTGCTTTTGTGTGGTGCTCCAAACAGAGGAGCTTTTGTGGGTTCCCTCCTGGATTGAAGGAGGAGAAGGTCCTGGGCATCCCTGCCTCCTGCATTGTGACAGCACAGGAGCCCCACTGGACATGACACTAGATGCCTCCCCCCCCCAGAAGCAGCCAGACCCTCTCCCTCTTGCTCTCTGCTCTGGTCTCCTCTTTCCCTCTCTCTTTCTCTCTCTTTCCCTGCTTTCCTCTTCTCTTCCTTGTCCCACCTTTCCTCCCTTTTTCCTTCCTTCCCTCCCTCCTTCTTCCCCCCCTCTCTCCCTCCCTCCCCCCCTCTCTCTCTCTCTCACACACACACACACCTTCCCTCACTGCAGTCGCTCGCCTCCCTGTCTCCCTGCCTCCCTGCCTGTCGTTCTTTCAGCCAATCAGGAGACGGAGGAATGAGGGAATGGATTTGAGAACGGATAAGAATACCGCACACACTTCTGTTGGAACGTTTTCATCACGTTTCAGCTCGCTGGGAACACATTCAAATCTGTACCCTCCTGGAACACATTTGGAACACATTTAATCGTTCTGAGAACCCGATTGGAACACATACATGCGGTATACTCAAATGCGTTCCGTTCTCATCACGTGATGAGAACGTTCTCAGAACCCAGTGCGATAATCTCCTATGAGACTGTGTTCTAGAAATGTCAGTTTATTCCTGACATTTCAACCAGCAGCTGTGGCTGGCATGCTGAGAGAATGCTGGCATGGAAGAGAGCGGGGTATATATATACTGTTGGTTGAGAGGAAGTAATTTACATGTTAATCTGTGTATTGTTCTGTTGTATGTACATAACTTTACAGTAGAAAGTGAAGCCACTGAAATTTCCTATACATTGAATCAGTCATTAATTAAACAGGAGAATGCAGTCAAGAAATTTGAAGACTAGGACTTGAAGGGCAGCCATGAAGGAAGTGGACAAGATCGTCAAGTGCAAACATGTATCACTGAATACTAAAGTTAGGCTTCTCCAGGCCAGTGTATTTCCAGTTTCTATGTATGGTCGTGAAAGCTGGACAGTGAAAAAAGCTGATAGGAAGAAAATTTATTTGAAATGTGGTGCTGGAGGAGAGTTCTGTTGATACCCTGGACTATAACAGATGCTAAAAAAATCAAGCATGAACTCTGTCTAGAGGCCAAGATGACTAAACTGAGATTGTTGTACTTTGGCCATATTACGATAAGACATGACTCACTAGGAAAGACAATAATGCTTGGTAAGGTAGAAGGCAGCAGGAAAAGAGGAAGACTACATTCCAGATGGATATGAATGAATGAATGAATGAGATTTATTTATATACCTCCATTCCTTCGATCACGATGGTTTACAAGATAATGTAACTTAATCAAGGAAGCCATAGCCCTGAAACTGCAAGAATTCACTAGAGCTGTTTATGATAGGGTGACTGGGAGGCTTCTCATTCATAGAGTCACCATACATTGAAGATGACTTAACAGCAGATAACAACAACAACAACAACAACAACAACAACCATGGCTATGGAAAATATTGTGTAACTTTTGAAAATTTCTGTATATGGGCAAGGGGTCGCTTCCACCAGCCAGTGCTATGTTATTATCTATCATTCTTAGGCCTCACTCACACTTAGTAATAAACCGGTTTTTGCACTGGAACGTTTCGAATTGATGAAGTGATTCAAAACTGAATAGATGTTCAGGTTATGCTTCCCATGACTGAAGCTGTCTGAGTTTGCTTTAAAGTTGACATTTAAATTTGTTATGACTGAAAATGGCAATTGGAGTTGGCACTCAGTAGGAAGGGGCAATGGGCAGAGGGTGGGCAGAGGGATGGGACATACCCATCCCAAAGTTCTTGCCAAACCACCATTCTTTCCCTCCCTCTCAGTGCTCACTGTTCCATGAGGCTCTTTGTGATTTCCTGTGCTGTCAAAGTGGTGCCTTTAAATCAGTGTGTTGCTGTTTTCTGCTTTTGCTGGTGTATTGGTTCCCTTTTCCCTGTGTGCCAAAAGTCAGGGGAGGGGGTTCCAGGGGGGCATGGTGTGCCCTTTAAAAAAAACAAACTTTGACAGCTTCTGCATGCTGTCACATTTGTGTGAGTTCACGGGGGCGGGGAGCCATGGGTGCTGTGGGGGAATTCTTCCCTGGCATACCTGGATCCATGGGTGCCATGGGGGATCCTTGCATTCCAGGGAATAAAAACCCCACTGGGGGGGGGGATGCTGTTGAATTTAGACGTGGAAACATATGGATTTGTGTTTTTAATCAGCTATATAGAACTTAATAGACTTGAATAACTTGCAACCTTTCAATTTAACCTTCTTCATAGTGCTGGTGCATTAATACATATGGTATTCTATGCTTGTAGATACTTAGGGAAGAGGAAGGATAAATATAGAAGTAACATACTAATTAACAGATCATACTGAACCTGGAATCTTGCCTACATGTTAACATTTATTTATTATTTACTTTTTTCAATATAATTTTCAACACCCCAAAAATGTTTTCAGAAGAATACCAATAAAATTAGAGTCTAAGGCACAGTACATACCACCCCGAAAAGGTGGGCTGGAGGCGCCCAGTTTTCTTTCGGAGGGACACCACAGCAGCCAAACCACACGGTGTCCCTCCGGACCAAAAAGAACCCGAAAAAACTGGGTTCTTCTTGGCATGTGAAGATGCCGTCATCAGTGTGCCATTCACTGTGATGTGTCCATGACAGAAATTTGGTGCCTGGAGGTGTGGACACTGAGCTGTGCTTGCATCATGTATGAATGTATGAACGGCACTGCATAAAGATGGGACCATCCATATGTGCTAGGGTTCCAGAGCATGAGGATGCTGTGCACTCCAGAACCCTAGAATTGATCCCAGGCCACGACAAACCGCTGGTCTATACTGGGTCTAAAACAACCAATAGAAATCACCTGGAAACAGTACCAACCCCTCCCCCCCTGTAAATTGCAAATTTAACAAATAGTAAATAGTTTACATTAAACTTTTTCTTTAAGTTTGGAATATAGGCTATACTATGATAGTCAGCATGAAACATCATGAGAACCAGCATGGTGTAGTGGTTTGAGCACTGGACCAAGGTTCAAATTGCTCTTCAACCAGGGAAGCCCACTGTGATCTTTGTTGTTGTTGTTGTTGTTGTTGTTGTTGTTGTAATAAAATAAATAAGTCACACCCTCTTAGTCTTAATAGGAGACTGGCAGCCTCTCTCCCAAATTTCAAAAAGGTATCTTTTCCAGTTTTTCCTGGAGATGCCAGGAGCTGAACCTGATGTTTTACCACTGAGCTACAGTCAATCTCTGCTGTATAGTCTGTATTTCTCAATAAAAAGAAACACCACCTTGATTTTCCAAATTGTTTGAGAAAAGAACCCAGAAAAAGATTCATTAATGTTAACTGCAACCCAGACAAAATGCCTATTTCCTTATCCACCTATTAGAAAGGGAGGGGGAGGGAGACAATGAAACAGAAAAGAAGGTCAAAAAAGAAAGCGTAGAAGCATAAAAACCATTTGGGCAATATGCCTTGTGTCTTTTATTGCTGTGGTATAGTGAAGCAGCACATTAATATGTCAGATATGTATTTGGGTAGGAAATATGATCAAAATGGCCAAGTTAAAAATGGAAGTGTGATTTATGGGTCCGAATAAAATCAAAGTGAAGTCTCTATCTTCCTTCACAGTGATAAGTATTACAGTTACCCAGCTGTATAAATCAACTTTGATATTCAACATGTAAATTCTTTAGTCTTAGATCTAAGGCAGCAAAACATTGCTGACAACTGCCATTTGGGAAGCTTTCCTCTATTTGGAACTGGGGCACATTAGACCAACCTTCCTTTACCTGGTGGAGAGCCTGTTTCATCACATCCGGAGGGCTGCTGAACTCTGCAGGCTTCATTGGATAAAATCATACTGCCCTCTGTGTTATTTCTTACACATGACGTGGGTTTTAAATGGGCAGATTTTACACTAGAAGAGGGACAGTGAAGCTACACAGTACCTCCATTTTCATAAACATTAGTTCAGCCAAGTTCAAGTTGTTGGATTTATTTCCCTTGGATGATGCCTGTTTTTAATAACATGGTTGATAAAGTCATTTTAAAAAAAAGTAATCGCTTTCTTCTTATCAAAAATGAATTCCTGTAGCCTTTACCACCTATGGTTTAATTAACTGACTTTGTTATAAGTTGAGATAAACATCTGGCTGTAGTAAATGAAAAGAAACTTCCTCCCTTCTTTTCACAGCAAACGTGTGTGTGTGTGTGTGTGTGTGTGTATCTGTGCGCATACAGGGCTATGTATTAGAGCAATTCCAAAATTTGTGTTTGGCTGAGACTTTTTCTCAGGCAGCCATAATCTACAGTAACTGTTGCCTGACAAGAGCCTTTTAACTGAAATTGCTCTTGTTACTGCTGTAGTAAAATCAGTTCAGAAGATGAAAAGGCTGCCTTCATGTTTTTCCCTCTCCTCTTCCCCCCCAACCATTTTCAAGGGGAAAATTCTATTGCTTACAATGCTGTAGGATGCATTAAAGAGCTTAAAATTATTAAAGGCTTTCATTTTTAATATCCAAGGCAGCTATAGAAGAGCCAAGTGGAATTGCTGAAATGGAGAAAGGCCTGCAACAAAAGCATCCCTGCTCCTGTTTGATAAGGACTGGCTCTGTGATGGTTTTCCTGGGGCAGAATATATATGTGTGGAGGAGTACCATGGAGGAAGAGTTAGGCTTCCTAGGAGAAGGCAGTTTGACTCTTACAAATTCACAAGAGAGGCATGTAACATTTCAAGCAAAGCTCAAAATTTTATGTAGTCACTCAGGGCAGCCATGAGTCACCGGCACCAGTGTCCTTTGCCCAGGAGGATGGCCCTCTGGAAATGCAAATGATATGCAAGAGTAAATGATAACTTTATTGTCAACCATAATAGCAAGCTGCCAAGCATTTCAGCCTTCATGAAGACTTCCACTGGGGACATTTCAGTTGCACAAGGGATATTGAGAGTCCTGGGCCAACTGAAGGGGAAACCTGCCCTGGTTTTGGTTTAGGAATGGAAGCATAGTGAATTGAATGCATCGGTTTATTTAATGATACAGTACCAATCCAAATGTCAGCTATGACTCTGAGAAATCTGGTACTGAAGCAAACGTACACATTATCATTGATAGCCATTTTGGAAAATCTATCTAGCAATAGTATAAAAAAAATAGTGAAATATAGAAGGATGCTGGAGATACATTTGCCAATCATGAATCCATTGTCATTAAGCCATAATGGATAATTACCAAGCAAGTACCAAGTAAAACTATTCATATTGAACCTTTTTTACTTACTTTTCAGATTGTTGTTATTGGTAAAATATGTCAGTTAGTCAGTGATGGAATCAAAATGTTCTGATAATGTTTAATCTGACTTTGTTTGAGATGAGCCTACTGCCACGAGCTCTTGCTGCTCTTGAGTGAAGGGGAAATTACTTGGGCAACAACTAGCTGATGAGTCAGTGAGCAGGGATGAGGCACTTCAGCCACTAGGATAGGGCAGGGCAAAGTGGAGAACAGCAAGGTGAAGCTACCTGGGAAAGGAAATTTCATGCTCTGGGAGAGTGGGCTGCACAGTTTAGCATCCATTCTCCAGCCTGGCAAGGGCCCTGTCAGGATTGAAGAAGGAACAGCATATTTGCTACCTTGCTGACTGAGGCAAATGCTTTCATAAGGCTAAAAGTAGTGCTGCCCTTGCAGCTGATGATATGGCAGACATCAGCAGTTTGGGCTAATCAGCAAGCCAGGCAATGAGAGTGCAAAATATAGATTTGTATGGTCAATGTGGATGTGGCAAGACCTCATACACTGCTTCACTGTGGAGCACTCTCAAGTGCCTGTTTTATCAATCCCACAGGATAAAAAAACCCCTTCAAGTCAGAAAGAAAGTAAAGCTTGGAAAAGTTACTCTTTGGACTTTGTTGCTATGTGCTTTCAAGTCATCTCTGGCTTATGGCAACTCTATCTTCGGGTTTTCATGACAAGATTCATTCAGTAGATGTTTGCCATTGCCTTTCTATCAGGTTGAAAGGTGACACAGCAGGTTTTCCATGGCTGAGCAGGGATTCAAACCATGGGCTGAATTCACCCCAGCAAAATAATCCAGATCCAGCATGCAATATTTTGCCCAGATTTCATCCTGTTCTTCAAACTTTTTTCCTGAAAAGTGAAAAGTAAAAAGTGAGTTTTTGTAAATCACACTGAAGCCTAAAAGACATGTTTTCACTGTGAAAATAGTTGTATGCCATGTGATCCAACAGCACCAAAATCAAAGAGAAACTTTTAGCTAGTGTGGATCCTATCTTGATCTCCTTGGAAACCTACTTCAAATCACTACACCACTCTGACACTCACTCAGTTTATCTCAGTTTATCAGGGATGAGATATTTGGGAGCCCTGGTGGCGCAGTGGTTAAATGCCTGTACTGCAGCCATTCACTCAAAACCACAAGGTTGTGAGTTCAAGACCAGCAAAAGGGCCCAAGCTCGACTTAGGCTTGCATCCTTCCGAGGTCGCTAAAATGAGTACCCAGACTGTTGGGGGCAAATTAGCTTACTTGCTAATTAGCTTACTTGCTGTTCACTGCTATGATCTTTGGAATAGCGGTATATAAATAAAACAAAACAAAAACAAAAGTAGTCCAGAAAAAGAAAAAAAAGAGAGAGATTTAAGTAGAAGCTTTCAGCAGTAAAAGCAACAAGCACTTTGAGCAAAACCACCTTCACCATTACTTTCCAGGAGGATAGATGTGTTAGTTTCTTTCAGCAAAAACAACAAAGCAGTGTTGCAGCACTTCTAAGACTCACAAGATTTATTTGGCATAAACTGTTTTGGACAGAAGCCCACTTCATCAGGTGCATCTGATGAAGTGGGCTGCAGTCCACAAAAGCTTACAACAAATAAAAGATATGAGTCTCTAAGGTGCAGCATGAAATCATCCTTAGCTGTCACCAGCTCACCTCACTTTTTATCCTGGCTTCTTCTGCTGAAGCAATCAGGTTGCCTAGTTGATATGAGAGTGTGCGTTCATGTTTATAAATCCACCTCCTTGGAATCTCTCATTAACTTCTTGTTCAATTAACTTCACATGTAGCTGTGGGATATCATCCTCTGGAAGAGCAAAGGAATTTGAATGCACCGATCTGATTGCCTGCCTTTTTCCAAATGGCAAAATCTCATTGCAGTTTATCCACATAAGACATGCATCTCTGCTCTGATTCTTAAACAGGTTAGCCCCTCTGAAATTCACAGGGATCTGTGTTTGCAGCTCACTGCAGAAAATGATGAGGAGGGGTGCTATTCTTAGGCTACTCTGCTGTAGCAGGAGTTGAAGAAAGAGAAGCAATAAAATATAAATATGTCTGCTGCTTAATGTTTTGCAATGTAAAGCATGCAGTAGGAAAAAAGAGAGAAATTAATGGGATTATAACACTTTGGGGGATGATTGCCCAGCAAAATAATGTACATAATATAAATTGGCAGTAAAGTTTAAAGGGCCAGCGCATTTCATGGTAGCCCTTGGTAATCATCTGCTAAAGTAAACAGCATTTTTATTGCAACTGCATCCAAATGATCCCTGGGAAAAAGGAATGGCAACAAGTTTGTGTACAATCCCTTTCCAAATAATAATCCTTAATGACATTAAAAAAAAAAACACTATTTCTACTTGTATAAAACACTAGAGTGAGAGACATAGTGTTTTTCCATTTTATTTTACTGGCATTTCAATGTTGGTTATTATTGTTTACTTTTACAAAGTAAGTATTGCACCAAAGTTAGATGCATCATAAAATAGCCTAAGGAGAACAAATTCTATTTATCATTTAAAACTGCTACATCTACCCATAACAGCTAGTCTGCTGTAGTGGCAGAGGGTTGGACTAGGACTCAGATAAACAGAGGTGTGGTACAGACCGTCCAAATGCACCGTATTCCCAGCGATACTAGGGTTTGGGACCACGCGGCAACTGCACAGTCCTTAACCCTAGCACAGCACGGTGGCATAACAATGGCGATGTCCCACGTACATGGGCACCACCATTGTGCCGTAAGTGCCATGCAGCATCCGCACGGCACCTCACGCCTCAACTGTTGTGCCCTGCGGTGCAAAAAGAACCCTTTTTTGGAGGTTCTTTTTACTCCGGAGGGAAGCCACGCAATTTGGCAGCTGCAGTTTCCCTCTGGAGGGAATTAGGCCACTGGCAGGCCGCCCCCTTTGTGGTGGTCTGTACCGTGCCAGAGATTCAAATTCCTGCTCAGCCATGGAAACCCACTGAGTGGCCTTGGGTAAGTCACGCTCTCAGCTCTGCTGTCCCACTTTTTTGGCTGCTTTTAAAATGTCCCAGTTTCTTTATTCCCTTGCTCCTCAGCTTACTTCTATTGGAGCAAGCTAAGGTCAAAGTAATCTTAACTCAGTTAATTCAGCAATGAGAAGTGGACAAGAGACAGAATCCTACCATTACCTGTGGGCTCAGGCAATAGCAAACTGATGCAGCCTATCCAAGCTTCTCCTTTCTTCCTCATTAATAACCTTTGCAATTTTGACCACATTCTCATATTGCTTGGTCACATGTAACCTGGTTTTAATTTGTGAAATCTGGTTTTAATCTGTTGGAGGGTATGCCTTATTGGCAGAAGGACTCTCAAGAACATATCTGTTTGTGATCAAGAATAGAAGGGCTGTAAGAATGGTGTGATGTAATGGTATGAGTGATGGACTAGGACTCCAGGAGACCATGGTTTGAATAAATAATAATAATATTTATTTGTATCCTTCCTCTCCCATTTAAGGATCGAGGCGGGTAACAGCAAAGAGAATTCCAAATACAAAATCACAAAAAAATAACAGAACAGTCCCCCAAACCCCCAACCTTCTACCCTCCCTCCCATCAATACAATTAATAACAATAAAACATTTAGCTAAAATAATAACAGTTAAACTGCTCAGCCAGAGATAACAACAGTATGACCATAATGAGGCAATGTTGAGGCATTATTGAGGCAAAATTGAGGGGGGGGGGGTTAGTTGGGCAGTTAATTCTATTTTTAACAGAGGTTAGTCTGGGAAGGCCTGACAGAAGAGGGTCGTTTTTATCACCTTTTAAAAAGCATTGAGAGATGTAATCTAATGAACCTCCTCTGGCAGGTCATTCCAGATTTTTGGAGCAGCAGCTGAAAAGGCCCTCCGGGAAGTCACTACCAGTCTAGTTTTTCCAGACTGCAGTAAATTCCTCCTGGAGGACCTAAGTGTGCGGGAAGGATTATATGGGAAGCGGCGTTCCTTCAAGTAGGCTGGACCCAAGCCATGTAGGGCTTTATAGGTAATAACCAACACCTTGTATTGTGCTCAGAAGCTAACTGACAGCCAGTATAAAGATTTTAAAAGAGGTGTAATTTGGTTGAATCTAGATTTTCCTGCGACCAACCTGGATCCCATATTTTGAACTAATTGAAGCTTCCAAGCATGGTACAAGGGTTGCCCCATGTAGAGCACATTGCAGAAATCGAGATGAGAGGTTACTAGCACATGTACAACCATTTCTAGGTCCCATGACTCCAGGTAGGGTCGCAGCTGGCGTATCAGCCGATGCTGATAAGAGGCACTCCTGGCCGTCACATCCACCTGAGATGACAGCTGAAGCGACGAGTCCAGGAGCACCCTCAAGCTGAGAACACAGTCCTGTAGGGGAAGTGTGACCCCGTCCAGGACTGGTGAGCTTATCTTCATACCCGGATTGGGGTTACCTATCACAAGTACCTCCATTTTGTTTGGATTTAGTTTAAGTCTGTTTTTCCCTCATCCAATCCATTACTGATCTCAGACACTCATTCTGAGGGGAGATGCCCTCCTTGGTCACTGAAATTCTCAACCAGCTATGGAAATACACTGGGTGACCTTGGGCAACTCACAATCTCTCAACCTCAGAGGAAGGCAATGGCAAGCTACCTCTGAACAAATCTTGCCAAAAAATATGCTGTGATAGTTTTGCCTTAGGGACTCTAATAAATCAGAAATGACTTGAAGGCACACAACACTAGGACACATTGGAGGTCTGTTTCTCCTAGTATTCTGATTTTGATGGTGATGATGATTTCCATGATTACTATTAATGTCATCTTCTATTTCTTATTTGTCTTCCAAGACCACAAAGTCTTCGCTGTATCACAATTCAGTTTCTCCTCATCTTCCTCTTGGATAAGGAGAGTGTCGTCTAAGTTCATGTTGACTCATATGACTTATATGTCTTCCTCTCAAAACTGGAGGACAAAAAGGTCTTTTTTTAAAAAAAGGGGTGGGCACATGAAAACACAAAGAGTTACAATATATAAACAAAATATGATAGATAACTCTTCCATATTCATAATCACTTCTTATTCATGATCGTGACAGTCTTGTTACAATCTTAAACCACCACCCTCCTCAACTTTATCAGGCATCAGCTGCATGGGGGAAGCAGGCCCATTCTGCTGGCAATCAAAGCCAAAACACACTGTAGAAATAATGGCTAGGGGATTCTGGGAACTGTAGTTTTCTGAGACATTTATCCTTCTTTGCCAGAGAGCTCTGATGTCACAATAAACTGCAATTCCCAGGATTCCCTTGCACTCAGCCAGGGCAGTTAAAATGGCCTTGAACTGGATTATTTCCACAGAATGTTTTGGACTATAGTTGCTAGTATGTAGAATACTGATGTATAATACTAAAACACAATGGAATTAAAAACATTTTTAAACAACCAAACAAGAATAGCAGCTGTTGGGGATGGAAAAATATTTGTTATTCATTCCCAGGTTGAAAAACAGGGTCCCTAAAATAATAGATTAGTGAGATTATTTTGCACAGAAAAACTCTCCCCCCCCCTTCTCTATATATGGGTGTACAGAAAACACCTTTTCTTGCACAGGAAACATTTTTCTGTGCAGAAACCTTTTTTTGCACAAAATCCCATACATTTTTCTACGCACAATAATTCATCAACAACACTTTGAAACATTTGAATATGAGAAGAATAATGTGAAGGAATGTTCATTTTCTCCTGCAGCCATGATTAAGCTATTGTAATTATTCATTCCTACTTTTGAACCCCTTCCTCAGCAACCAGTCATTTGTCAAAACCTGCCTGAATAAAAAGGACTTTCTCTGCCAGCAGATGGGTGACAAGGAGCTGATAGTCTAACTTCCTAATTCAGTTTCCCATCCAGCATCATCTTCCCTAATTTCCCTAACTTCCCATCCAGCATCATCTTTGATGCAGGAGGACAGAGATAATGGAGTGATACAGGCAAGCCAGTGTGTTGCTTCTGCCTGTAACAAGGAAGAGAAAGAGGAGGTCTGTGTGTGATTGTTATATACCAAAGACTGTTACTTTCAGTATGAAATATCTTTGGACCTTTTCATACAGGGAGAATTGGGGGTTTAAACAGCTATTATCCTGTGCAAGACGCAATATTGCAATTAAGATTTTCACACACTTTCCTATTAAACAGGCAATAAACAGCAACAAATGATTTTGGGGGTTTTCACATAAATGATTTGTTGCTGTTTATTGCTTGTTTAATAGCAATGTCATGTGAAAATCGCCATATGGCATTTTGCATGAGATAATCACTGTTTAAACCTCCAATTTTGCCCAACTTCTGTGTCGTTGTTTGCCTTCCAAGTCATTTGGTGAAGATTTTCAGCCAATGTCTGAAAAGTCCTGTGAATGAAAAGTGGCCGGAAAACTCCTCTTTGTTGATGGAATAATGGTGGGATTACAGTGATGTCGCACAACATCATCTGAAAATCTTCACCAAATCGTGTGACACTGATGGGAGCATTGCACTATACTCCCATCTCTTTTGCCCATATGAAAAAGTCCATAGACCAATGCTCAAACCACTACACCACTCTAGCTCTCAATGAATGAAACAAACAAACAAAACAAAAAAACGGAGGGTAAAAAAAGTCCTGAGCAAAAGTTTGACTAAGCCAAACATACACAGAGTTTTCTACTCCAAAAGATATTTAAAAATCCACTAGTGCAGCCTCATGTTTAAAGTCTTAACACCAAAGCAAATCTGGCTTTGCAAAGGGTAGTTTTCCCACACACAACAGAAGATAAGCAAACACCACAGTATTTGTCATTATTTTGAAAGTACTGTATTAAGGAACTTTCCCCCTACATTATTCCTTAGGCAGAGCTACCTCCTGCTGCTGAATTTGGATAAGAGACTCAATTGCTACAGTTTGCCACCCAAGCTGTGAGTATACAGTTTGGCACTGCTGCTTCTTGGCCTCTCGCTGGCTGCTTTGCTTATAAATGCTGGGATGTGTCCTGAGTTTTGAGTGGTTCTTACAAACATTGCTTTGGTGGCACATCCTGAGTTTTCCTTGCACACTTTTTGAATAATCATGAAGTAAGCATCAAATATTAAATAGTACAGAAGCTAATCAGGCATTGCCATCATTCAGATGCCAGGCAATTCATGTTTGTTTCATAAGAAATCTATGTTTATAATGTATGTATAGCTTTATGCTGTATGTCTGCAACCAATATGTGCATGAAATATGAATATGCTATAAAATATAGTTATGCAAAGAGGGGCAGGAAGATGAACCATCTTAGGCATTTTCATATAAATGGCTGCAATTTAACCTTAAAAAATACATTCTATTTGTCAACAGTCTCCACGCTCCAGAATGAAGCTTATACATTTGTTTTGGCCAGGCATCTTTAAAAACAACAACAATGAAAAGACAAAGCCCAATCACATGCATAAATTATTAACCTGTGAAGATCCATCAGGGATTAAATATGAATGATGAAGTGGCACAGAATGAGGTCAGCACATTTGCACTTTATGTAGTTTTAACCGTGTTTTGCATGCAACAATTCCCTGGGTTGATGCCCGGTCATGCCATGCTTTGGATAATAGCTGCAACATGCTTAGGTCAGGATATGGGAGTGTGTGTGTGTGTGTGTGTGTGTGCAAATGTAAATCCAGATCATGGGAAAAGTTACTTTTTGGACTACAACTCCCAGAATAGTGCAGTGAGCATGCTCATTGGTTGTGCTGGCTGAGAGATTCTGGGATGTTTCCTAAATTCTAATGAACCTATAGGCTTACAGAATCATTCAGCCTATGTAAAAGCTGAGACACATGGGCACACGTGAAATGTACTCTTTAACTGTCCTGAATTGGCAGAGACAATCCCTATTAATCCTCTGTTGTCCCACTTTCTCATCTCCTCCTCCCACCTTCCTCCTTTGTCCCCAGCTTACTTCAGTTGCTACAAACTGGTTTCAAAGTGCAAAAGTAGTTTCCACTCAATTAATTCAGCAGGGAGTGGGAGGAAAGGAGAGGGCATAATCTTGCCCTCCCAGTAGGTTCAGGCACGAGTGAACTGCTGCAGCCTCTCCTAGTTCATGTGTTCTTACTCATGAATAACTCTTGCCATCTTGACTACACTCTGATGTTATTTGGCTACATTTTCATCCATTAGATGTTGGAGGGTATGATGCAAGCCAAATCCCAGTATCCTCACTCCAGCTTGCACAGACCCCTGCTTTTATTAGAGTAAGTGACAAAGCATTTCTGTGAGTGCTCAGGGTGAGTGAGGACAGAGATGGTTCAGGGAGGGCATACACATATGAACATCCATGCCTTTCCCCACATTAAATGTTCACATGACCAAATGGGCTTTATAGGGCCATAATAAGATCTGGATCTCAAAGATCATTTTCCCTGATGGAATGCAAACTTAATGGCCTTTCAGTAAAGTCCTATAAAGCCAGTGTGGTGTAGTGGTGGGAGTGCTGGACTAAGTGGGAGACCAGAGTTCAAATCCCCTCTTAGCCATGGAAACCACCACTGGGTGGTGAATGATTTTTAATATGTTATACTATTTAATACTGTCTTAAGGGGGGGAGGGATAAAGTGTTTTTAATTGTCATATTTTATATTTTACTGTTGTTAACCGCCCGGATTGGTTTGCCAGAGGGCGGTATACAAATAAATATTATTATTATTATTATTATTATTATTATGGGTGACCTTTGGCAAGTCACACTCATTGAGTCTTAGGGAAAGGCAAAGGCAAATTCTCTGTGAACAAATTCCCTGCCAAGAAAACCCTGCAATAGGTTTGCTTTAGGGTCATCATAAGCCAGAAATGACTTGAAGGCACATGATAACAAAATAAAGCCCTAAGTGGGTGAACATCCTTTTTCACATATACATTTGCATGCACTGTTCATCAAATGATGCTACTCTTTCCATCACATTTAGAGGAGTAAGGCACACACATTCTATGCGTGCTATGAGGAGGAGTATTTCAGGGGCAATCAAATTGAGAATGTATCACCAGCAGCCTCAGTATTGTCAGACCAAGGCAGTTTGAAGGAAGGAAAGGCATTTCACCTTCAGAAATGCAGGTGGCTGAAAAGGGAAACTAATTTGGAATGTCTAGTTGCTGGGAAATTCATTGAATACAATTTAGGGGATAAAAATCAACTCTATAAAAAGTACACTTCCAGACAGGATTCAGTAATAGTGGTGACATAAAAGTTTTACAGGCAGTTGTGGCCACTGGACGAGTTCCTATGTTATAAAATCAATGTTTATTGGGATTTCAGCAGACAGAATAGCACCTTTTTATCTACATAGGGAAAGTTCTGCCAAATTTATTTTTTCCCCATAAGACACTGCCAACTCAGTTACTGTTTTCATTAGAAATTTAGTGTCTTCATGTTGTAGAGAGAAGCATAACGGACTGAGTATGCCTATATATCATCCTGACAACCCTTGAAAAGTGTGGAAACATTAAAAGCTTAGATTCTGCTTTCTGTAGCAACAGACAGGATATATAACAGTCTAGAAGACATATACTCCTTTGAAAGGTAAGATCAGAGACTGGAAAATTCCTTTTTTAAAAGAATGAATCCCTGAATACCCCAGTCACCATGGCCAATGGCCATGCTTGCTGGATGAATCTGGGAGCTGGTTTTCCCCCAAAAGTGTTAAGAAACAGCAGCTTTTGAATGCCTGTATTCATTAATTGCATGCTATTCTCTAGGAGCTTAATTTATGGCAGCTTTCTGTTAATAAGGTTCCTCCCCCCCACCCTTTAATTTCCTGCATTATTCTAACCTGCAGCCATTTTCTTTATCGCTTCTTTCTTCTGTAAGGCCATGCCCAAGATCTTGGTTGCTGAAGATCTTCCATCATGAAACACCTCCATAGCTATGTCTCCCAGTGCTGCCCCTCTTATAAGCACAGCCCCCCCTCAGCACAGCCACTTCCATATTGTTGGAGAGAGTCGGGATTCCTGTTGCTGGATGTACTATAACAGGCATCTTCCAGGAGATATAGGGGCCCTCAGGAGGTCCTTGAAGATGACATTCTTGGAGCATGTCCAGCTACAGAAAAATAGCCAGAGATATCCTCACTGATCCTCACCCCCAACTCTTTGACAACACAGAAATGGCCATATTGTGGGGCTGCATTGCTTGCAAGGTGCCTTTAAGGTGGTTTGGTTGTTCCATCAGAACAGAATTCCAACCTCTGCAACAACCCAAAAAGTGATTGTAATTCACCAACCAGATGCCAACTCATACATTTGATTATGAGAATGCATCTGTGAGTAAAAAAATACTTTTATATGTTTTACCAGGAAGAGTATGATGATTTCTTTTCTCCACTAGGCCCTGTGGATATGGGTGGGCAAATATAGAACTAGTTGGACTGTTTTTGCCTTGCCAGTTTCATTATCCAGTTGGCCAGTTTGATTATACAGCAATTTTTTTCCTGAGCCCTGGTGTCACAGTGGTCACATGCCTGTACTGCAGCCACTCACTCAAAACAATAAGGTTGTGAGTTCAATACCAGAGAAAGGGCTGAAGATTGACTCAGGATTGTATCCTTCCAAGGTGGCTAAAATGAGTACCCAGATTGTTGGGGGCAATTAGCTTACACTTTGTAAACCGCCTAGACACTGTTAGTTCAGTATGAAGCGGTATATAAATGAAGCTCTTTTTTTGTTGTTTCCAGTGGGAGAAAAGCTACAAAAATATGCAGCTTTCAAAGGCTATTTGCAATTCAGGATTTATTCAGCACAAAATTTCCATGGTTGTTTTGTACAGAAAACAGCATATTTTCTGCACAGAAAACACTATTTTCTATGCAAATCAACCAGGTATGATTTTTACACAGAATAAATACCCAATCACAGCGTTTTCCTTGCAGAAAACAGCATTTTCTATTCAAGAATTAAAATTTTGAAATTTTATTTTCCACACAGAACATCCTGTTTTCTGCACAAAACATAAACATGTGATTCTTGTGCTGAATAAGTCCAAAGTGCAAGGATACTCATCATTTCAAGATTCCTCTCAATCGGGTTTCTCAACACTCAGAAAGCATGCTTTTCAACCATTTTCAAACCATTTCAAAAGATTTTTGTTTTCTATCCCTAAAATACATCAGGTTATCCAGTTTAAGTGTTGTCTTTCTTTAAATATGTGCTGATTCAAACGAGCCAAACTTTTCCAGTGTCAGGACCACATTGCATTACTTTTTAAGGCAGCAACAGCCTAACAGGCTGCAGCCAGGACACAGCATGTAGGCAGGGATTATCAGATTGTAAATTGCCGCTGAATCACCAGGCGCCAGCATCCCGTGTCCCAGCTATGCTCAATCAGCCCTTTTTAAAACTCGGGGAGCTTTTGTTTTCAAAAAGGGGCTGACAGAGCATGGCTAGGACATGGGATGTTGGCGCCCGGTGATTCGGCAGCGATTTACAATACGATAACCTTTATATGCCTACGGTTCTCTCTTAGGGCTCATCCTGACTGGCTCAAACCCCGGTGGGAGTTGTAACTGAGTATACTGGAATTTTTTGAAAGATTCTTACAATGTACCCCCTGTCCTAGTCTATTTGTGGTGAATTCCTGAGCTGAGCTGTGAGTTTTAAAACCTAAAGCAAGAGGTAGTTTTGTTTTATTTTTAAATATAATGCTTGGGTGATTTTGAGAGAGGAAGGTGTTAGTGCTCACATATTGTCTTAGTTTCTCCTTTACTTCTGGGAAATACTCTCACACTTCCAGCAGAGAAGGAAGGAAGGAAGGAAGGAAGGAAGGAAGGAAGGAAGGAAGAGCTCTGTCTGGAACTGGAGCAGTAACAACCATTACAAGTTATACAATCCTAGAACAAGATAGTCCAACAGCCTCCGCTCCTCTAACGACAATAATACTGGTTTACCATTAAGAAAACCAGAGTAAGATACAAAGAACAGGTGTGATATACAGTACATAGTTTGATAATAATGCTTAATCCTTATTGGCGAGATTGTTTATATGCCACAGATATTTTTCTCAGCTGCTGACCCTGTATTTATAAGAATTGTATATAAAGTTGGTTTAGTTGTTTTTTGGTGTGGAACCCTTCACACCAGAGTCCATCTAGCACTGTGTAATTAAACAAATCACTGAGTTCAAGCTTCTGTTCTATTCGTGAACCTTACAGGGTTTTAAAAATTCCCTTCAGGGCACTGGAGAAAGCGTTTGCAGTCAACCTTTTCCTGATGGTAAACCAATACCATCTCTTTATCAGTATAAACTGAGACAATACATTTTGGGTGAAGAGGGAAGACAGCCATTGCTGTTTATTGTACTAATGAAAACAGCTGGATAGTTCTGTTTCTCCCAGGCATATTAAATGTATTTGTGGAGTTACTGGGGTTGAGAACAGACTCACAAACACATATAATACATTCTAACAGGAGAGGGTAAGCCAAAGAAAGAGGACAGGAGGAGTGTCAGTCTGCCAATGGCGACTAGAGCTTTTGAAAGATAAAGGGGCTCCAAGTTCCTTTATACAATTCTTTTGTGTTAAGGTTCCTTTTAAAAGAATGTTTATTTCTGAAATCTGCTTTATAAAATCACTAGAATCACTTCCTTCATTCTTCAGATATCCCTATTTCTCCCCCCCTCCACCTCCCCAGGGCTTTCCCAGTTTCAACTAAAAATCTATATTATTGCCAAGGAGACTCGCTTTCAAATTGTGTTTCCTTATAGCTGCAGATGGGAAAGACGAATGGGTGCACAAACACTCAACCTACCCATTTTACAGGATGAATTTTCTTCTCCCACACAGCCTGAATCCTACAAGGTGAAGCCCGGTGCTCAGTTTAGCTAGTAGGGATGGTACATCTGTTTTACACCATGGAAAGCAAAGTAAAGTGGCACTGGAACAATAAACCCCTGAATCCAAGCATCATGAACTTAGGAAGAAGCTGACTAGAAGTAAAAAAAAGGCAGTCAGCTACATATTCAGATTGCCTAAACACATGAAGTTATTACTTTGAATCATAGTGCTGTCTTTATCTATGGCACCTGGCTCAACTTCAGCAATTTTATAATAATAAAAATTCAGAACTTTTTTCCTCTTATTATTTCAGTTGATGGAAAGAGCTCAGTCATGATCAATAAAAGGAGGTTTTATCTTAACTACAGATTACTTACAGAAAAGCAGTTGGTACAGCCTGCTTGTATATGGATTGGTTAAAAGTTTGGGAGTTTGTGATACAATACAAATTGAAAACACCTTTTTAAAAAAGATATTTTTTAAAAAAGTTCTTTAATGGAGCTAGGTGTGTCAAGTTCACAGCTACTACTGCTAAGATACATGAGAGATTATGTTGAAGCTGTGGAATCATATGTCTATCTTACTGTAGAGAAGGCAAATGAAGAAAAGGGTTGTTATAACATGTTTAAAGGAGGCAGCAGAAACCATACAGGGCAGATTACAAATGTTATTTCAAAATAGGCATTAACTGGTCTTCAGCTCCACTAGAAGATGGGCACAAAATATTTTTTTAACTTTAAGAGATGATGATGATGATGATGATGATGATGATGATGATGATGATGATCAACATGCGGTCCAAATTGTTAGTGGTTCACCACACTGCTTTATAGTATGCAGATATCTGAGCATCTATTCATCTTCCATGAAATTTTGTCTGTTTGAATGAATATGGTCTAGAACATATTACTCTTTCTTGGGTATTCTTTGTCTATTTCTGCTTGTTCCTATATGATTATCTTGATGGTTTTAACTACTTCTATCAGATTCTGCTGGTTTACTTTTTAAAATGAAATAAAGAAGAAACCAAAGCCATGTCTGCTGATTACTAAAGCCAAAATATTTATTCACAAAGTGTCTCTGCATTGGTTTTAAGCAAGGGAAAGCTCCCTAAGCCCCTTCCTTCATTTAGATCCAAATGAAAACATTTCACAGGTTAATCACAGATTGTGACAAGCAGTAAGACATTCCATACTGGGAGTTTTGGTAGATGATTTCTAATCATAAACCACAAAGCAAATTAAACTTGCTTATAACACAAATCTCACTGCAACAGTTCCATTATGCAAGACCAGTTCATCCATTGAGTACATGGAACCATATCTGAGAGGCCTTATACATGTCATGGCTCATGGTCATGGCCCTTGCCTATGTATACACTCCAAATACAGCGTATCACAATGTCCTAGCTCATCCACATGTAAGGTGAGCACATGAGTAACGGACAACCCATTAGCCGTGCAAGTTATGATGGGTTATATGCTACTTCCAGGTTCAGAAATTTGCTACTGTAGGTCTTTTAGTTATCCCTGACTTATGGGAGCCCTGATGGCATAGTGGTTTGAGCGTTGGACTCTGACTCTGGAAAGAAGGGTGCAATTCCCCTCTTGGCTGTGAAACCCACTGGGTGACCTTGGGCAAGTCTCACACTCTCAGCCTCAGGGGAAAGCAATGGGAAACTTTCTCAGAACAAATCATTGCTATTTGATGTTCTTTTGTTGTCTGTTTTATTGAATCATTTCCTGTATTGCTATGTATTTTATATGTATTATCCTACTAGAGAGGCCCCTTCCCCAGCACCACTCCCTTTGTGTCGTGTCTTTTTAGATTGTAAGCCTGAGGGCAGGGAACCGTCCAATTAAAAAGATTGTATGTACAGCGCTGTGTACAGCGCTGTGTAAACTTACAGCGCTTTATAAATAAAGGATAATAATAATAATAATAATAATAATAACAACAACAACAACAACAACAACAAGACCCCTCCTTTAGGGCCACCATATGTGCCTTCAAAAACAATTTGAAGACACAAAACATGCAACACAAAGTGAACCTATTACAGGGTTTTCCGGACAAAATTTATGCAGAGTGGGGTTGTTGCCTTTGCCTCCTTCTGAGGCTGAGAGAATTCCACCTGCCTAAGGTCACCCAGTTGGTTACTACAGCCAAGTGATGATTCAAAACCTGGTCTCCAGTTGTAGTTCAACATTCTCAAGTGGATGCCTCTAGGCACAACAGTAAGAGAAACCTAATAACTTACTTGTTTGCTAACCATAAGCACCTAGTTGGTTACAAGGAAACCGGATGCTGTACCAAGTAAATGTCATATCTGACTCAGCTGACTGAGTGGTCATGTGTCCTACTTTGCAGAGGATAGTCCCATATTTGAAGGTTTTTGTATTTGAAGAGTGTCTACCCAAGTCCAGTTTAAAAAATAAAGAACACAAAGAAAGAGAACAAATGCCTGGACAGCAGAACGTCACCTCGCCTCAGTTCATCCTTACAATGGTGAACAGTGTTGTATTTCTATTTAACTTAGAGCAATTAGTTCTACATTTTCAGCTATACATACAAATTAAGCTATGCAGATTTTATGCAAATATGTCCCACTTTCATCCTCTTTTTAGTGCTGTTTTTCATTTTCATTTTATTCCTTGTTGTTGTTGTTTGTGGTGCTGGTGGGGGATAAAGCATGAGCAGCCAGTTGAACAGTAAGACTCTTCTTACAATATCAGGATCTAGTCTACTTCTACTCCCAGTATTTAAGCAGTAAAGAAATAGAACACTGTGTCTTCTACCAAGCTGTTGTCTTCAGGTCTACAATTTTTAATTTTTTCCCTATCTCTTTATTTTATTAAGCTGCTGAGAGTCATAGCTAATGAAAGGTATAAAGTACAATAAGATTAACAGATAATCATGGAGGAGTTAGTGCCCTCTACTAGGTTGTTGGATTATGAGAGACTATATTATAAATTTCACAAGACAATGCACTCCTGTAAATCCCAGAGATTAATATAGAGATTTACTATGAAAGGCCTCAAAGTATTAAAGCGTCATTTATGCTGGTTAAAAAGGAGACAAAGTCTGGAATGAGATGGCACAGTGCCTTTCTTGCTCTTATGCAGCATAAATGCAATCATTTTTTGCATTTAGGCGATTAGAAGGATTTAAAGGTTTTTTTCTGTGTGAAGCCTCAAGGTGCAAAAGGGAATGGCTGCCTTTATTCACAATCACTAGAACCACAAGGAGAGCTATTTCACATGTCACTCAAAATAATTTGCTCAGAATTATTTATTTATTTGTCTGATGACTCTTCAGATTTATTAGAAGCCTTATCAAACAGATTCTCTAGAAGTCATACAAATGTTGAAATTGAATAAAACCCAATACAAATCAAATCAAATACACAAAGCTTTTTTTTTTTTAAAAAAAATGCTAAAACCCAGAACAAAAACACAATTATCAGCCCAATAACTCATGTACAAATTACAGAAGGTAAAACTACCAACCAAAAACATGAGCTAAAAATACAAGCAAATTAAAGGAAAGCTGGTGACCTACTGACAATGTAAACTGTTTAAATGTACACAACAGAGAAATGTTAATAGATATCCTATAATCCTAAATATCACATTAACCTGTGAAGTAGATTTACTCTCAGTGTCTATTGGATCTGTATATAACCTGCCCCTGTTTGGCATTGGAGATCATTTTAAAAGCTATTCTTTTTACTTTAAAAAAAAAATCTGTTACTATCTTCCTTTTCTGTTTATGACCCACTTTGATTTAAGTGCAAAACTTCAATTGCACTTTTATAAAAGCCCCTGCTTATCCATGGGGTTAATGGTCTGCAGCACTCAGAAACAGGTTGGTCAAAAACTCCTTGGTTCATGGGTGTCCATGCACAAATGTGCATGTGCATGCGTATGCATGCACACACACACACACACACACACACACACAAAATGCCTATCAGAGCAGAGGGCATAACACAGCACAGAGCCTGAGGCAACAGTAGAGAAGAAGGAGGCAACTGGGGATTGGAGCTGATTGGGTCTATCCATCTGGCATGTGGTCTTCCTTTATTTTTATTACCTTCTACCTTTCCTAGCATTATTGTCTTTTCCAATGAGTCATGCCTTCTCATGATGTTGCCAAAGTACAAAAGCCTTAGCTTAATCATCTTGGCTTCCAGGGAGAGTTCAGGCTTGATCTGTTCTAGGACTTATTTGTTTGTCTTTTCGCCCATCCATGGTATTCTCAGCACTATTCTCCAGCACCACTTCTCAAATGAATTTATTTTCTTCCTATCAGTTTTCTTCACTGTCCAGCTTTTCACATCCATACATGATGATGGGGAGTACTATAGCTTGTATGATCTTCACTTTAGTGTTCAGAGTGATATCTTTGCACTTTAGGATCCTGTCCAGTTCTTCATAGCTGCCTTTTCCATTCCTAGCCTTTTTCTGATTTCTTAACTGCAGTCTCAATTTTGATCAGTGTTTGATCCTAGGTATAGGAATTCTGTAACTATTTTGATTTCCTCATTGTGTAGGTTGAATTTATGTATTTCTTCTGATTATAGTCCCACAGGGATATGATGGTGAGGTATACATAATACATACATACATACATACATACATACAGTCAGCTCTCCACATTTGTGGCTTTGACTTTTGCAGATTTCTTTATTCACAGATTCAAGTAATATGTTTTCTTTAGGAATCACTAGGTACTCCAGCGCAACTCTGCCAGACGTTGACCGTACAGTTGTAATGGAAGACCTTTTCCTGGAGAAAATATTTCTGCAGACATTTGTAGGTCCTCCAATGTGATTCTATGATCAATCTCCCATGAATGTTGATGATAGAGTTGCACTGGAGGACCTAGAGGTTCCTAGATAGGTGTTCTCTCAGGTAAAAACAAAGTGGGGTTTTATTTGTGGTTTTTCCACTTTCATGGGGGTTTTGAGACTCTAACCCCAGTGAATGTGGAGGGCCCACTGTAAAATAAAGCAATGGTTGATAGTATGTGTAGGTAGCTGGTTAAATTCTTGCACCTCTTCTCCCCAGATCTTTATACATTGATCTGAACCTTTTCACAGAGTTTAGGTATGTACAAGCTACCCACGTGTAATTTTGTATGGGATTTTTGTACCTTAAAGAAATGCTGGATGCAGATTAAATAGAAAGACTTCTTTGGTCTTATAGCTTGAAGCCCCAGTGCAGAGATTCATATCAACATACATGACGGCCTTAGAAGCTAGCTCGGTAGGTGTGATTTCACCCTTTTGTTCATATATTAATTTTCAGTCTTTCTAAAAGCAAATGCAGCTGGTGAGTGGTGATAGAAATGCAGCTGAAACAGGGCCAGTGTGAAACAAGAAGCAGTTAGATTAGGGAGAGGAAAAAGAGAGGAAGAAAACCTTCCTCAAACTATCCAAAAAGCACACAGTGGTGAGGGCAAGCAAACCTTGATTTTGCCATTTTATGTAATGGATACCATTTTACTATGCCATTGTATTTAGTGGGACTTGAGCATTCATGGATTTTGGTATCTACGGAGTTCCTGAAGGTCCTCAAGGGACCACTGTAATTGCTACAGAATATTGTGGTATATCCATCTTTGCAATTATTTACCTGTTGGCAAAATATCTTGATGTAGGAAAAGAACTTGGAAAAGTCACTTTCAAGACTGCAAAGTAGATTTTCCAAGGTTTGTGGAAAGGTTAGTCCAGTCTCATGGTCTACATTCAAGTCCCACCTCTACTGTTATATTATAATGCAGTCAAGTCAGTATCTCTCCAGGTCCTCACTGTGCAATCACAATTATCCAGAAATACTGGGATTCTCTGATTTCACTGGAGCTTACTTCTGTGTAGGTTTCTATAGGATTACAGCTATAGTGACACCAATTTCACTAGTTTGATGGGAGAGCAAATACAGAATTTCTAATTAATAGGCATTTTCTGAAATGGATGATATTCAAAGTATTGGTGGAAGGGGTTATCACCTATGAGGTTTCCAGCAGTCAATCTTTTTCTCTAATCACCATTTTCCTATCCTGAGAGCATCACATTAAGTATCACCCCTGTGTCCTCTTTTTCTTCTTAAAAAAGATTGCTTCTGAGTCTGAAACCATGCAGAGATTAAATAGCATCTCTGCTTCCATGTGCAGTCATAAGAGTTCATTGCTACAAGCTTGAAGGTGGGTTTCTTGCTTTTAACAAGCTATCTTCATAACTTGCTAATTAAACAATAAGTATAATGAAAAACTGTTAATTGCTTAGTTGCATTTTTATGATCTAATGGGAGTTTTTGATTATAAAGCACTGTTGTGAAATGGAGCCTGTAATGACAAGGGGGAAATGAGGCTGATTTATTGGTGTTTAGATGCAATGTCTTTATTGCCTACCAAATAAAACAGCCAATCTTCTTACTTTACAATGTATTGTTTACGCTATCACATATTTGCTCCAATGTCCTGATTTCCAACAGCATTAAAACCATGAAGTGCATCAGGGCAGGTGGATATGTGAACTGCATACATTAAGAGCCACTGAAATGAAAGACATTCATAATGCAAAATTTGATATTTGGAGACTTATGAACCTGTTTGTATTTTGACTATCTGGCATGAGACCTTTGGATTCTACTGGTGTGTTGTTTTATGTAGTGCTTTATATGGAATGACAGCGTGGTTTGAGTGTCGGCAGTGAAACCCATTGGGTGACCTTCCCCAGGTCACAGACTCTCAGCCTCAGGGGAAGGCAATGGCAAACCTCCTCTGCACAAATCTTGTCAAAAGAAAACTCTATTCACCTTAGGGTTACCATAAGTCAGAAACAACTTAAAGGCACATAACAGCAATTGTTTTATATAATTCAGATCTTTATTGCACTTATTTTAAGTACTTAATTAATTTCAATACTATGTTCTAATTCTTTTACTCTGTAATAATTTGGGGTTATTTTATAGGGATGGTGAGAGTTAAATGTGAAATACAGCTGCCCCTTGCTATCCACAGGGGATCCATTCTCCCCCCCCCCCCCCCCATGAATAGGGGACCTTAAGTGCCATTCTTTTCAATGGGTGCACTCATGCAGCTGTGTGTACAATTACCTGTTGAAAAAGCTTCAATTTTCCATCAGAGGAAGCTCAAACCACGGATGGCAAGCCAATGGCTGAGGGTGCACTGTACATGAGCTGAGAACCTATTGGCTGGTTTAAATATGTCAGCGTAGGTAATATGGGTGTGAAAAAAAATGGGTGCATTTGCAGTGGTGGGGGAGTGAGAAAGATGTCCCCTCACAAGAGACTGCTGCTGGCTTCCAAGCATTCATTTTGCTGACATAAATGGATATTGAAAGGTAAAGGTGCCTTGTTAAGGCTGCCTTGGAAAATAACCTTTGAACTGTTAGCACATTCTGCATACCCCACACTCTATTTTGGGGGTCTCCATATTGCATATGTCATATCTGGAGACTCTCAGCATGTTCTTGAGAGACTGATGACCTTTCAGGAACATTAGGTCAGGTTCCCAGGAGAAAAGGATCATGACCCAAAGTATGTGCACATCCAGGTAATAAGACGATCAAATCTAAATGGGTGTACAATATTAAGTGCTCCTTCCTCCACTCAAGTCATCTGCATTTCCTCTTGTCACTTGAGTCAAAAGATCTCCTTGCATCCAAAGCAGTAAGCCAAGCTCTCAGTCTACCCCCCCCCCCCCCTCTTCTTCCCAGCCATACGTCTCTTTTATCTATCCTGGGGATATCCTGATCCAATCGCTGTTTTTGTCACACTAAAATTAAAGTCATCAACCAGTTCAGAATCCTATTGTCAATTTCTGGAAAAGGTTAGTCCATCTTTGTTATCTTACAAGATAGCCTGCCACATGAGGCTAGATTTCAGGTATAAAAATTGATTCCAAGAATTGGTTTTCTGCTTCTCACAGTACACCTTTGTTCCAGTATGTGCTCTGTGTGAAACTGTGCCACTCTCAGACCTCCCAGTCTGAGCCACACCAGCTCTCTATGGTCTACTTTTTGGACAGGTTATTATCATCCCCTGCAAAACCTTCAAACTCCACTATCTAGTTTCCATATTTCCATTTCAATTAGTTCTGTGTGAATTGCCACTGTGTGTGAGAAATCACATTCTGCATTTTTTTTCTAAATACAACTCTCTTAGTTCACCCTAACCTGGAGTCCTCCTCAGTTACTACCGATATATAGAGGTGCAAATGGTCCCTAAATGTTACCCTTTAGCTGTTGCAAAGCTAATTTGCCCAACATTTGAAGTAACACTGATAGTTGGTATGGACCCCCCCCCCCAAAGTCTCCCCATCTTTCTTTGGGTGACACAACCCCTCCCAGTTCTGTGTAATTTTTTTTAAAAGTGCACTATGCCAAAGTAATATACCAGTATATTAAAGTGACTCCAGCATGAGCAGGATTTCAGCCATGGAGGTATGCAATGACAACTGCAGTGAGCCTTATATTTGGAGACCATGATGCGTTACAGAGCGCCCAAGAAGGGCGCTCTGCTGCCGCCGCTGGTTGCTACGTCCGGGAACCGCAGCGGCCAAACCGCGCGGCTCCCGGGCGCAGCAAGAAAGAAGCGCAAAAATTGTGCTTCTTTCTGGGCCCTGCAAGTGGCGCCGTGAGGCACTAGTTGCGCACTCACGGCGTCACTTCCACTGCGCGATGTCCGGACACTATGCGTCTGCGATGTCAAAATGGTGGCCCCCATGTGGACGGGCGCCGCCATTTTGTACGGACTCGGTCCGTATTAGGGTTTAGGGGTGTCCGGAAGGGACGCTCCTTCTCAACCCTAAGACGCCCCTTTCTAACCCCAATACACCCCTTCAGCGCATCTGTAACACGCCCAAGAGTATCCACTTGATTCAAGATGGGAAGTCCTTTTGATATATTTGGCAAGCACCAGTGACTTGGCTTTTGGTCATTTAGCTAAATCGATAATATTGGCTTACCTTATCTGTCTTCTCCATCCTGGCACCCTCCAGATGTTTTAGGCTACAGGATCCATCAGCCACAGAAAATTGATGGAACCAGGTTGGAGTGAGTAGCCTTATATAGTTTATTAATGGTTACTGGGAAAATATAGATGCTGCTGTGATGAACATGTGTTAGTCAACATCAATTTTAGTCCCATTTCCCAGATGCTACTTATGTTATCCATGGCCTTGGAAATGTACCCCTTTTAGCTGCAACTCCCAGTATCCCTGAAGTAGCACAGCCACTTACCATGCTGGCTGACTGGCTGGGTTCAGGGAATTGTAATCCAAAAAGAAAATTGTTAAGCTCTGATATGATCATTTCTTATGAGATAAAAGTCTGTCAAAGAAATCATACTAAAATATTTTAGCCCACCAAGAAGTCAGTTTCAGAAAGAAGAGAAAATAAACGAAAATAGCTCCTAATAATGACAAATTCATTTGTTTACCCCAGTGATATTTTGTGGTAACAGGCAAAGCAACCCTACAGTCTAATGCAAGCCAGGATGTATACATGGCCAAAGAATTACAATTTCCTAAGCCCTTCTATGTTTGCAAGAGCCAGTAGGAGTTGAGAGTTTTACTCACTCCCCCACCCCCACTCCACTTTGTTCTGCATTTTCTCATTTTGGTTCATTTTCCTCTTGTTGCCATCAATGGGTGGAGAACTATAGATTTCCCTCAATCCAAGGTAATGTCTATGAAAAGAGTGGGTTTTGGACCAGTAGTATAGCCTCCAATTGTCTCAGTTTGGAAGTGATAGTCCCAATTAATCCTCTGTCACCCCACCTTTTCAGCTGATTTTAAAATGTCTATTTTCTCTCTCCCTCTCTCACTTTCCCCCTTTGCCCTTGGATTACTTCAGTGGCTGCAAATTGAGTTCAAAATGAAAAAGTAGTTTGCGCTCAGTTCAAGAGGAAAGACAGGAAAGGAGGGTGTTTGATGCTGTCTTCCCAATAGGCTTAGGGAAAAGCAAACTGCTGCAGCATCTTCTAGGTTCTTTCTTCTTCCTGATGTATACCTTCTGCCATTTGGACCACATTATGATGTTACAGTGGGCCCTCCCCTTACATGGGGATCTGTTCTGGATCCCTTCACGTAAGGGGAATTCCATGTGTGCTGGAACCCCATTAGGAGTAATGGGGCTCGCACCCACAGCGCATGGCAGCACGCACGCGCCCCATTACTTCTTCTGGAGTGCACGAGGGGCTTTTCCAGCACGGCTTTCAGTGTATGCTGAAAGCCACGTAAAACGCGGACACATTGTACTTGGCTACATGAGTCCCAGTTTTCATTCATGAAATGTTGAAGGGTATGCCATAGGCTGAAATCCTGTATCAACCTAGCAGGACATAACACTCTGCAAGTCTTCTGCTACTCCCTTCCCTTTCTACCCCATTACTATCAAACATTTCCACTTCAGAGATGTCCTCCTAGCCAGTTAGCTGCTGGGAGAGGATGAGATGTCTGATCAGTGTCTAGTTGCAGTATCTAGTAATACAGGCAGGGGAAGATAGAAGATGTCATTCTCCTAGATCTCCAGCATGTTTGCTGGAGCATATTACCAGTGTATTTGATGGAAATCCAGGAGGAGACTGTCTTCTGTCTTCTCTTGAGTACATAATAACAGCCAGATTCTGTCTGGGCATTCCCCCAACCATTAATTAACCATGGAGCATAGAAAAGGTCAGTTGCACTGGGGTTGAAGTAACTGTGGAAGGTGATATTGGGCCTGAACAGATGGGCCAAAATAAAGCTGCTTTGGGTCACTTTGGAGGTATGCTGTTTAAATGCATCCTAAGAAGCCGGAAGCCACACCAAAGCCACGCTTCAGTCCTAAGGACTAGAGTGCAGCTTTGGCTCAGTTTCTGGCCTCTTAAGATGTGTGTGTCATTTAAACATCAAAATGACCCGAAGCAGCTTTATTTTGGCCTGTCTGTTCAGGCCCATTGAAAAGCTCTTTGAGTCACAGCCAGACTCTGTTGGGAGTTACAAACCCATAACCTAGAGTTACACACTCATGACTGTTTTGTATTCACAATCTTTACATAACCCCTAGTTTAGGGGACACATAGGGACTGTGAAAGTCTCCCAATTCTCACTTACCAGACAATGGCCCTTGCAATCAACTGAGATCTGTTCTCTTGTTGATCAGTGACTGATAGTTCCCCCACCTACCCTCATGTGAGTGATCTCTGGCATGAGGGAGAATTGCAACAGAGGATCTGCTTCATCATGGGAGAAGGGAAGAATGTCAGCTGCTTCCTAATTAACAGGTGAACTGTCCCCCATGGATTACAGCAGCTTCTGCATGATAAGTGGGGATTGGTGGATCAGGGTGGGATTTACTGTATAGCACCATAACTCCTTTGCAGTCATAATACCACAACAAGATTCCACCTCCATATGCAGGTATGTTATGCTCTGATATGTCGACAACAGGATTCAAGCTGTAGCCACCACTGATCCATCCAGGATCATCCCCCTTTGCCTTTACCACCTGACAAGCATGATGACAGAAAGTTTCTGTGTCATGCAAGAAGCTCTGCTAATAGAACTGCATCCAAGTTGCAAAAATGTAATTCCACCATCTATGGCTTTAGAAAATGAGAGATGAATGCTGTTCACAGTTTATGCACATATAGGTGGCTTCAGAATCACCCAAGAGAATACCAAAAGTGTAACTAATACTCTCAGGGATTTCATTCCTATGGATACAAACCTAAGGTGATGTCTTTGATTCTAGACAAAAGCCCTGAATTAACAAAAGTCCCAGTTGCATAAGCAAAACTTCATTTCATGAGCAGAAATAGGATTATTTTAAGAAGCTGTATGACAGGAGTGGAACCACTCTTATATCTAGTAGCAACTGGTAGAATTTTAAATTGGGTGTATGTGCATGACACAGTTTGGATTTAATCAGTTTTTAAGTTTCAGTTCTAAATTATCATCTCCTTTGCTTTCTCTTATTTTCTCAGGCATGTTACAAGTGTGTTTTGTCAACAGTAGCTAGAATGTGGTAAACTAGAATAATAAATACAAGTGGGAGAGCTAAGGAAGACAATATCATTCTTATCATAACATATACTTTTACCTTTACTTTAAGAAGAATTAATGTTCCTTTGGTCTTGGGAAGGAGGTTTGCAGCTTGACTGGCTACGACATCACAAGCCTCTGTGGAAACTATCAGATTCAGACCTCAAAGGCAATGTTACGGTTTGCTGGTTTGCTCATTTTTTTTTATAACTGTAATAAAGACTTTTTGAAATGGCTGCTGCTGCATATAGCTGGTTTACCGGTCTACTTTTATGGGAGCCTTGTGATCTCTTGGGTCATGGTATGCTTGTACTAACTGAGCTTTTAAAATTGCTATGAGTTTGTTACTTACCTCTGAAGGTGGCTGAACACTTCATTCTTGATTTCCTAGGGCCATTATGTATTCCGGACTGAAATAATATTAGATTATAGATTTGTGTTATGTCTTAGGTGCAGAGGGTCCTTGCTTGCAGATAGCTATCTATGCCATTGGATAGTACCATGTTAAAAATGATCACCGGGGCAAGACAGATAAGTGCTTGTGAGGATGCAAAGTTCTTTCAAGCTCAAATCCTTCATATCTATGGAGGAAAAAAAAATCTATGATCACTTGATTTCATTTTTGTTGTTTTCACTGAACCCCACTGGGAAAAAAAAAATCCGTTGCTAAAAGCTTATAAAGCACAGTGTGATGCCACTGTCTTTAACTTCTTAAAATTCCAATCCTTACCCCACCCTCAGACCTAACCCTATCATAGAACCTGGCCAGAAAACCAAAAAGTAGGGATGAACTGATCGTATATTTGACATCCTAAGGCCAAAGCTTTTATAGCACATGGGATCTTTGATAAACTTTGAGAAGGAGGAGGCAATGAATCCTTCGGAAATCTTCACCAGTCAAGCATGTTAGCTAAAATTGCTATAGTTCATGAAACATAAAAAATAATATAAAATTCCTTCAATTTTTTTATTATTAAAAGCAGCCAACTTCAACCAGGTATCCCTGACTATAGACTATGCTATCTGGGGTGATGTACAGGGTGCAGCTATAAGGAGAGAAAATGAGGGCATTGCCTCCCCAGAAGAATTCAGCCCTCCTCAGTAAATTCCCCCCCAAAATTTCTATAACTGCAGTTCAGTCGAGCAATTAGAAATAAAGTTTAGACAGCCAAAAAAGGGAGTGTGCAAAGTTGCCAAGGGATGTGAACAAAATAAATGCAAAAATTCTTGGTGTGAGCAGTTTTCAATGAGTTACTCTCTACAGTGGATAAAAAAGCGGGGGGGGGGGGGGGGGGGAAAAAAATTTTATTTTCCTGGGCAAACATCTTACTTGGATGAGCACTGGGCTGATGAAAGATGTGACCAAAAACTCTGGATGGCATCAGGTTGGAGAAGACTGCTTTAGAAGAATACAATGAAATGCCATTTCTCAAGACGGAGTGTCTGAATTGCTCTGTGGGTGGTGTTTGTGCTTATTTACAGTCTGTTATGGACCATAAACCTAGTTGAGAGGATGAACTGATGGTGGGCAAAGCCAGAAGGAATTTGCAGTTGCCTGTCTCTTCTATTTTTATTTTGAATCTGCCTGAAAAGCATTAATAGTGTGAAAAACTGAAAGATGGTTGGAAGACATTCTCGCTATATGGTCATGGTTCTACTGTGTTTTAGGTGAGGAGATAAGCCCTCTTCCTTGGAAGACACACCACTGAATGTTCAAGTAGAATCTGACTGGGAAAGGGCGAAACAAAGTGGAATTTTTGCTATAAAAAACAAGTTGCAATTCTAGATTATAAAGAGCAAAATATTGCAATGTGGTGTGTATCTTATCAGGGTTTCAACCTTTATTTGTGTCTTCTTCAAAATTACTCTGTTTCCCTACCCCCTAAGTGTCCCATTACCTACTTTCAGCAGCCAAAAAGCATTTCATAATATCCCCACTGATCATGCTCATGAGCTGTTTAGTAATTTATTTATCTTTGTTTCCATAATGTTTTCTCCCTGAAATATTTTTGTACCTGTATTAATTTTTTTATTACATTCTAGCTAAATTTGCAAGCCTCAAGGTGTCCCCCCCCAACCTGTTTGTGTGGGGGCAGTGGCACTTTATTTATCTATTAATGTAATTATTTGGTCATTGCTGGGTGTAGGAAAGAAATCAGCTTGTTAGAATGACATACCATCAAGCATGGCAGTATTGTCTGGAGAGCTACATTCCATCAAAGATCCACAAGATATCTTTAAGATACAAATTTAAGTGTACATGACTAGGCTGAAGGAAGAGGCCTTCATGGCCCTTCCTCCCAACAGCACTACTTCAAGCCCCCTAAAAATCTTGCACAGATAGATAGGGGACCCTGCTGTTTGGTATGAATCGTGGAGCTGCAGTAGGTGTGGGGGAAGGGAATTCAAAATAAGCCCCTTTCTAAAAGTGGACCCCTTTAGTTTCTGAAAAGCAACTCCTCAAGCCTACCCACTTGAGCAGTACAGTATTTACAAAATGCAGCCTAGTGTCTCCTTGTTAATGGCATAAAATATAGTGAGACAAGTGTGGTTCCCCATCCCTATCTCTTAAAACTGAGGGATTGAGAATCCTTGTCACTTGACACCTAATCTTGATTCTGTCTGGGGTTCCATTATCACCTTTGGCCATCAGAGTAGCCAATTTCTGATGGTGGTAAAATTGAATCAACAGGGTTAACATCAACATTCCACTTAAGCAAGCTTCAGTATTGGAATCTCAGGATATTTACCTGGGGAATAAGTAGGCTCTTTGGTGCTCTTCAGGATATTTATTATATGCATCTGTAAGCATTATATACATACAAACACATGTCTGGGCATTGAGCTTCATCCCATTACATTAGAGACAGTATGTAAGGTATGACACATTCATTACTTTACATCATGTGGCCATTAGGATTTTAAAAGGACTTTCATAAGGACTGAACCTTTATCTCTCTTCATCCCTTTGCATGTTTTGTAATAGAATAAAATCAATTTCAAACAATGTAAATTAGCCATTTAGCCATCTTCATTGTCATCATGTTCTTTCATACTTTCCATAGTGTTTGAAAAGACATTATGCAGACATTTAATAAAGGCTTTCACATTTACAGAATTCACTCCTTGTACCACATCCATAACCATCTAACCATAAAAGATACAGGGCTGGGACAGACAGCCCAAAAAAGCCTGCTTCCAGGCCTCATCGGTGCATGGCATTTAGATGCCACATGTTCCGATGATGCTGGGAAGCCAGCTTGAAGCCACCCGGCTGCCCAGAAGTGGGTAGCTTCATGATGCTCTGGTGGTATGGCACTTACATGCTGCACACCACTGGAGCATCATGAATCTGCCATGGGGCTGCAGCAGGGCCAGCAAAGCCAGCTTTTTCCCACCCAAAAAAGGAGCAGATCTTATCCATTCCCTTTTTCAGCCAGGATCAAGGCATATTGAGGCTGCAGCATGTGTTTGCCACAGCCCCAATGCATCTTTGGAAGGGGTGGCTTCAAGCTGCTCCTTCAGGGCTCTCTGTTCCAGCCCACAGTCTCATCTGACTATACATCTCTAAACAGGCATTCAAGCATTAATCTCCTTGAATATTGTTAAAACCTAATAGCATCTACAACACGCATCCATTATATTCATAATTGAACACACACACACTTCAGCATTGCCTACATTTTTATCTTACCAGTACCATCTTTCAGCCAGTTTGGGCAGGCTATCAGCTGATTAATCTATCAATCGATTAGGAAAAGCCTAGCTGTCCAAGACAGTGGACTTCATCAATGGAAAAATGACCAAAGGCATCTAATCTGTGGCTCTGTTGTGGCTTCTTTTATTCTTGCAGCCTCACCTAGAATATCAGTTGTCCAATCAAAATGAACCAGGTTTTCCCTGTTCCCTGCTCACACTTATTCAGTAAAACAAAGATCTTTAGATATGAGGGTGTCTCAGGTGCAGTTGGAGTCTTTGGCTGCCTTCCCTCCTAATTAACATCAACCATTACAGTACCTGCTATGAGATTATTCTTGGTTAAATCTACTGGACAAACTTTTATCTCGATTACAACTGAGTACATTGCATTATTACATGTTACATCAGCTGATAATCACAGTGTATTTTTATCCCTGGTTATGAGTAGGCATTTACCCAGATTTCAGCTTCCTGTATATGTAGTCTGTATTTCAGAAGAGCAAACTGCCAAAACCACATCTGAGGGTTTACCTAAGAAAACCCTATGAATTTCATGAGATCACCTTAAACTGCCAGGCAACTTGAAGGCACAAATATACCCACATTATATCTTATATGCTCAATCCTATACTCTATAGGTTATACTGAATTACCTTCTGTTCGTTATATGTATACAGTGGTGCCTCGGGTTACGAAATTAATTCGTTCCGCGGCTGATTTCGTAACCCGAAAAACCTTCGTAAGCCGAAATGCCATAGGCGCTAATGGGGAAAAAGCCGCGGCTCCGCCGCGGCTCCATTTAAAATAGCGCCGGAGTTTTTTCGTAACCCGAAAAAACTTTCGTAACCCGAAACAATAATTCCCTATGGGAATTTTTCGTATCCCGAAAAATTCGTAACCTGGGTATTTCGTATCCCGAGGTACCACTGTACTCCCATGCCTCAAAAATGGCAACCAAAATGCCCGGCCTTTGAAATAGATCAGTTCTCATATACTCCCACTGTAGAAACACTTCAGTACTACAGAGAAGAGTACCATGGACAAGTGCCATGTCTCCGAAGATCTCTGTAATGCTCCTTTTCTTTAACTTGCTAGGTGATGCACCCAGAAGTCTGAATATGCATCTTTCCTTTACTTTTCCTGTGAATCAATACCATAGGCATCATACATTTAAACTAAGGTCCCCAAATTCAGTCACATTGCCAACTGTAGCAACTGAGTGGTTCCAGATCAGAAGTATGTTTTGCCATTAAGCTGCATGATCAAAGTGATTAGACCCAACAAATGAATAATTTATCTTTGAATTGTCTTTCCCCCTTTCATGTCTAGAGCCTCTGCTGTATCTCACGATCCTGTCTCTATTTCCATTGTTGATGAGAGTTGCATTTGGTCCCATGGTTCCAGACCTTCACATGTTGTGGCCAGCTTAGACGAGATGAAGGGATCTATCAATTTGAAAAGGTCTGTGGCTGTGTCACTACAATAGCCATTAATCTCACAATTTGAATTTGTCACCTTTCACACTGCAACCCCCTGGCCACAACTATAAAAGGGCTAACACTTTGTGCCCCCATCCATGTGGACTGCATTTTATTACCTGGCAAATATACAGGTACTACTTGTAGCCTGTCATAAAATATTCATCATCTGCTCTGTGCAAAAAATAAAAAAATAAAAAAATAATGGCTGTTAACTAGTTGAGAATATATGAGAAAACAGCCAAAGGAATTACAATTGATTTTCTCGTCTTATCGGTGAAAGCACATACTGTATTATTAATGCAACACATTTGGTGCAGTTCTGTCAATTGGGGATTCAAACAGTGATGAAAATGCCAAAGTTTCTGCATTTCTTTCAAACTTCACATTGCTTCAGTGTTCTCCTCCCCATGCTAAATAAGCAGAAAATTAGGTTTCAGAAATTGAAATTGCTTAAAGGGGTATACATGCTAATACTACACACACACACACACACACACACACAAACAGAGTATATCAGGTTTGCTTAGCCACAAAGCCCACTACAAAGAACTTGGGAAGAACTATGTAGATTTCTCTCCTCACCTGACCCATTTTTGAGGTTGCATAAGTCATGAGTAAGAGATGGACTCCAATCAAAGAGAGTTTACCATAGCTATAATGAAAAAAAAATGAAATAAAAATAATAATAATAAATGGTAAAACTTGTTCCTAGAACTACCATTGTCTTTCTACAGCCTTGGCAGTGCCTGGAATGAATAAAATACAAGCATATGATAAAAAGTTCAAAAAAGAGGCAACAAACAAATGCTTGGCAATGTATATCATAAAAAGGCAAGTCCAGAGTTTAGATAGTTATTTCTTTAGATAGTTATTTCTTAACTCCAGCAAGCAGCAATGTAACAAATAGAATCAGGGACACCTACAATATCCTGTTGGACCTCCTGATTGCACCAGATATTGTTGGAGGGAAGGGGCTGCATGCATCATCCTTCAGTGCCCTGCTTGTCTGCGCCACAGTATTCCATCCCTTGGAATAGTTGTTTGGATTTTAAAATGGATTGGGGGGCATTTGTGATCATGGCAATGGTGTCATGATCATAAATGCAAATACCAGTTGCAGGATTGTAAACTTGAATTACACCACGATAACGCCTTGAGAGAATGGCAGCTACTAAAAACCTTATCACATGAGAAAAGAAAGCCAAAATGGAGTGGGAGAGTCGTAGCACTTCCATTTTCTTCCCAAGGGAGATGGTTATAAAAACACGCCTTTTGTCACACTGTAAAAATCTGTTTGACAAAAGGCATGCTTTTATGATCATCTCTCTTGGGAAGAGAATGGAAGTGGTATGATAACATGTGAAGAGGCATGGAAAAAGCCATTATTCTACCACTCCATTTCAGCCCTCTTTTCTCATGTAATACAGCTCTTAGTCAATGGTATTCAATACAGAGGAAAAGTAATAATATTACCAGTCATTGTGTTACTTTAAAAAAGGAATATCATCATGATCATGGCAACAACATCTCAAGGTTTTTTTGGGAGAGATTTCATAACTATATTTTACCTCTGAAATATTACTTAGATATCTTTTATCATGTTGCTTTTTTGCACATTAAAAATATAACATCTCAAGTGGATCTGGTATGTACAGTTCAGCTTTATAAAACGTGGTCTCTAATGACAGAAGGCATGAAGTTCTGGAATCTCTAGAGCATTTCTCTGGATTCAGATAAATGTCTATATGGTGATGATGCGCACAACAGTACAACTCCTTCTCAGCCCCTGTGATGTTAATGGTTGCTTTCTGGCTTAAGACATTTTGCCTACTATTTGTTTCTAACATTTTCTTATTATAGCTCTAACTCATTAGCAATGATGTATCTGCAAGCTGGCTGCCAAAGGTTAACTGTGACATGCAAGAGTCTCTTAACATTACAAACCCCTCTGCTCCACCCATTTGTATTCATTTCAGTAGCTATTGCAGGCTCCATGAGCTGGTTTAACAAGTCTCTGAAGGTCTCTTTTACTTACAGAGCACAAGTAAAATGTGCAAAAGGAGCAATTACAGCTCCTTCCTCCTTCACTCTCTCCATGTGAATCTGATTCAGACACCAGTACAGCTCGGCCTGCAGGATCAATTGTCTGAAAAGGGCTTTTGCTATTTGTGCATTCAGCTGTGCTTTCTTAGCTGGTTGTCTCAGTGCACAGCTGCCTCCTTGCATGCCAGATGAACTAATAATAGACCTTAGCTGGAGCCTGAAGATCATAATTCTTTCAGTTTATTTTCAGTGATAACCTTCCTACACAGGGTGTGATTTTTTTGGCATGGCCCTTACCTGAAAGAGAAACTTTTGACTCCATAGAATATCATCAGTTCCTCCATAATGACTTTTGCCTATGCCACACACCAGCCTGTGATCGTTTTGAAGGGGATCTGAGGGAGAGGGCATGAGAAGGGGACCAGAGGGCAGCCAGGCTACGAAGGAGGTAGGTCCCACATGGACATTTTTGGTCACATAAACCTTCTAGGAGCAAGGCATGAAGTTCATGAAGCTACAGGGAACTCCCAAGCTGTGAACCTTCTCTTTCAGAGGGAGTAGAGCCTCATTCAGAACAGGTTGAAATCCCAATCCCAGGCTGTCTTTCTTGCTGACCAACTGCCTGGATTTTGGGTCATTTTGTTCATATACAGCCAATCCTTCTCTATAACAATGATGGCAGAGTTCCCATAACTTTCTGAGCATCAGTTGCAAAAGAGAGATACAGCTAGGTACCATCAAGATAGCTTCCCCAATCCCAAACTTTGTATGATTGTGCCCATTTGTGCATTTAAAAAAAAAAAAAGATAGGGAACAATATTGATTTTTCTGCAATCTCAGAGACTAATGACCATGAGGCTGAACAAACTTTGCACCGTTATGAAACTGCTGCTAGGTTAGCCAGAAGAGTACCATGATCAATAGTATCAAATGCTGTTGAGAGTTCCAGCAAAAGCAACAGGGACACACTCCCCCATCCAGAGCCCATCACAGATCTAATTCCAAGGAGAACAAGGCGATTTCAGATCCATAACCTGATCTGATCCCTAATTGGGATGGATGCAGATAGTCAGTTTCACCCATTACTGTTAGGAAGAACTATGTGTTTCATATGTCTTGAACAAATGGAACATGTTTGGTTCTGTCTCACTGCATGCAAACAGAGAACATTATATAGCAATATAATTGTAGCACAGATGTGAGGCAGGGAGTTGGTGGAACATGGTGGCCAGGAATTTGAGATATGATCCAAATCCTCAGTTTAGATTTCTCCTTCTTGCTGCTGTTATTGTGAAGATGTTTTCTTATTGGTGATAGCAACCTGCTGGGCAGGCTCTTGCTTCCAGCCTGGAGGTAAGTATTATGAGTTTTAAAAGAAGGCATGACTGATGAATGTGCTAACATTTTTTTCACAGCTGAAATGTTTACTTAGCTCTCACTGAACCTCTGTGTGGAAAATTCCATTTAATTGCTGGTAGAAGATTATAATAGCTGCATGATTGGAAGAAGGTCAAGAAACTGATGGGGAAAATGGGAGAAAAGCTTCAGTGGTAAACATCTCCCCGAAATGTGTGTATTTAGCAAAAAAGATTCTTAATTTCTTTTTGAAGTTATCTGTTGGACAACTCTGAAGTATTCATAGTTGTGTACATGTATATATACATATATCCAGTTAGAAGCTTATAACAATTGTTTTTTGTGGGTTTTGGGGCTATGATATTATGTTCTAGAAGAGTTTATTCCTGACATTTCACCAGCAGCTGCGCCTGGCATCTTCTCTGTGTATTCTGACCTGATAGTTGTGGGCATGGTCCCAAATGTCAGTGTTTTTGAACAGCATTTTATGCCCAGGATGCTTTATAATATGTTCTGCTACTGCTGACTTTTCTGTAGTGTTTCTCGTGTTCCTTGATTCGTGTTTGAACACTGTGTTTGCATGTTATGTGGTAAACTCCTGTGGCTGTAGGAGGGTCTGTCCTGTCCTTCGCTGAGTGCAGCATTTGCTGGATTTTCTTGGTTGGTTTATAGACCATTTGGAGGTTGTGATTCCTCACCAGTTTTCCTATTCTGTCTGTGACTTCTTTGATATATGGTAAAAATACCTTCCCTTTGGGTGGGTGGTTGTCTTCACTTCTATGGGTCAGAATACACAGGGAAGCCATTGAAATGAACAATTGACAACTTCAACAGGAAAGAAAAAACCCTTAAATAAACAAAGTTTGGCTACCTGTCCTGAAAAACACCAAAATCAAGACTCAACAAATGCAAATGAAAAACATCCGGGGTGGGTGGGTTCCCAGCAGACAATGGATCATTAATTAAATAAACCACCTGAGGCCTTGCCATTCAACAACAGAACAATATACAGATTAACGTTAAAAAATTTCTCTCTACCAACAGTATATATATCCCACTCCCTTCTATGCCATCATTCTCTGAAGATGCCTGCCACAGCTGCTGGTCAAACGTCAGGAGTAAACTCTTCTAGAACACAGTCTCATAGCCCCAAAACCCCACAAAAGACTATGGATGCTAGCCATGAAAGCCTTCGACATCAAACTGATAGTGATTGATTGGTTTAATGCTGCTTACCATATCTAAAATGGTAGCTCAGTATTTCAGTCTAGCAATGACTGGAAACTGTTCAGAAACTTCATCAGGTTCCAAATCTGACAGGGCTGCATTAGGGACCATATAACTACCTTCTTAAAATAGCTCAACTGGCTATCCATTTGTTTCTGGGAACAATTCAAAGTGCTGGTCATGACCTATAAAGTCCTACAAGGCTTTGGTCCAGACTATCTGAAAGATCAGCTTCGGCTGATACGCCAGCTGCGCCCCTACCTGGGCCGTCGGGACCTTGAAACTGTTGTACATGCTTTGGTAACCTCTCGATTGGACTTTTGCAATGCGCTCTACATGGGGCAACCCTTGTACCAAACCCAGAAGCTTCAATTGGTGCAGAATATGGCAGCCAGACTGGTCGCTGGTAGTTCCAGGACAGACCACATAACACCTATTTTAAAAGATCTCCACTGGCTACCCATTCGCTTCCGAACTCAATACAAGGTGTTGGTTTTGACCTATAAAGCCCTAAATGGCTTGGGCCCAGGGTACTTGGAGGACCGTCTCTCCCCATATAATCCGCCCCGCACACTCAGAACATCTGGGACCAATTTGTTAGAGGTCCCTAAATCCCATTTGGTGAGGACCTCACAGAGGGCTTTCACTATCGCCGCCCCCTCATTGTGGAATAAGCTCCCTGTAGAGCTCCGTTCCTCTGCATCTTTAGTTTCTTTTAAGAAACAATTAAAAACGCATCTATTCCAGCTGGCTTTTTCACTCTAGGTAATAGTGTTCTTTCTCTGCTCCTTGTTCTTGTTCTTCGACCCCGGATTAGTGCAATATATTGTCTTTTTCTTGCCCCTAGTGAATTGTGATTTGTATTGATTCCCGTTCCTACCCCTAGTAATGATGTTTTTAAACTTTTTATATTGTGATGCTTTATCTGTATTTTATTGTTTCTTGTCTTGTAAGCCGCCTTGATCATGCAATTGGAAAGGCGGGATATAAATAAAAATTATTATTATTATTATTATCATATCTCCCCATGCAAACCTGCAAGGGTCCTAAGACCTACTGGGGAAGGCTTTCTCTTGGTCGTTCCCCCACCACAGGCTCACCTGGTGGCTGTTCTCATCTTGGTGGCTGTTCCCACCCTCTGAGGTCCAAAACATATTGCAGAAATAATCCAGTTTGGCACCACTTTAACTGCCCTGGCTCAATGTTGGGGAGTTCTGGGATCTGTAGTTTTGTGAGATATTAAGCCTTCCCTATCAGAGAGCTCTGATGCCACAATAAACTACAATTCTTGGGATTCTCTAGCACTGAGCCAGGACAGTTAAAGCAGCCTCTAACTGGATTATTTCTTCAGTGTGTTTTGGACCTAAAACTCCCTTCTGCAGGAGGCTAGGCTGGCCCCCTCCCTGATTTCCTTTTGTCGGCATTTTTATTCAAGCAGAATTTTAATACATTATTGTAGCGGGGAGGCTTTTATACAGGGTGCATGATTTAGTTATGGTTTTAACTTTTGTATGTTTTGTGTAAATTTATACTGTTTTTAGCTAGATGATCTTAATAGTTTTAAATTTTTTATTGTAAAGGTTTAAAATGATTTTAACTGTGAGGCTCCCTGGGTCCTTTCCTGTGAGAAAGGTGGCAAAGAAATGAAATGAAATAAATATCAGTCAGTGAAGAAAGCACATGACAGTGTTCAAGAAACAGAAAGAGGATTTACAGAAACCAGAAGCGTCTTCCTCTCAGCTAAATCATACACACACATACCACCTTCTAAACATTGCAGCTAAGAAGGGGGTCATCTATATTTGCCAGAATACTCTGGGCTGCCTTGGAGTATTCTGACCCTGAATTCTCCCCAAATCCCCCTTTAGCTGCCTTACCACACAGTCCCTGCAAGCCAGATGGCGCTGTCACTGAGCACAGAGCAATTCAGCAGGGATGCTCATAGGGAATGGGTAAGTAGCTGGCCACCATCATCATGTTTTGCTCTGGGAAAACCCAGAGGAAAAGGTAAGTCTACTGGCTCAGTAGTTAAGATGCTGACTCTGATGTTTGCAAGATCAGCAGGTCAGCAGTCGAGACCCAAGCACTATATGACGGAGTGAGCTCCCATCACTAGACCCAGCTTCTGCCAGCCTATCAGTTCAAAAGCATCTAAAAGTGCAAGTAAATAAATAAGAACCATTTTGATGGGAAGGTAACAGCATTCTGTGAAGTCATGCTGGCCACATGATCATGGAGTTGTCTGACAATGCTGGCTCTTCAGCTTAGTAATGGAGATGAGCACCACTCCCTACAGTCAGACTCAACCTGACAACCTTTACCTTTAATGTAAACAAAACAGCAAGTCCAGGGGAATTCAGCATTTATATGTAATGTAGACAAAGCAAAGGACACACTAAACCAGGCATGGGCAACTGTGTGGAAACCAGCGACCAATTTGCCCCCAGATCATCTTCAGCCTGCAGCCCCACACACAGGAGGCCCAAATAACTCGGTTTTCCTCTATAGTCTCTCTCAAAATGGTGTCAGGATGTGTAGTGTCACTTTGTTTCTTTGAGAGGAACTGTTAATGAATAGTAGGTAACCTGGAGGTCTCTCATTCACAGGGTCATCATAAATCAAAATCACTTGATAGCAGTTAACACCAAAGCAAAGGGAAACAAGTATTTGGGGGTGGGGTTGGGGGTACAAGATTCTGGGCTGCTTGTGAGATGGGGGATAGTTTCACATGCTTGGAGGATCTGCATGGCTTGGAGGCAAAAACTGGACCAAACACTGGGGAACAAGAAGAGCTCTAGGGGCCACAAAAGTGTGGTCCAGGAACATATGCTGCCTGGGGCAATACTCTGCCCACTCTTGCCCTAAACCATAACAAGGATGGGATGCCTTTAATTCAAGCAATGGGCAACATGCACTGGGACAGAAAGATGAATGCTTACAACCGAGTCATAATTGTAGATGTGACAACCATCTTCCAGTTCTTCTAGTACTCTATCAAAACAATCAGACTTGGGACTCAATCTGACATCCCCTTAGTGTAGTATAAATACTTGCATTCCACTTTATGATGGCAGCACTATGTAAATCCCATGCAGAGTAGCAATACTGCATGATACACGTCAATGACTGGGTGCCATTCCGTAATGCAGAATACATGACGCACAACCACAGTGCAAAATGCACAACTTGAAAAGGCAAGGCACAGATCAGCATGGTGTCTGTGCAACTCAGCTTTCTCTGCTATCAACAGAATTTGCACCATGGGAACTTTTTGACCCTGCATGTGTAGTAGGATATACATGTGTGTAAGTCCCTAAGTGAATTTCATCCTGCATGTGGTGATGAATCTGGACTTAAAGTGATATTGAACATTTATTCTCCCCACAATGAAAGCAAAATCTTTAAACTGCTACTTCTCATTCTTGTTGAAACTACACTGAAATCTTCCTCCAAATACACACTGACCTTTTAGAATAAGGGTTTGGCTACCCAACCCAATGGTCCATGCCTTGGCCCTGGCAAGACTACAACAAAAGTTGTTGTTATTGTTGTAGTATGCCTTCAAATGGTTTCCGACTTATGGCAACCCTAAGGCAAACCTATTATATGGTTTTCTTGGCAAATTTCTTCAGATGGGGTTCGTCATTACCATTCTCTGAGGCTGAGAGAGTGTGACTTGCCCAAGGTAAAATATCGGGATTTTTTTTTTTTTTTTAATGATCCAGGGTTTTTCAGGCATCTATAATCTGTTTTCATCAAGGACTAGGAAGTTGTGAGAACCTGTGTTTTTTATCTTTGGAGCTAAAAGGTCAGCTAAAACACAAGTACTGATGAACAACAGGTGCCTTATTCTGACAAGCAACTTGCATCTATAGTGGCCAGTGTTCTGGGTTTCATCTTGTGCAGAGTCCAGCAGGATCCCAGTATCAGGACCAGAGATAGGGAAAGCTGGGCAGATTTGCTTTCTCCCGTTTCAGAATTTCTTTTGAACCCCAATCTTTCCCTGTCCTTCATATAAAGAAATCTGTGAATCTGGTAAATTCTTCAAAAATGCTCCACAATAGAATCCTTTCCCCATTTGCACCAGCCAAATCCAATAGCTACAGCTCTTTCAAGCATATAGAAAACCAAGTTGTACCTGCTTGCCATACATATTAAGAGCTGGGGGTGGGAGGAGAGGATAATTCTAGTTCAACTCTAACATGATTAAACACACAGACATTCACACTCAGATTTTAAAGATATAAGCATTCAAAAGCAAAATCTACACTGTCAAATCTGTCAGTTTCTTTTTGTTGTTGTTGTCACTTTTGAAGTTTGAAGCAACTCAGATTCCTTCCACCCTGAATAGGAGGAAATCAATTAATTTGATAAATTTCTCATCAGAAGTACATTAAACTTAAATTCTTCTGCAACCTTAATCTTTAGTATAGCTCCCAAGGCACTGAACAGAGAGATTTTTGCCCATTTTGGCTCCTTTCAGATAAGCTGTACTACAACAGGCCATCCTGGGTGGGGATGGTGGGAGTTGTAATATGACTCTCTTGGGGTGGGGGAAGACTCAGGAAAGCTTCACTAAAGAAAGGCACTCTGTCTCTCTAACAGCAAATGGTCTGAGTGAGCAATGTGATTGTGATTTTGCATTTTTAGCCATCATAACCCATCTTTCAAATTAAGGCAGCAAGCACATGGTTCATAAGCAGTTTCCAACCTAAGAATTGCTTAGGCTCAGACACTCTAGCTTCAGTAAGGTGGTTAGATTAATCATGAGAGCAGAATATAATATTATGGCTTTAATTATAACTATTAATATTATTTGGTATCATAATGTGAATACTGTTGGACTATTTCTGTGAGAACTGGAAGAAAAACAACTAGGTGGATCAGATGTGTTGAAATTCCCTACAAAGCCTGCCTCTACACTGCAGAATTAATGCAGTTTGTGACTGCTTTAACTATCATATCCCAAGGAATTCTGGGATATGTACTTTTGTGAGATATTTAGCCTTCTCTGCTAGAAAGTTTTGGTGGCAAAAAAAACTCTACAAATTCCATAGGACTGAGCCATGGCAGTTAAAGTGGTGTCAAACTGCATTAATTCTGCAGTGTGGCAGTAGCCAGTGGAGTTTATGAGACAAGGGGAATTGGAAGTATAATCCGATGGCAATCTGAATGCAATCATGGGGTTTAACATTATTGCGTGATAACCCACTACACACAAATTCGGGCAATGGGAAGGCAGTCCAAACGTAATCGTGTAGTTTCATGTTATTGCATGATAGACTGTCACATGCAAATTCAGGCAATGTCATGCTATTTTCGGGCAATAGGGAGCCCGAATGCAATGCATATTCACGTAATTGCACGAAACTTGCGACTTTAAGTGAATGCGTTCTGGCCCCACTTTCTGCTCATTCGAATTTAAGAGAAATTCCTCCCATTTGATAAACTTGAAAAATCTCTATTATTATTTTTTAACTTTATTTTTATATGTATATAACAACTTCTAAAACAATCCATTCTACATAAACTAATAAAAACAGGATTATCTTGTACAGTCCATATTACATTCCATATCGCATTGTGTATATCATAATCCTTATTATATTATACTTAATTACTTCCTAAAGTTGTTCCAATAACTAGTCCTGTAAATTATATCAGCTCCTTGTCTTATTCTCCATCCTACAAAAAGAACAATGTAAATCATCTAAAAAATTCAGCAATTTTTCCATGAAGAATTTGAACAGAAACTGATTAAGTCAGCACAAATTCCAAACCCAGGATGTAGCAGCAGTGTGGCTAATGCTATGGCCATATTTTCTGGACTTCTATGACAATTAATAAATAAATAATAAATAACATTTTTATTTTTATCCCGTTTTTTGCCAAGCAATCAAAGCAGCATATAACAGGCTAAAAAAATTCCATATATACATATAGTACCCCCCTTAAAACAGGATTAAACAGTAGAAGACTAAAACTAACTTTTTAAAATCCAAACAATAATCATGGGCAGAGTTCGATAAATGGGGAAGTATTTTTCGTGGCTGAGTATTTTATTCTGGGAATAAGGGCCTGATACGGACAGCGCAGAAGTGCCATCCTAGGGCCAAGACTAGGGCACAGCAACCGCACACTTCCCAGCCCTAGTTTGTATGGATGGAGCCATTTTGAAGGTGTGCCATCCATACACAGCCCGGGATAATGGCATCATGCATGCGCCGCCTCCACAGACCGACGCATGCGTGACATCACTGCACTACTAGAGGGCATGTACTAGATTGCTGCGGGAACGAAGCCAGGGAGAAAGGGGCTGGGTGGCCCCTTTCTCGCATGGCTGCACCCGTCAGGGTGTCTGGGGGCATGCAGCCCCAAGGATACCCTTTTGCAGGCCATTGGGAAGTGGCATTTTGCCGCTTTTTTGTGGCCTGGAAAAGTGCTGGATTGGGGCCGCAGGGGCTGCTATTGAGGCTGCCCTGGCCCCAATCTGGTGCAGAAAGGGTCGGCAGAGACCCGCCCCTTTTGGGCCGTCTGTATCAGGCCAAGCTTAGATGAGCAAGTAGTACTTGACTCTTCTGCAACATCTTGCATTCATTTTAGCTTGAATTTCTGCCACTCACGTGGACAAGCAGTTTACCATGCAGGATGTAAAGACTCACCCCAATGGCAAGCAACTGATGCTTTGGAAGCCATAAATACCTGGGCAAAACCATGGAATGGTGGGAAAAACTAGTCAGCACCCCAAAAGACAAACTTATGGTTGAGACATGAAAACATTTCAGAAAGAAGCTGGGCTGATCAGGGACCTAGAGGTTTAATAGAATGAGTCTGCGCATAATCTCAGCATGGAGCATTTGTCACAGTGAGATGTAAGATAAGGCACATACACATACACATGGTTACTATAACATTTATCTGACAATTATAAGCCCTATCAGGGATTGTTGGACCAGGTTAGAATGTTCTCTGTATTACCCAAAGGGGAATGTGTGAGAGAGGTAGATAAGGAACCTAGTCAGGAAGCACATACCCATTTTTCATTGCCTCCTTGATTGCGCTGCTCAATACAGCATGATCCCTTGGGGCATCACACGAGCCTTTGACTAGTGTACTGTACAAGCACAAGGGGTTAATGAAGCTTTTGATCTGACCAGCAACCAAAACATTAGGTGAAGACTTATTGAAGCATCACTACTTTGTCTCAGCCAAAGAGCACACGGATTATTTCTCTTTTCCACAGAGAGCATAAGCTTTCCGAGCTGCCTTTTGCCATCCTGACTCCAAGTCTTAAAGGGTTTGTTAGGAAGATGAAAGGCAACAGGAAGTGGCAGAGAGGAAGGGAAATATTTAGACACTTTAAACATTATTTTTAGTTTGCTTTTTGTTCATCTGAGGAGTGCTTTGTCTTTTGTATAGCTCCTGCTTCCCTCTAGACCAACTGCCACCAGTTTCCCAGGTTTTGTTGCTCATACTGAGGGACAGTGAACTGCCAAGACTACATCATGTCCTAATGAGAAATGCCTTTAAGCCCCCACCTTCACATTTGATTTATGGTTGCAGTGCAGGTTACGCTTAGAGTCATGCCAAAACTGGCCAAAGAGATAAGCACACATTTATCTATAGAAGTTAAAGGATAATTATATGAAAGTGTTACATTTTAAAAGAGAAACAAAGACAGACCTGCAGGAAGCACATTTTCACAGCGTGCTTTAGCAAAGCCCAATCAACCCCCTTGTGGGAGGACAATTAACAGAATTAAAAGTTGGAATTTTAATTATCATACAAATTAGGGGGAATTAATCAGCTCATATTTTATGACCACTGTGCTTTCAGCCTTGCCAGTTGAGGTTTTACGGCAAATCTTTGATTAATTGAGATGCACTATGAAAGCATAAAATCCAAACTTGAGTGGCATTTTAATGTTTAACCAGCTTGTTCATTTCCTTGCCAAGTGTTAGCAACTAGCAAGGAAAAGAAAATGAAAGCTCTTTGCTTGTAACATCCTCATCAGATGCTTCCTTTGTTTCTTTAACTATTCCCTAGCAACCACACCTTTCTTATTTCACTGGTTTACGACAAAAACCTTCCATCGCCAGTATTTAGTGAAGTCAGTGTTGACATAAGACCTTGGCAAAGGTAACAGCTTCTGCATAGTGTCAAACACTTCTTTCCAACCTGGAACACATATTCACTCTTGGGCACTGATCCCAGGTTGGGCTTTGAGGTGGGCCATGCCTAACTATGGATGAATGAATATTGACTTGCAATTACTCTAGAGCCCTCTCCATTGACACCCCCTTGTCGTGGGGGAGAGGCTTGCGTACGCTAATGAAATCGTGAGCTATGCTGGCAGTGGTATAATAGCCACCAGTAGGGCCTCCCGTGCCAAACAGGTCACAACCGAAGGGTCTGACCAAGTGCGCCAAAGGGCAGGATGGGCTCTCTAGCCTTATGGCAACCATCCTAGGAGAAGGAAAACTCTAATCCCAAACCCGGGCAGATGGTGCTTGTCTAACCCTGTAAGGTCAACCATCTAAGAGAAGGAAACTCTAATCAAACTTATGACCCGAGGACCTCGCTGCCACCGTCCATGATTGTCAAGGCCTCAGCAGACAAACCTCTGGTTTAAAGGGTGAGGCCAGTTCTGTGTCCGCTGCGCTCCACCAGAAAAATCCATTGCACAGGCTCGAAGGATACATTGAAGGGACTCTAGAGCAGCGGTTCTCAACCCTTTGAGGGTCAAACAACCTTTTCACAGGGGTTGCCTAAGACCATCGAAAAATACATATTTCCGATGGTGTTAGGAACTGAAACAAAAATAATTTTATGGTTGGGGGTCACCACAACATGAGGAACTGTATTAAAGGGTCGCAGCATTAGGAAGGTTGAGAACCACTGCTCTAGAGTCTAATAAAAAGGAACTTTTTAAAATGTTATAACCTAAGAATTATAGCAATGATATCAGCAAAATGTCTTGCAAATTTGTCATAGCAGACTGTCTAGTAATCTTTGTTGTTGTTTTTTATTGTGAATCAGTGTAAAATATTCTTGAACACTTGAGGCAGCAATGCTGGATGATACTGCAGATGCAATGGTAGCAGAGAAGTGTAATTACTTAGCTGCCCCAATCAGCATGACATAGGCCTTCATTAAAAGCCAGATGAAGAAAAAAGTGAAAGTCTCAGGTTTTGTTAATAAAAATAATAAAATTTATTTATATACCTCAGTAAATTATGTACCCTTGTAAATCTCGAGTTGATTTTGTAAACTCTGTCCATCTCAAAATCTATCTCCTCTTTACTTTTATCCAAAAAAAAAAAAAAAAAATCTCCCAAGGCATTGAGTAATTTCTCTCTAATATTTTTAAACTCTTCCAGAATTGTTCAAAATCTCAAGAAATGATCTTTTTCTCTCAGATACAGTTAATTCATAATGTTCAGATGTTTCTCTTTATCAGTCTTAAACTCAGCTTCCTCATTTATATTTTTACTTCTTGACCCAAGTCCTAATCTCTTTGACTTATCTTCTGTTCACTTATTTGACATCCTGCTTTAGCTCTTGGCTTATTTTTTTCAAAAAAAATTATCTTGTTTCTCAAACTGTTTCAGGAACAAAACAAAAAACTGGAAAGCATGTATTCAGAGTGGAACAATGAATATTGCATGCATAGTAAATGGTTTTTTAAATTATAATAGCCCCTGAAGAAAGCCAATTGGACATAAGGTGTGTTGGGATTTTAAGAAATAAATATTTTGACCATCATATAGTACATGGGACTTTGCCTCAAACTGTTTCATCATCTCCTTCATCATCAATTTCATTTCCTACATTACTTATTCCATTTCTGCAGATGTTAATTTTTCAACTGTTTCAACAAATGATCTCTTTCAGTAGCTTTCTTTGCCTTAGTAGGCCTGGTCTTAACTGACATTATAATATCCACTTAACAAATTTATTCTTAATGTGGCCCCTGCTTCCCAGTATTTCACCTTAAGAACATTTTTGCTTGCTAGTCTTCTGGGGTCAACTAAATGGTAGCAGCATACACTATAACTCTAAATTCATTAGTTTGTCAGAAACAGGAACACACCAACCATTTCATTATCTAAATTTTGCTTGAGAACATCAACAACTGCAATATTATCATAGTAAGACAAGTCTTTATTCTGAATATTAATTCCTTTTTTCTTCCACAACAAAATTGCTATCCCCTCCAATCTTCCAGAAAGTAAGCGGGGGGGGAACCCTTTATGTACTTCTTAAGCTTAAATAGAGCTTCTTCCTTCCCCCTTTCTCATGTGTCATTTCTCAGTCTCTAGAGTCAGCAAACATACCAGAGTTGTAGTTCCCATCACTGAAAGAACTGCCACTTTTCTTGAATCCAAAGCTAAATCAAATTGACAAATTAAGAAAGCACGTTAGTGATCTTAATGTGCGTTTAAAATATTTTGCTGTTCAGTGGCTGAGCAAACTGATCATCCTCCCTCCCTCTCCACTCGGTGACCATTCATGGTCTTCTCACAAAAAGCAGCATCTTCTGAGGCTATTTTGTGGTTGATTTCTTGTTCTTCCCCTTACTGGGGAGAATTTTAATCTGCCAGGTTTTCCCCTGGCTGGCAGAATTACTGCAAGCCATCTTTGTCATGGCAGCACATTCTCAAAGATGCACCACCACTATCCATGGGAGATGCAGGCAGTGGAAACAGCACCAGAGGAGGGATAACACCTGGTTGGGCCTTCTTCCTGCTCTGGGGAGATGTCTGTGTGCTGGTGGTGCTGTAATCAGCACTGGCCTCTTCTCTGCTACCCAGCTTTCTCCCTGAGGAGGAAGCTAGGCAGTGAAGGAAAAAGAGTGTTGCTCCATCCAGCAAACCCTCCCCACCAAGTGACACCAAGGGTAGTGACAACACTGATCATCATGAGGCCTCACCCAGAACTGAAGTCAGCTGTCTCTTCCTGCTCCCCAAGAAATGCAGCATCAGCAGGACATCCCAGAAAGTCATTTTACCTTAGTCTATGTAGGGCTAGAGAGCATCTCTTTTCTCTCATTATTTGAGGTCATGTAAACAGTGATGACAGTACAGTCGGCCCTTCTTATACACTGATTTGTTATACACGGATTCAAGCATCCACAGTTTGAAAATGTTCAAAAAAAGTATAAATTTCAAATAGCAAATCTTGATTTTCCATTTTTTATAAGGGACACCATTTTGCTATGTCACTATATTTAATGGGACTTGAGCATCCACAGATTTTCTTATCCCCGGGGGATCTTGGAACCAAACCCCAGTGTATAACAAGGGTCCACTGTACAAATATGGATACTCTATTCCTACCCCACATAAACACAGATAAAATCATAATTTTAGTTTCCAAAGCTGAAGCATTCCATTGTACAAATACACTAGTCATGGCCTTTTTAAAACTTCCAGCTAGTTACCAGTTACTTTTGAGCTCAACTTTTCAAGAAGGATGGGCACCTGCTTTGCAGATATATGCATATCTGAACAACTTCAGAGATTTTGTGCTCTAGTGCTCTGGCTTTTACCATTATATTGAGATTTTATTTGCATTTGTGACATAGAATCACAAAATCATAGAGTTGGAAGAGACCACAAGGGCCATCCAGTCCAATCTCCTGCCATGCAGGAACTAACAATCAAAGCACCCTCCAACAGATTGCCATCCAGCCTTTCTTTAAAACCCTCCAAAGAAGGAGACTCCACCCAGTCTGAGGGAATGTGTTCCACTGTCAAAGAGCTCTTATTGTCAAGAAGTTCTTCCCAATGTGGAGGTGAAATTTCTTTTCCTATAGCTTGCATCCATTATTCCATGTTCTATTCTATGGAGCAGCAGAAAACAAGTGTGCTTCATCCTCAATATGACACCCCTTCAAATAAACAAGAGGGCTGTCATATCACTCCTTAACCTTCTCTTCCGAGGCTAAACATATCCAGTTCCCTAAGTCTTTCCTCACAAGGCATAGTCTCCAGACCCTTCACCATTTTGATTGCCTTCCTATCGATACATTCCAGCTTGTCAACATCTTTTTTAAATTGTGGCCCTCGAACTGGACACAATATTCAATATGAGGCCTGACCAAAGCACAATAGAGTGGTACTATTATTTCCCTTGATCTAGACCAGCAGCTCCCAACCTATTGTGACCTCTTTGGGGGGTCAAACATCCCTTTCACAGGGATCACTCAGTTGGGCTCACCCCTGCTCCTCCTCCAGGGTGGCAAGGCCTCCTCTGGCCTGCTGCTGCCGCTGCCGCCACCACCGCCACCTCGATTGTGTGGGGCTGAATCCCTGCATGGCACAGCTGTGGCCAGAAGTCTCGCCCCTTCCCAGCCTCCCAGCAAATCAGGGAGGTCGCAAGCCGGAAGAAGGGGTGGAGCTCCCAGCTGCAAAGGGGTCACAACCAGAGAAAGGTTGGGAACCACTGATCTAGACAACTATACTTCTGCTGACACAGCCTAGAATTGTATTGGCTTTTTTAGCTGCTGCATCACACTGTTGATTCATGTTCAACTTGTGGTCTACTAGGACACCTAGATCCCTTTTCACATTTACTGTTGTCAAACTAGGTGTCTATTGTTCTATGTCTATGCATTTCATTTTTTCTGCCTAAGTGCGGTACCTTACATTTCTCCATGTTGAAATTCATTTTGTTAGCTTTGGCCCAGCTTTCTAATCTATTAAGGTCATTTTGAATTTTGATGCTCTCTTCAGGGGTATTAGCTACTCCTAATTTGGTGTCATCTGCAGATTTGATAAGCATGCTCTCTGTTCTTCCGTCCAAGTCCTGGATAAAGATGATGAATAGCACTGGGCCCAGGACAGAACCCTGTGGACCCCACTGGTCACTTCACTCCAAGTTGAAGAGAAGCCATTTCTGAGCACTCTTTGGGTTCAGCCAGTCAATCAATTACAAATCCACCTAACAGTTGCATTGTCTAGACCACATTTTATTAGTTTGCTTGCAAGACATGATCATGAGAGACAGGCAACACTTGTGGAGGACCTGGAAAGTGTGTACACAACTGCACTTCTTTGGTCATCAGGAAAATCCCAGGGAGTAATGAGAGATCATATGGTATTATTTCTTCCAGACATTATTTTTATTAGCCTGTAGAGCTGCATTTTGTTTCTACCATCTCTTCAATCTATATGTGAAGATGCTAGCTGAGATTGTTTGGAGGTACTGCATTGAGTATCTTTAACAAGTTGACATAAGACAAACCTGTAGATCTCATTTTTCACTTCCAGGCTTGCATTCTGCTATCTTGCTAGTTTTCCAGTATCTGAAAGTGGTTGGGTACATAATGCATGACAGCTGGCTGAAGCTGTAGTCAGACAAGACTTAGGCCTGCTACAGACTGCCAAAATAAAGCTGCTTTGGGTCTCTTTGGAGGTATGCTATTTACATGATGCATGGGTCCTAAGAGTCTGGAGGTCGTGCCAAAGCCACACTCCATTCCTAAGCACTGGAGTGCAGCTTTGGTGCAGCTTCCGGATTCTTAGGATGCATGCATCATTTAAACAGCATACCTCCAAAGAGACCCGAAGCAGCTTTATTTTGGCAGTCTGTAACAGGCCAATAGTAATGATAGTTGACAAGTCTTGTGATGTGAGAAGGTTTAGATAGGAGGGGGCATTATAGCCATGCATATATGGAGCTGGAAGGAAACCTATTTAAAAGTTGTAGTCGACTCTAGAACATGAGAGGCCATAATCCAAGGAAGATAAACAGTGCCAAAAGAAGTCATCTTGCTTATAATATATCCTTACTTGGAAAACTGTTCAAGTCTTGGCTATTAAATTACAGGCCTCAGTACATATTGTATGTTAACATGTATATTTTAAAGTGAAAATAACTATAGGTGATACTGATCAAATTAATTACTTGTTTAAAGCATCAACTAGGAGACAGCCAGAGAGAGAGAGACTGACAGACATGTTTTTGTATTTGAACATGCAACATTGCTTTTCTGAACTGTTAGAATTCAGGAGAAGCTGCATTAGAAACCATCAAAAAGGAAATGCTATAGCCATAGTTATAGTCCATAACTGAAGATTCATGTTCTGTTAAGCTCTTTTTATATTTGTTAGAACTGCTTGGCTAGCACATGCTGTGGTCTAAATATTTTGGGAACCATCTGCTGGGATCGCTTTATTTTCTGGTCCAGCTCTGTTTGCATCCATGATCAGTAGTGTGCATTTGGCTGGAAACAGCATGCTGCAGTCGTTCAGCTTGTCAGTGTTTGCTTCAGCCAATCTAGTGCTGCAAATTATCCTTACTTCCAGATCAAAGCATGACTACTCCCAGGAAATCTCAACAGCCTAGGCATGGTAGAAATATGAATATTGCATAATAACTTTTTAGTACAAAATGCAGTCTTTAACCTCTCACATACCTTCAGGAGCAAATTATTTTTAAGAAATGTCTGCATAGTAAGGGAATGGAATATATATATATATATATATATATATATATATATATATACACACACACACACACACACACACACACACACACACATATATATCTGTATATTTTTATTTTAGACAGAAAGACAGACAAATGTACACTTGCATATCAGCATGTGCACACACATTTATTATATTAAAATCATCTGCCAAACACCTAGTAATCTAACTGAGTGCAAAGGCATAGTATGAAATCTACAGTATGGAGGTAAAACAAGTAGCCTATATACATACTTCAAGAGTCATGAATCTTAGTTTCAAAAAGAACATTCAGTGACAAGGCACATTTAATAATTCAGACCATCTTGACCTATCAAATTTGTCAGTGATTATATAAATGGCCCTTTCCCACTACAGAATTACAGCATTTTGATTCTACTGTAACTGCCATGGCATCATCCTATGGAATCTGTGGATTTACAATGTGAGAAAAGAGCAACTTTGAGACTTTCATGGCCAGCATCCATAGTTTTTTGTGGGTTTTTCAGGCTATGGCTGTGTTCTAGAAGAGTTTATTCCTAATGTTTCACCAGTGAAATGTCAGGAATACACTCTTCTAGAACATGGCCTCATAGCCTGAAAAACTCACAAAAAAAACTTTGAGATACAAGGCCTTCTTTAGAACTGAAAGGAAGGAAAATTGGTTGAAATATAGTAACATCTTAAAGAAAAATAGAAATGATTATGAAATAGAAACATTAGAACAAATAAGATCGAAAGGATATAATTGTGGTTGGTTTTTGTATTTCCAGATGAAATCCAGGTTTATAGCTGATCAAAAAACAATTGGTATTATGAGTAAAAAACTGATCTAGAAGAGACCATATGGTCAGATAAACCATCTCCCCTATCAAGAATATACAAAAAATTATTAGAAATATATACTGAAGAATTGATAAAAGAAAACATGATCCAGTGGGCAAAAGATTGTGGACGTGCATTACCGCTAGATCAATGGGAATGAACATGGAATAAAAGGTTGAAATATTCCAACAGCCAAGATCTGAGAGAAAATTTCTTAAAGATCTTATATAGATGGTATTTATTGCCTAATAAGTAAAATATATGGAATGAGGGGAAATGCATGTTGGAAATGCAATAAAGAGAAAGGCACCTTTCCCCATCTTCATCCCATATAAATGAAATACAGTATTAGGTATAAAATTAGAATTTAAGCCAGAAATCTTTTAATAATAATAATAATAAAATTTATTTGTATCCTGTCTCTCTCTGTATTGGATCGAGGTGGGTAACAACAAACAAAAACAATAAAATCAAACATTAATATCAATATATAAAAGCATAACAGGACATATTTGATCCTAGTTCCCCAATCTCCCTCCCATCCTAAAAACAATTCACAATAAAATGGTTAATAAAATAGATCGAAATCAAGGTCTGGTGGGTACAGCTAAATAAGTGAAAATTCTGAGGAGATCAGTTTGGGAAGGCCTGCTGGAAGAGATCCGTTTTTATTGCCTTCTTAAAGGCCTCCAAAGATGTTAGATGGCAGAGCTCATCCGGCAGGTCATTCCAGAATTTTGCTACAAGATCCTTTTGCATACTAGAATCATAGAATCATAGAGCTGGAAGAGACCGCAAGGGCCATCCAGTCCAACTCTCTGCCATGCAGGAAATCCAGATCAAAGCATCCCCGACAGATGGCCATCCAGCCTCCGTTTGAAGACCTCCAAGGAGGGAGACTCCACTACACTCCGAGGAAGTGTGTTCCACTGTCGAACAGCCCTTACTGTCAAGAAGTTCCTCCTAATGTTTAGGTGGAATCTCTTTTCCTGCAGCTTGCATCCATTGCTCCGGGTACTAGTCTCTGGAGCAGCAGTAAACAAGCTTGCTCCCTCCTCAATATGACATCCCTTCAAATATTTAAACAGGGCTATCATATCACCTCTTAACCTTCTCTTCTCCATGCTAAACATCCCCAGCTCCCTAAGGCGTTCCTCATAGGGCTTGGTTTCCAGACCCTTTACCATTTTAGTCGCCCTCCTTTGGACACGCTCCAGTTTCTCAATGTCCTTTTTGAATTGTGGCGCCCAGAACTGGACACAATATTCCAGGTGGGGCCTGACCAGAGCAGAATATAGTGGCACTATTACTTCCCTTGATCTAGACACTATACTTTTATTGATGCAGCCTAAAATCGCATTGGCCTTGTTACTAATATTCCAGACTAACATGGCTATGCCTCTGAATTCTATCAGTATGGAAAGAATTCTTTGAATGTGCTGCCTAGGACCTCAGGTGCCTCACCAAACTACACTCCCAGGAATCTCTAGAACTTAGGTCCTCTACAGTCCAGCCTAAGAGGCTATACAGACTGCCCCAAAGGGGCAACCTCATGCCATGGCCCCGAGCTAGCCTCTGGAGAGCACAAAAAGGAGATGCAAAAAGTGGCTTATTTTTGCACCCTCCAAAGGGCTCCATAGCTGCAGAAGTGCAGTTGTATAGTGCCTCTGCAGCAGTGCATTATCTGGATGTTCTGGATTATCTGGAGTTGCGGCATCTGGAATGGCGTGCGGCATGATGATGCCATGGAAGACGAGTCAGGGCACAGCATCCTGAGGCTGGACACCCTGATTCCACTTCCATGGTGTCATTTTGTCGCACACTGTTCCAGATGGCACGCAGCATCATGCCGCAATACTATCTATCTATCTATCTATCTATCTATCTATCTATCTATCTATCTATCTATCCCCAACTTCATGTGGGCAATTCTTCTAGGAAAAACAGAGAACATAGTCTGTGATCTCCAGGACCTAACCACATAGATACTAGTGTCCAAGAGACAACTACATTCAAATTGCCCCAGAGGCCCCCAGGTTGAACCAATTTACTGCTGGTTAGTCATGTGTAAAAGTGGCCTTTAACAGGAAACACAGTTTTTCATCTGTGTAATGCAACTTCAAAGCCTCTGATTTTGCTCATGCCTCCAAATGGTCAGTGCATTCTGCAGCCAGATGGTGTGGAATTAAGGATTGCTCTGCAGGGCTGACTAGTGACATGGAAGTGATTATTTTAATTAGCTCAAGATCAGATTCTGTATGACAAATGAGCTCAGAACCACTGTCTCAGAACAGACGCAATTTATGGTTCAAACAGAGCCTCATGACCTCAGCAAGAGGTGTTCTAAACATACGGATAAAATTAGGGCTGTGCTTTTACCAAAGAAGTTGAATGTAGCTAAAAGAAGATTATTTCAGTTTCAAATTCATCATTCAAATGGTGCACAAGCATATGAGGATTGCAGGGCACATATATTGCTAATTTTGAGGAGTAGGTAATGCAGTGTCTTGACACCTAAGGGTTTTCCCTTTAAGGACAGAGCTGTTCCACGTAGGAAAGAAACCTCTGTCATTCTCTGATCAAAGAGGAAAGCACAAAGGTAGATCAGTCCCACTATAATAATACTACTAATAATAGGATTTATTTATATGCCGCCCAATCACTGGGAATCCGGGCGGCTTACAACAGAGGGGATAATAGATGGTTTCCTGCCCTCAGGCTTACAATCTAAAAAGACATGACACAAAAGGAGAAGGGAATGGTGAGAGGGGGAGGGGATCAGGTCCAGCATTCTTCTTTCCCTCTGAGGCCTGGACCAAGGCAGATGGACTGGAGGGAAGGGTCTTCTTCTATGAGCTCTGACTACATGTACAAAGCAGTACAGGGGTTTTTAGCCTTGTACATGTCCAGGATTTGGCATGTCTCAATCATACCAATCAAAATGGCAGCTATACCTTATTCTTTGCAGCTTGTCATCATTTCTCCTATTGCAAATAAGCCAAAGGAGGATCACAGTAGGAACCAAAATCCCATCTTTTTACTGTAAAAGCAAAGCATTTAGCTGTAGTTTTAGTCTGCTAACCTTTGTATAGCACTGAGCCAGCATGCCACTAAGAGGATGAAAGGAGTGTGGACCTCACTGGGTGACATCCTAAGTGGGGTAATGCCACTGCTCCCCAAACATCAAAAGTGTGAGGTGAGGTGCGATGCAGTGGATGGAGAAAGGTGACACTTGCTCAGCAGCAGCAGCAGCAGCAGCAGCAAGTGAGGCAAGCATCTCTTCTCAGACCACTGAGCCTCAAAGGTGTGGGGGATGAGCGAGTGGGTGGAGAAAGGAGACATTTGCCTTGCTCCCAGTCACTATCAGCAAGCCAAGAGAGCATCTTCTCTGTCTGCTGTGCCTCAGCTCGCATGGATGCCTTCCCTTCCTGCACTTCTCTTTCCCACCTGGTCAGCAGCTCTTCTACACCAAGAAGAGGACTTCTGGGTGAGCAGGAAAGGGAGGCAGAGGAAGAAGAGGTAGCAAGGAGGAGGAGGCGGCAATGGCAGAAACATGCAGTCGGCGCCACTACTGTTGTTGCTGCTACTGACTGTCTCTTTGGGGGTCCCCAGCACTGTGAAGAGAATAGCAGTTGCAGAAGCAGTGGTAGTGGCGGTGGCGGTGGCAGAAGAAACATCACTATTTGTTTCATTTCATGATTATTACTGAAGATAATTTTGTTGGGGTGGTGTGTTAAAAATGATCCTCGCCAAGTGTCAAATGTGCTAGGTACACCACTGCATTGAGCACCTTCTTGTATACTGAAACATAACCAGGGTTTTTATTATTCTTGTGGTTGTATTGTAATATACCAATTACTTCACTAGAATTTTTTTTTATTGTGTTGCTTTAGAAATTATATGGAAAGAAAATGTATATCCGACTATTCATCTCCTCAGCCCTTCAGAAAACCAGCAAGTGCATTATAAATATATTGTGCAGATAATACTGACTGTTTTGAAGCATATTAAATATGAATTTAGATCAGCAATATAAAAGACATTTTAACAGGCAATGACCCTTTCTGTCTTTCTGCTCATATTTGCAACAACTGCCCTTATGTAATTTGAATGACATAATCATAATTGGTGAAACATCATTCCTGGAGCTAGCAGAATTAAAACAAAACAAGAACTAACAAATAATCAAGAGCACTAAAAAGTTCCAGATGGCAAGGTGTAAGCAAACTCTTTCCAGATGTAACATCTGGCTTTTTGACAACCTCCTCAAGTTGGTGCTTTCCTCCAGTCTTGCCATGAGATCAGACTACTAATTGGTGACTTGAAATGGCCTGGTTTTAGACCTGCTTGCACATACTTCTCCTATTAAATACAAAACAAAACTAACCAAAATAAAGACACAAATCTTTTTTTGCAAAAATGAGTGAAGAGGAGTAATGAATAAAAATGAATGCTTTATTTATGAAGAAGTTAGAAACCATTTCCCGATAGGTACTTTTTGTAATTCAATTCTTTGCAAATCTAGTACTGTATGTGTTATATTCAGAATAATCTTCAAAAACCTTCTTGCAGGGTCTTTATAATTTAGTATTGTAGTACCAAGTAGTTGGGAGTGGCAAATCACCCCGCAGGTTCTGCTCCTCATTGCCAACATCCTCTATAAAATTCCCCAAGATTCACGGTCTTTAAAAGAAAGGTGGACTTTTAAGAAAAATGTCTGACCTTGCAGCCAGAGAAATTAATGGGGAGCTTGCATCTGACCATTGTTAAATGATTAAGCTGTGAACTCTAGTTGCCTTTCTAAAGTAGCTGCCTTGTGAACAGCAAGTTCTAAAAAGAACTTCTTTGCAGACCATATTTTCCTGACAAACCATCTTTTGCAGCAAGGACATACTCAAATATGCAGTATCATATTTCACTTGCCTAGAAATTCCCACATCTTGGAGCATTACAAGAAATTTTTCCATTTCCAATTTGGCATTCTTTGCACTATGAAAAAACAAACAAACCTGAGATATATGAAAACCTGAGATGTAGATGTTTTTGTAAAGGAATATCTGAGTAGAAAAATATATCAGTTCTAGTAAATATAAATTGCTTTCTTAGCCCTCCACCCCCCTCCCCTTTAGAGTTTTACATCCTACGAAGAGGCCATTCCAAAACACTCTTTTGCAAAGCCCATGGGTCTGTGTGTGTGTGTGTGTGTGCGCGCGCACATGCACATTGAAAGAATGAAACATGTTGGTACTGAAAAGTTATGTTTTTTAAAAAAAAGCAATATTTTACTCATTACTTTAAGAGTAAGCAGCATCTTACTAAAATATTACTTTCTTACAGATTATGATTTTAAAAATTCTTAAAAGCAGGAAAATGACTTCAAATGAGCCCTCCAAATATTTTAGAAATGATGAGTAAGTGTTACTAATTACATTTTTGATAAAATCCACACTGCAGCCTCCTCTCATAATTGCTCAATTACAATGCATCTATAATTCATAAACACATAATATTCTAAACTGAGCATTAGAAGGAAGATGACAATTCATAGGTATCAGCTATAGGCAATTATGCCTGGACAAAGAACAGTTTTATAACAGTAGTGAGCACCTGTCAAGGATTCTGATGAAAGTTGGAAGCCACATTTAAATGTGCCAAGTTATATTACCACTTTTAGGCTTGGCATATTTATCCAGAAGAGTTTATAAGAAATGCAACTAAATATTTTATTCTTCCCAAACCTTATATTCTGAATGGGCCCTTCTTTTTCAGAATTTGCATACATACATTCCAGTGTGTGGGAAGTTGCTAAACAGCAGCTGGAAATGATTATGAGAAAGAGAGAGGGGGGGAATAAAATGATATAATCTTGTCCCATAAACAATGGATTTACTAGACTCTGATAACTCTAGTTCAGGGGTTCCAAACGTGGGGGTCGCGACCCCTTTGGGGGGTCGCCAGGTTGGGAATTCCCCCCCGCCTCCCACCTCCCCTTCTCCCCGCGGGTGCCGGCACTGGAGCAGGCATCGCGTGGGGAAAAGGGGAAGGGGGTGGGCCTCGCTCCTTTCCCTTCTCCCTGCGAGTGCCCGCTCTGGCACAGGCACGCGCAAGGAGGAAGGGAATGGAGGAGGGGCCGCCTCCTCCTCTCCCTGCCTTCCCGAGGGTGCAGGCACCCACAGGGAGGCAGGGAATGGAGGCGGGGGTCCCTCCTCCTCTCCCTGCCTTCTCGCAGGTGCAAGCACCCATGGGGAGGCAGGGAATGGAGGCGGGGGTCCCTCCGCCTCCTTCTTCCCGTGGCTGCCTGACAGCCGTGGAGAGGAAAGGAAGGGGCGGGGGTCCCTCCTTCTCTTCCTTCCCGCAGCTGCACGACAGCCGCAGGGAGGAAGGGAAGGGGCGGGGGTCCCTCCTCCTCCTTCTCTTCCTTCCCGCAGCTGCACGACAGCCGTGGGAAGGAAGGGAAGGGGCGGGGGTCCCTCCTCCTCGTCTTCCTTCCCGCGGCTGCCAGACAGCCGCAGGAAGGAAGGGACAGTCGGGGCTGCCTCCTCCTCTTCTCCCCGCGGCTGCCAGGCAACCGCGGGGAGAAGGGGACGGGACTACAAGCCCCAGAGGCCTTTGCAGCCGGAAGTCCCGCCACTTCTCCCCTGGTGGCCTCCCTAATTGGTTGGGAGGCTGGGAAGGGGTGGGACTTCCGGCCGCAAAGCCTGCTGGGGCTTGTATGCAGCCAAAAATCCCGCCCCTTCCTGGCCTCTCAACCTATCAGGGGGGCCACGGGCGGGACTTTCATCCCCAATGGGGGTCACGGCCCAACAAAGGTTGGGAACCGCTGCTCTAGTTGAAGAAATGGAAAGGGCTTTGTTGTTTTGTTTGATTTTGTATTGTATTTACTGAGCTTTTCCGTCTCTTTAAAATATATATTTTAAATTGTTTAAATATTGTTAATAGCTCGGTTCTATTTTAATGTTGACTTTTAGTATGTTTTTAATTGTAGTTATTTTAATTTGTATCTTGAGTCACACTTTTGGAGAAAAGGTAGGTCAAAAATAAAGCTAATAATAATACTGGGATAAGCATGGTGCAGTGGTTTCAATGGTGGACTGGGACTCTGGCAGATCAGGGTTCAAATCACGCTTAGCTATGAAAACCCGCTGGGGGATTTTAAGCAAGTTACATTCTCTCAGCCTCAGAGGATAGCAATGAACAGTCCTTACAAAGGAAACACCATAAAAAGCCTTTACTGTCAGTATACATTAGAAATGACTCGAAGACACAAAGCAATACTAATTATATACTAAAAGTAATCATTAAGCTTCTATTTCAAATTTATTACTTTACTTCTATTTTCTGTTTTTAACTTTCAGAACCAGCTTCTGTCAAACACCTCAATAATCTCAGAATCAAGCAGCTCAGGAACAACATTTTGTCTATGCCATTATTTCAGCTGTATCTCTGTTTTTGGTTTGGAGTCTCTTCCCTCTCCCCTCATGTGACTACATAGTGTCCAGCTTCCATGGTCAACTGCTGCTCTGATATGCTATCTCAGCATTCGTCCACCCCACTCCAAGTGATTGCTTCAGATGTTCAGAGAAGGATGAATAATTGCCTATTGGATTCCAGTTAGCAGAGGTCAAGGTGATATCTGCCTGGCCTCTCCTGGACTTGCCCTACAACTTGCTGTTATTACATGGGTTATTCAAGCCTATAATCGGCAGAGTTCCACTGAGATGGAACCTTCTGCTTCAGTGAATTATTTTCCACCAGGATGTTTTCTGCCATGGACAGCAGGAATGGGAACGGTTGGTAAATTTCACTTGCACATATCCATTCTATTTTTAGGCATTATGTAGGAGACTGATAATGAACAAGATCAAGCAGTGGGCTTGAAGCAGTGTCTCTCCAAAGCTACACTAGTTTGCAGCAGTGTATTTGCATGTGCTGTTGTCTTGAGTTGACTGAAACTGACCAACAGTCATTCTGATGTCACTGGATTGCTAAATCTACTCTGTATTTCGGTCTAAACTTTAAAGAGGCTATAGTTCTTTTGAAGTTCAGGCTAAAATTTAGAGCAGATTCATTGCTTCAGTGACATAGGTATGAACGGCTGCCGCTGTTGACTCACAATAGAAATCTGTGCAAGGACAACAGCTTAAGGATACTCAAATAGCACAGTTCCCCATTCCTGAGAAAATTTCTAGCTAGAAATATTTTAGGCTAAAGTTTATAATTGGCTCAAGGAATAAATTGGTTCAAAGGACTCAAGGAAAACCTGTGTAACCTCTTCCATTGCAGCCTATGATGAAATAGTTGTTTTACCACATTAGTGTCAGCATGTGGTAAGATTCAAAGGCTATATGGATGCTAAAAAAATACACTTGAGATCAGCACCAAGAAAGATGGCCCAAAGACTCCTGAATAAGTGGAGTATTTTCAAGTCATAATGTTATAATGGTTTGAGTGTAGGTCTAGAACTCCAGGAGACCAGGAGTGGTTCAAATTTTCACTCAGACATGAAAATCCAGTCATATTCTCTGATTCTATGGGATAGGGTTGACATAAGTCAGAGCTGACTTGAAGGCACATTACAACAAGAAGACTTGAAGAAGCATTATCACAGACCTCAGTGCCACAAGGAAGGAATTATAAGTAAAACAGTTTGGGAATAACTGTCACTGTATCAAGTGGGCATCCATTAAAAATATGAACCATAGAACTCAAAAGAATGTGATAAGTAACTCCCTGTGGCTCTAGTTTCCATACTAAAGAGGAACAGTGAAGATCTGCAGTTGTTATGAGCTTTCCCAAATTATTTTCCTTCCTGAAGGTGATGTTCCAAAACATTTGCTAGAATCTCTGAGCAATTGATGTAGATTATTAAGCTTTGTTATGCCTCCACTAATATGTTATATTTGTATTTTGGACTTGGTATTTTGTATTTTTGTTAAGTATTTTTCCTTTTTGTATAATTATGGTATTGTTATTATAACTGCTGTGATGTATTTTGTAGGGGGTGCATTTTTTTATCCCTTTGCTTTGTAATCCACCTTGATTCCGCAAGGAAAAAGCGGAATATAAATAAATCATACTATCATCATCATCATCAACATCATCATCATCATCATTCTAACTTTTGGGGCAGTGGCTTCTAAGTATTGAGGGCTCTTGTATTTAATACCCATATGTTGACAGTGTTGAGGAAAACAACTGGGAGTAACTATAATGTTGCATAGTCCAAACTAGTATCAGTTTGAAGACATTTCTTCCTTCAGTGTGACTTCTTATAAGAAAATATTTATGTACAAAAATGCTGTGAATTGAATCTGGCAACTCTCGCCTATGAATAAAGTCTGTGAGAACCTTTAAAATTCTTCCTTACTTTTTGTATTGAGACCCTTGCTCACCTCACTACAAGTGAAGAAGAAGAAGAAGAAGAAGAAGAAGAAGAAGAAGAATTCCAAATTTGTTAGAGACAATTAACTTAAAAAGTAACTTGGGTAGCTGCTACTCCAGCTACTAAGGCTATTAAGACTTCACCTCTGCTTCTACCTAATGGAAATACACACATTCATTACATTCATTGCATTATTGTACCTAGGAACCATTTTACTTTTTTCAGTTGTTTAGCTGTTTTTATCTATAGTTATATTTCATATATGATATAAAATTCTGTATAAAGAAAAAGTACAAAATGTAACTTGTAACTGGTAAAAATAAAACTATGGAATGAGGTGAAGTTGGGAGAAAGATCTAAATTAACTTTTCATCTTCATGTTGTGACCCTGACAATTATTCCCTTCCTGAAGCTGGTATTTGCATTTCAAGTGAAGCCTACATTGGGGTCAAAGGGTACTTCCCTTAAAATACAAATAGTTTTAGAGAGGTTTATTTATTAAGTTGGTCGGCATTGTGTCATAGAAATAAATAGATATACTTCTCTCACCCTTTCTCTCTCCAATTTTGGGGTACATTCACACTACACAGTTATAACAATATGATTCCACGCTAATTGCCATGGATGCATCATGTGGAATCCTGGAATTTTTAGTTCTGTTAGAGGCAATAGAGGAGCTCTTTGGCTGAGAAATCTAAAATATTCCCCCTGGCAAATCCCAAGATTCCATAGGATGATCCTATGAATCCATCTTGGAAGAAATGTGGGAAATAAATAAATAAATAAACAGCTAAAATGAAATCATAGTGCTTTACCTGTACAACGTGAAAGGCCCCCTATCATTTTGAGTACCCTGCTCCTGCTATGATCAGAAACAAAATCCATACATGTTGATGTCAGGTTTGATTTTCTGAGCAGTCTCTGTGATGCAAAATAAAGTATAAAATGCATTATTATTATTATTATTATTATTATTATTATTTGTATTCCACTTTTTCACAGAGGAATCAAAGTGGATTCCAACAGTATAAATAAATAAAGAAATAAATAATGCTGATTTTAAAGCAGGCATAGTACATAATTTAACCATCCATGTAAAGCCTGTGTGGGCCATTGTCTCAATATCAATGTAAATTCAAGTGTGCATGCTTATACTCATACTTGGGTTGCTTGGAAAGCTTCTGTTGCAGAGACCAGGAATTCTTATGAGTCAGATTCAAAATAATAATCAAATTGCAGAAAAAACCTGGCAGAAGTAACCTGCAGAGACCTGTAGAAGGGCCTTGCCAGAGATAGTCAGTCCACTGAGGCACAGCTTGAGTTATATATTGGAGTGATCAACAAACAAAAGAAACAGTTCTCAGAAACAAAGCTTCCATCTGAAGCTCTGAGAGGAAAGGATGGAAGAACTGCCTCCAGCCAGGTTAGGCTCTTCAGAAAACAAGTTCAAGCAGTGTGCTTGAAGCAGTGTCTCTCCAAAGCTACACATGGCTAGCAAGAGAGAAGAGTGAGTGATTGAGTCATTACGACATTTGATAAAAGTCAAAACGTTTCAAATTTATCTCACAGCACAAATGTTAGTAAATTATGAGCAAACAAAGCTCCTTAAAATGTACAGTTTGCTCACTAGAGGCTGAACCAGATGGCCCTGAAGGGGAGGCTTCAAGCTGCCCTGGAGAAAGCCGGATCAAGGTCATGTCAACTGCACAGTGCGACCCAGATCCAACTTTTTGCCAGCCCAAAAAGAGGCAGCAAAATGCTGCTCCTTTTTGAGCAGGCAAAAAGCCAACTTTTCTGCGGGTGCTCCTTTGTCATGCAGCATATGAACGCTGCACTGATGGAGCGCCGCAAAGCTGCCCTCATGTGGTTGAGCAGGCGGTGTGATGCTGGCTTGGAGGTGGTGTCAGAGCGTGGGGTGACTAAACGCCATTCTCTGACACCTCCCCCAAGCTGATGCAAAGGGACCGTCTGTTTCACCTCTTAGTTACAAACTCAAGCAAAAGTCCTCTGTTACAAGATTTTAAAATGTCTTCTCCATCTCTTTCCCATCCCCTTTCTCTTTCCTTTTGATTGAAGCACACTACTAAAGTGAATCTGGGGAATTTGACATGCATATTATAGGCTGGCAACTTTTTAGGAACATCCACAAGCATAATGCTGATTTATTTATTTATTTGGCCATTGTAAAAGGAGGAATTCAACATGTCCCAAGCTCTACAACCCCCTTAGGACCCACCTGTCTCAAGACGGGGCTCCCTAACATGGCTGGTGTAGAAGAGAGTGGCGGCGGCAGATGAGCATCTAGCTGTCCATATAACTCAATCCACCATGGTTCCATCATCCTCCAGGACCTCAGGAAGCCCCCAGGAAGTCCCAACAGATGTCTTCATTGCTGTGTCTTAAGTTAAAGGGAAATAACCAGATGCTCCTTCACACCTCCCCATCCCCTCCACACACACTCTCCACTAGCCACTAAATGACTATGCTAGGGGTCTCAAACATGAAACCAGTGGGACCAGCAGGAGATGAGAGGCAAAACAAGACATAATTCCACCTGGACACAACTTTACACTATATCTCCATACATATGATATCAACAATGGTGTTCTTTTCTGCTTTATTGTGTTGTCAATCCCTCTCTTATTGGCTGTTATCACATATGCTTTATTTACAGCAACAAACCAGAATAAGTTGTGTTGTTGACACTGTTCAGAAAAAGAAAGGCAAAACTTGGCTGCTTTACCTTGCCAAGCCTTCAGCTCATACAGGTGCAGAAAATATAAAGTAATTCTCAATCCAACTTGATTTGAAACAGAAAGTTTTACAGTTTGCTGATGTAAAGTCAGGATTTGATATATAGTTGAAAATTACAAACCTACTACATTCAACTTACAAACTGACTAGTTTCAATCACCAGTCCCTTCAATGCATATTTACGAGTGTATCCATAATTCACAGTGCAGATTCCAATTCAGTTTATATGACTGTAAATGTCAAATAGTGAAGTGGTAGTTATTTCATATTAAAACATCTCCTGATGCATCAGAAATCTCTTAATCAATTCATTAACTACATTTTTCTCCTTCTTTATTCCAAGAAGATGCCTTATTTCATTTTCAGAACGACTCAGGTTTGAACCTATATAATCAGTGGGTCTGGATTCCTTGTATTGTCCTTCCCATCTATTCAGAAAACATGCATTCCAAACTGAGAATGAATTATGCATATTAGCTTAGTACAGTCACCATTGAACCTATCTGTGCAAACCTGAGGGCTAGGAACATTTTAAAGAATGAAAGTTGAAATGCTCATGATTTTTTCATAAGTCTCATGGCTACAGGCTTTTAAAAATAGGCTTTTACAGGCTTTTATGATTGCAGGCTTTTATCTACTTATATCCTTTTTCCTCTTCCCCACCCCCAGTTACAAGCCCAAGGGATAGTGTCAGACTTCTTACTTGCATAAATACAGAAATTGTTACACCCCTTTCACAGTCAAATCTAAAATTCATACATTTAAATAATTCTTGCCAGCTTCTTCATTTTCTTCCACATGCATTTCAGACTGTTATCAGAATTGAGCTGGAATATGAACTAACATGATTTTGCAGATCTTCACTTCCAGAGCCACCAGACAGATCAGGAGAGCTATCTGCAAGTGGTTGCATACTATCCCTTTTAATACCTTTCAGATTTGTAATTTATATTGCTTATATCAGTGTTACTCAGTCTGGTGGTCCCTGGATGCAATTTTTTGGTGGCAAATACAACTTTTATCATACAAAATGCCCAGATTTCCATTTTCTGTTAAAGATTAATTAACAAAAAGCCACTACTGAAAATGATTTATAGATTTATTTGGTAAAATTACGGGATGTAAAATCAACAAAGACAAATCAATTATTTTGACAAAAAATATAAAAAATGATGAAGAGAGAGAATTAGAGAAGAAATTTGGAATAAGGGTAGAAAAAAAGATTAAATATCTAGGAATTCAAATTACTAAAAGATCTACAGAGTTATTTGAGAATAATTACAAGAAGTTATGGTCCCAAATAAGGGAAGACCTAATCAATTGGAATAAACTAAATCTATCAATACTGGGAAGAATATCAGTTATTAAAATGAATGTCTTACCAAAAATGTTATATTTATTCCAAACGACACCAATCATTAATTCGGACAAACCATTTAAAGATTGGCAAAAGGACATAAGCCAATTCATATGGAGAGGAAGAAAACCAAGAATTAAATTAAAAACGTTACAGGACGCTAAAGACAGGGGTGGTCTAAATCTTCCCAATCTTAAAATATATTTTGAAGCATGTGCATTAACATGGATTAAAGAATGGGTAACCCTAAAAGATGAAAAATTATTAGAATTGGAAGGGGATGGTTTAAATTTCGGTTGGCACGCCTACCTGGTGTATGGGAAAACTCAACAAAGTAAGAACTTCACGAATCATTGTATTAGGAACTCTCTAATGAGAATATGGAATCGATATAGGGATAGAATATTACGAAAAATGAGTGGATGGGTTTCACCTCATGAAGCCCTCCATAGAAAGGAAATGATCAATGATAATAAATGGTACAACTACAGGGATTTGTTAGAAATCAAAAATGGGAACTGGATAATCAAAACAAAGGATAAATTAATGGAAGAAGGATGGAAAGGATCGTGGCTTGCATATAGGCAAATTTATGAGAGGTTTAAGATGGACTTAAAAACTTATGGATTTGAAGAAAAAGGGAAAGAAACACAATTAGGGAAGATTTTGGCCTTTGAAACAGATAAAATAATTGGTAAAATTTATAAAGTACTGTTAGAATATGATACTGAAGAAGAAGTAATAAAATACCAAATGATTAAATGGGCAAAAAATATTGGACACCCCATATTATTATCACAATGGGAAAAGGTCTGGAAAAATGGATATAGATTTACAGCCTCCCAAAATTTGAGGGAAAATTTTTATAAGATGTTTTATCAGTGGTATCTTTCACCAGATAAGATAGCAAAGATATATAAAACAAAAGGAAACAAGTGTTGGAAATGTAAACGTGAAATAGGTACTTTTTACCACTGTTGGTGGACATGCAAATGGGCAAAAAAATATTGGAATATGATAAATTATAATATCAGTAAAATCCTGGATATTAAAACTCAATTAAAACCGGAATTCTATCTCCTGGGTATATTCGGAGATGAAATTAGCATTAAACACGAAAAAATTGTATTTTATATGATATCCCTTGCTCGAGTGTGTTTTGCACAAAAGTGGAAATCTAATGATATACCATCAAAGGAGGATTGGCTATTGAAATTATATGACGCAATGGAAATGGATAAGTTAACTCAGGCATTAAGGAACGAAACAAAAAGCAAATTTACTGAAGAATGGAATGAAGTTATAGAATTCCTAAAAGAAAACTTAAGTAAGCATACATATATAAATATAAACTAGAACACAAGAGATAGACCCTAGTGTACATCGAGACTTCTCCTTTAAGAAAGTGAAACCAAATGAAGCCTTAGCAAGAATGGTAAGCAGGAAGTCAATTCAGAATGAATGAGAGAGGAGAGTAAGAGAAGAAGAGAGGGAGAAAGAAAGTATTGAAGGAAAGTAGGATAGAGGAAGATAGGTAATAGGGATAGATATAGTTAAGTAAAGGATGAGAAGTTAAGAAGACTACTTATAAGGTTATTTCATTTATTAATAGATGTATGGTCTATATAATATAATCATACAGGATCGATATTTAGGGATGATAGATGTATGTAAGTGGTATGAAAGTGATATGTGGTAAAGTGTATTGTATTGTGTATTTTGTCGTATATTTGTAAATGTTTTAATTTTTATTAATAAAATATTTAAAAAAAAAAGATTAATTAACAAAAAGCCAAAGAGTGAAGGAAGTTATAATGATAGAGAAGAAATGTAGAAGACTGCTATTTCTCTAATGAGCACAAAATCTTGCACACAGTTTTGAATGAATGAAATCTGTAACACTAACTTACAAATCTCAAGAAAAGATGTTCAGAACTAGAACAGCAGGTTGCTGTTCTTGTATTTATTTTCTCTTTAATTTCATTTAAATTCCATTGTGAGATTATAATAACCATAGTATTCTGTCTATCTCTGCTGATAGAAGCAGCAAGCATCACAATGGTCAACTTATCATCTCAACCCTGAGATCAGGCTGCTGTCTGTGATATTTATAGACTTTGAGTGGATTTTCCATTGTCACGAATAGGAACACTTAGGATCCTTTCTAAGCCAATGAAGGTGAAGGCAGAAGTTATAATTAACAAACGACTCTTTCTGTTCTATTAACCAAAATGCCAAGCCCATTTCAGAACAGAAAACATTTTCAAATCCTGTACTCACCTTAGTATTTGGGAGCCCTATAATTTAATTGGCTTTGTTGTGACCTCAGTACACTTAGCTTCTTCACACAGCCTAACAAAAACCTCTGCAAATAAGCTTATGTATCTGGGAGGTGGTATGTCCTATTTTTACAGAAGATATCTCTCTGTTGGAAGTGTTTTCAGAGGACAGTCCACTCTTTGAAGGAATCTTCTATTCCAACAATTGTCTGGTCCATTGGTGGAAGTACAGTGGACCCTTGTTATACGCTGGGGTTTGGTTCCAAGATCCCCCGTGTATAACAAAATCAGTGTATGCTCAAGTCCCATTAGATATAATGACATAGCAAAATGGTGTCCCTTATAAAAAATGGAAAATCAAGGTAAATTTATACTTTTTTGGAACATTTTCAAACTGTGTATGCTTAAATCCGTGTATAAAAAATCCGTGTATAAGAAGGGCCGACTGTAGTTCTTACAGTGGACTCTCTTATGTACTACTCCATTGGACTTAAAATCTGTTATGGAGAGTAAGAAAAACTATAGAGCAGACATTTGGGTAATGTAGGGGGGTCTGCCAGAAGAAAGGACTGATACAGACAGTGGACCAAAATGATGGAAATCCGGACTCAAGTAGCTAAAGAATCCAGAGGGATTCTTTACCATCTACAATTGGCACATGAGGAACAGATGGTGGAGGCACAAGTCACATGGTCATAGGTGCTTCACTATATGTGTGTGTGGTACAGTATTTCTACTTAAAATATGGCAATTGTTTCCCAATTTCTACCTAGACCTACATTAACATGTACAAATCTCTGTCCTCTTTTTTTGTGTGTGTGTGATGCATTCCATCGATAGAACAGAATTTCTCCTATTTTCTGTATCTGCTTTTTCACTAGGCTTTGGTCTGTAGACCTAGCCTTTATATGCATTTTTCCTGAATAGGGGAACAGGAAGGGCATAAGCATATTTGCTTTTGTTTGCTTAGATGCCAGGAAAGATTGGTGCAGGAGTGAACTATATCTTCTTCTACAAATCCTGATCTGCACTCTGGATATATTGGTAACTTTATATCAACCATCTCAGTGCTTTTGAAGCAACAAAAGGCTTCCTGCCGAATAAGATTATCTGTTTGGAAGAGAAAATAAATCCAGGTTTCCACTGCACAGGACTTGAATTGTAATGAGAGAACTGCATCTCATTAGGATTAGCAATGCAAAGAGGGTTCCATTTAATGAACAGCACAAACATTTTGGCAGTTGCAGAGTAGACTATTGCTGGGCTGTTCACGCTGTTGTAGTTTGAGTTTCTAATGAGGCTGTCCGTTACCAAATTGGAATGCTGAGGAGTTTATTACTTCACCGGGAAATTAATGCTTCAATGAGACTTGGCGCCCAAACATTCATCACAAGAAGTATCCTGTATCATGTGTAATCTGCTTTGTACTTTGTATAAACATGTACTTCAGAGGCTGAGATGGGTAGTTTATATTTTCTATAGCTTGACATGTATATACATATACATGCATATATTCCATATGCTTGTAGACTTGTTGGTCTTTTTTAAAATTAAGCCATCTATTTGGCACTTCATTCACATATTTGATCATTGAGCATACAAGTACTTGTAAAGTTTCCCACACAGGGCAAAGAAGAACTTAGAGGAATGCAATTTATACTGGAAATTTTTGAAACGGGAAAGACTTAACCCCTAAGATCATGGCACCATCCAGCCTCTTTCTCGCTATCCATTATGGTTATGTTTTCCCTTTCCAGCAAAACAACACATGAGATCTCTTGAAGTCATGTCTTGTTTGAACAGCATAGAAATATATTATGGAGCTAAATGGAGAAAGGGGACTGTTTATTTTGTCTGGTGAACCTGCTATAGTGACTATAAGGCAAAAGAGAATGGGAAAAGAGGAACTGTGAAGAAAAGGTTTGTGGAGACAAACTAGAGTGGTTCTAGAATAAACCCTAGAACTATCTTAAGCATAGCTGACACACACCCCACCCCAATGACCATTACCAGCTATGTTTTATGCAGGCATAATCCAATACCCAAAGGGAGATGTTGGCACTACAGATATAGTGTCACTGAACAGAGAGGGATAAATATGCCAAGAAAGGATCCCTCACTTCCTGCCCATAACACTGAAAGGTATAAATGTAGAAGCGGGTCAAGTTTATTTTAATCTCCCAGCAGGGGCAAAAGGCAATGATCTCAAGATAATATAATAAATGTCTTTCAGCCACAAATGTTTAAAGAGAGTAGGGGATATTGGTGTGCTGTAATACATTTATCATTCATATTTAAATTGATGTCTTAAATGGATTTAATTCTACAGAAAGTGCAGTACCAATTTGAACACATTTTTTCATACTTCTATATCCATGGATTACACCATCCATGGATTGAAAATATTCTCCCCACACACAAAGAAGTTCAAAAAGAAAGCTTTGATTTTACCATTTTATAAAAGGGACAACATTTTACTACCCCACTGTATATAATGGGACTTGATCATCCATGGATTTTGGTATCCATGAGGTTCTTGGAACCAAACCCCAGCAGATCCCAGGGGGACACTGTGCCTTTGTTTTTACTAATATTTATTTTTCTCTTTTAGGTCCCCTTGAGTCCCAGCTTTGGGGGAAAGTCAGAGTTTACATAAAGTAATACACTAAAATCCAGCCATATAATTTTGGATGGTAGATTAAATCTGAAACTTTAAGTATAAGCAGCCCTGTTTCAATCTATTGTATCTTGTCTGAATGAAGGACATCAATCATGGCTAGTTTTGGGACAGGCCAACAGGTGGGCTGAGGAAAAAAAGCATGAAGGCATCAACTGGAAGCAAGCGTTGAAGCTGTGACATCTGATTGATACCTAATTTAAGGGAACTGACAGTGGTCTTCAAACTTTTGACCATCAACCTGGGAGCCTTATCACACGAGAAAACAAAATAGAAACAAAAGCGGAGACCAGTGGCTTTCTTCATGCCTTACCACATGATGTTGTAGTGCTTTAATTCTCTTCCCACAGGAGATGGTTGTAAAAGTGTGTCTTTTTTACAGCTGTAAAAATCCATTCAACAAAGGATATGCTTTTACAACCATCTCCTATAGGAAAAGGACTGAACAGCTACAGCATCATGTGATAAGGCACCAAGAAAGCCGCTACTCTCTGGCTCCATTTCTACTTTGTTTTCTCACATGATAAGGCTGTAACACTTTCTGTAAACACCAATGGTATTTGGTCATGTCCCTGGCATTGGACATACCGTCTGAGAAATGCCTGATGTTTAAAAAGAGAGAGAAGGAGCTTGCACTCTCACCTATTCCCACCCCTTCCAAAGCATTGTTTCCCAAGTGGCAGAAGTGATGTGTTGCTTCTGGGCGTGAAAACTGTAAACATCCAGTTGCAATTGCACTATCAGAATGGACGTCCAATTTAAATAGCAACATCAGATTTACTTTTTTGTTGCCCAAAGCAAGTTTTCTCAGCTAAACAATGGTTGTTGAAACAAGCAATGGCATTTAGTAGATATGCTAATTAATATCCGACAGCTATTTTCTTTAGTGCAGTTAAATCCAGGCACATCCTTTAAATTTTAGTGCTTTTAATCAAATGGCACCTTCATTTCTTTGGCAAACTATTTCACACACAATAGTTAAAATACAGAGTAAATGCTCTGAAACAGAGTGCACTGAAATTTAATGAAATTGTAACAACTGTCCTACTGAATCTAATTTAGGTGCTTATTTCAGACGCTTCATTTAATGTGTTAACAAAATAAATTGCATGTAATTGGAAGCATCAATACTGCAATGAAGGTTACTGAATTAGCAATGGGATGCAGGCAATAACACATTGGTATTAAAGAGGCAAAAGAAAATGTCAATTCTTTTCCATTTAAATAATTAGGAAAGTAGTTCAAGGTATAACATTAGTCTCTGAGTTCTCATTGTTTATCTCTTTCCTTCCCAACATAGCTGTATAGGCAATCACTTTAAAATGGTTCAATACTGAAGGCCTATAGGCTGTTATATAAATTATAACGAATACATACAAGGTTCATAAAATCTATATTTCTATAGCTGATGCATCAAATTTTTCAGAAGGAAGTTGTATAGAGATTTTCCAGTTTCTTCGTTTCTGTCTACTAAGGACAATGATTGGGATTCTCTTCAGGAGTTATGAGATCATAAGTCACACTTACAATTTTTGATACCTTTGGGATTCACATTTTCCATTGTTAATGATCAGACATGACTCCTAAAACCTACCTCTTAAGCCAGGCAGTGCCCCAGTTGAAAGATTTCTGATGCAATGTCAATGAGAGCACCTGGTAATGACATCTGCGGTGTTCTCCTGGTCATTGGGCATGTTGAGAGGAGATGCAACAGGATCCTAAGTGATTCCACCACTTCCCTGTTTTCAAAACACTATGCAGCCAAGACAGTAGCACATATCATTTCCTAACACCCCAATCTGAAGTACTGCAGAAAGCCTTCAACTGAGATGCTGCCTGGTAGAAAATGTTGGCTTTGGAAGACTGGTTTCGTCAAACACAGTCACAGTGATTGAGCTCCATCGTTGTAGCTATGTCTGACAATGCATGAGCTCAGCCACGATATTTTAAAGACTTGCTTTCAAGAATTATGGATCATCTACTCTCTGGAAATCAGACTCATTATTCAAACTCTGTTCAAAAAATTAGCTAAGCACTTTATAGGTGCTTAAACATAATGTAATTAATACGGAATTGTTTTACAGAAGTGACTGGATCCTGAGAAGTAGTTTTTAAGTGGAGAATCATGTTAGTAGAGTATTTGTTTTCAAGGAGATAGCTATGGATGCTTCTGAAGAATGGAGTCCATGAGAGTTTATGACAAAATTTATACATTAGTTTCAAAGGTGCTACTGAATCTGGAGTTTAGCGCATAGGTAAAAAAAAATGACTTACCACTATCTATTTCAGTTCTAATTTGGGATATATCCTGATATTATCACACGTGTTTTGCTGCCAACACCTCTGGCCAGTTGAATCCCGGGTAACTCCCAGCTAGAATCAGAGCTCAGCTGGCCTCTTTTCAAAACCAGGAAGCTCCTGGCTTTGAAAATTGTCCAGCTGAGCTCAGATTCTAGGCAGCACTTACCTGGGATTCACCTGGCTGGCGGCAAAACACGTGTGATAATATCAGGATACATCCCGAATTAGAACTGAATTCTGCAGCGGTAAGTCAGGTTTTTTAGCTGTGCAGTGATCTCCTCTCTCTCCCTCCACTTTCTTTTTATGTTCTCAACTGATATGGGCTATGTGGTTATCAATGGAAAACTCTTTTCCAGATCTGATCTTGACTCTTGACGAGTTTGACAACATCCCCTCCCCCACATCACAAAAAACAAACAAACAAAAACAGCACAGCTCAGAGTTGTTCTTTGAAGTCCAGATCAAAGTTTGGCAACTCCATGACATTACCTGGAGCTCAGCAAAAGGGACCACAGTACTTTTTTTTTAAGGCAAGGGAGGCAAAATTGGCAAACAGGTTATTAATTTTGACTGCTTGCAACTATATACATGGAGAAGGCAAATTACCTTTTTCATCCATTATGATTCAAACATTCTAAAATATGAGGATTCTTATAAACACAATGTGGGTGTGTAAACCTTATGAATTATTGGTTTGGCCCAGCAGGTGGAGGAACTGCAAGGAACAGTCTGTACTTTCAATTTGTGCAGCCGGAGTATGTGGACAAAATCCATGGAGAGGTGAACCACCACATGTGTACTAGACTTTTGCTCTTCCTGGCTTATTTAAATAAGACCTCTTCTGAGAAAAACAAACAAACAAGCAAACAAAATTCTTCCCTATATTCTGGATAACTATTATACTGGATAACTATAGGCCAATTTCCAATGTCCAGTTAATGGGCAAGAAACTGAAATGTGTGGTGGCTTTGCAACTCCAGGGGTTCCTGGATGAAATGGTTTATCCAGATCCATAACCACTAGACCTCTGACTAAACAGTAATAGACCACAATTATAGGTGTATCATGTAGATAAAAATAACCTAATTCAACTGTGTATAGCTGTTTATATGCATATAAAATAGAAAAACTTACATAACACTACTTACCGTATATACTCGACTATAAGCTGACCTCATGTATAAGTCAAGAGCAGGTTTGGGGGCCAAAATTTATGGATTTTGATATGACCCATGGATAAGTCGAGGGCAAAACATAGGAGCATATAACAAAGAATTGAAAGGATGAAGGAAAGAAAAACAATGCCAAAGAACTTACAAAATTCCAGCAGGCTCAACTGTTTGTGTTTACCCTAAATGCTGGATGGATGAAAGACTAGAATTTCAGTGCTTCCAGGACAAATTACCCTCTTGTTTTTCAGCAGGGATGGTTCCTTTTTAAAATAAAGTACAGTACTTAATTTGACCCGTGGATAAGTCGACTTAGGTTTTATGGGTCAATTTTTTGGCCACAATTTCTAGACTTATACATGAGCATTTACAGTAGTTCAATATACTTGAGTTTATTACCATAGTTTAGAAGAAACAATATTGCAATATACAATAATTAAGGCCATGGTCCAATATATACAAGGCATGGTCCAAGCAGCAAAGATATTTCCTTCCTAACCAACCATTAACCACCTCTGCCTAAAATAATATAACCAAAGTTTCTAAGTAATTCTAGGTGAGAACACTGAAGACTTTTTGTTGTTATTGTGGTAAAAAAAATCTTTCAGTCTCCCACGTCAATAAAATAGTATGTTGTACCAAAAATATTGCTTCCGTTTTCTGGACTCATTCTCAGGAATTGAAAACATAAGTGACATGTCCAGCAAGGTTCTTTGGCACAAATATATATGCTGACACTTAGTCTCTGCCTTAGTTTTCAAAGGTCAGAATGCATTTGTTTTCCTTTCCCTTGTTTGAACCTCAGCTTAGCCATGAATTGCTCGGCTAACGACATGTACACCGCTTTGATCGTTGGAAAAGTGGTTAATAAATAAACATTTATTATTATTATTATTATGAATTCATGTCCATGGTATTTAGTCATTATTACAATGGCTGTGGTACATACAAATGACTATTTGGTACATTAATCCAAATGACCCTTGTCTGACTTGCCAGGAGTAGAAATCTACAGCTATATGATGGCTAATTATTATTAGCAAACAACTTGGTAAAATACATGTGCTTAATTCACTTCTCATACTGAGAAAGTGATTGTGTAAATGACAGGGTTGTTATATGTTATTTAGAAATGGCTAGAGACTCAATATTGCTTAATACAAGAATGGACAACTTTTCAACACTAGGATGCCTGTCCTTTAATTTTGCTATGTGTCAAAATGTCAAAATGTCATGAGGTGCAGCATTTCAAGTGAGACAGCCCACCAGCTTTTCTGTGAGAAGAGTGGCTGTTAGCTAAATATTAGCTGTTTTTCACAGTCATAGTAATGGCTACAAACCATATACAGCTTCACAGACAAACTTTCTACATGTGATCTCAGAGGCATCAGAGAGGGAAAAGAGGCCAGCTTGCATATAACAGGCAGCACTTCAAATAAAATCCCATTTCAAACTGGCTTCCGGGCGGGTTACGGGGTTGAGACGGCCATGGTCGCCTTGGTCGATGATCTTCGTCTGGGCATCGACAGGGGAAGCGTGTCCCTGCTGGTGCTCTTGGACATCTCAGCGGCTTTCGATACCATAGACCATGGTATCCTTCTGGGGCGCCTGGCAGAGGTGGGGATCGGGGGCACTGCGCTCCAGTGGTTCCGTTCCTACCTCTCCGGGAGGTCCCAGATGGTGCAGCTGGGAAACGTGTGCTCCGACGAGAGGCCCCTTAAAACTGGGGTCCCTCAAGGGGCCATTCTGTCTCCCATGCTATTTAACATTTACATGAAACCGCTGGGAGAGATCATCCGGAGACATGGGGCGCGAGGTTATCAGTACGCTGATGACACCCAAATCATTTTCTCTATGTCTCCGACTGATGCAGTGACTGGGGATGGCGTCTCTCCTCTCGCGGCCTGTCTGGAGTCAGTAATGGGCTGGATGAGGGAAAACCGACTCAAATTGAATCCAGAGAAAACGGAGGTACTAGTGATAGGTTCTCCTGGTCCAGGAATGGCCGTGGTTCCACCTGTCCTGAACGGGGTCACGCTCCCTGTGAAGGACTCCGTGCGCAGTCTGGGGGTGCTTCTTGACTCATCGCTTCACCTGACTGCTCAGGTGAATGCGACGGTCAAGAGCACCTGTTATCAGCTTCGGCTGATCCGCCAGCTGCGCCCATATCTGGCCCAGAGGGACCTTGAAACTGTTGTACATGCTCTGGTAACCTCGAGATTGGATTTCTGCAATGTACTCTACATGGGGCAACCCTTATACCAAACTCGGAAGCTACAAATGGTGCAGAATATGGCGGCCCGGCTGGTCACTGGTGCTCCCAGGACCAGCCATATAACACCGGTTCTTAGGGACCTCCATTGGCTGCCCATTCGCTTCCGAGCTCAATATAAGGCGTTGGTTATTACCTATAAAGCCCTAAATGGCTTGGGCCCAGGATACCTAACGGACCGTCTCTCCTCGTACATTCCGCCTCGCACCCTCAGAACGTCTGGGCAGCAACTACTGAAGGTGCCTGGGGCCAGATTAGCCTCCACCTCGCGGAGGACTTTTTCCATAGCTGCCCCAGCCCTTTGGAATAAGCTGCCCACTGAGCTCCGCTCGTCCACTACCCTGGCCCAATTTAGGAAGGATCTCAAAACCTTCCTATTCCAGCAGGCATTCCCCGAATAAATATCCTGTGGGCCTCCCTCCTCTTCCGTGGCCATGAGGTTGGGCTGTAGGGGCTTTTTATTTGTTATTGTGTTCTATGGTTTTAACTTCCTGCACTGTATGTATTTTAATCTTGTTGTTAGCCGCCCTGATCCCTGGAAGGGCGGGATAGAAATAAAATTTTTATTATTTATTATTAAATAATCCTGATGCTGGAAAGTGTTGAAAAGGTACTTTTATTCCAAGCCTTTGCCACAAAGAATGGGCAAACAGCCCTATTGCAATAAGCCCTTCATGTGTCCTAGGCACCAGACCTGTTTATACCTTCAAAGTCGGTAGACTGAGAGGCGAGGGGAGAGATCACAGCATCTCTTGATAGAGGGACCTGCATTAGAAGTCAGTGCAGAAAGCCCTCTGCATACTGATGGGTTCATATTGATGGGTTCTCTCTTGCACAAAGAGGTCACGAGGTGACAGATGCATGCATATAGGTGTTACTGTGCCTCCCACATAAAGGTAGGTGGGTAACCCACACTGCCTCCATTATTATCTCTCACACCTGTCTTCTGGGAAAGATGAATGTTTCTGAGACTAGCAGTACTGTTTTGTTTCATACACAACTAAAAGACATAAAAGAGTGAAGAAAATATCTTAAATGTCTTAAACTAAACTAAAAGACATAAAAGAATGTCGTAAATAACCCCAGGCTTTCAGAGCCTGGAAATATTACTTTGGACTATGTTTCAGTCTGAGCATTCTGAGTGGGATCTGGGGATTGTAGTCCAAAAAAGTAACTTTTCCAACTTCTATACATTTTAATAACTCAACTGGATTTTTCTCATTGACCTAAATGGGAAGATGTTGATGTCTGATGCCAGCATTCAGAGAGTCAAATTCTTCAGATCCATTGTTGTGTGAAAATGAAAGCAATTAAAACATCTCCAAACCATGTGAACAATGAACAAACCATAGAATTCATACAAAATTGTTTGGGGTGCCTTCTCAGAGATTCCAGGATGCAGACTGGGCAAAGCAACCTCAGTAAGATCAGTGCCAGAGAAACAGCTGGCCTCAGAGAACTATTCAGCCAGTCTGTGAGGTGGGTTTTTGGCAGAAAATGGAGTCTCATGCAAAAGATTCTAGAAGCACAAAGAGAGCAAAGAAAGGGGGGAACTGAGATTTATCTCTGTCAGTTAAACTATGGATTATCTGTATTTAGGTTGAGCAAGGAGTTGCTAGGTCTTAGAGTAGCTTTTTCTGGCTGCAGCTCTGCTCAGAGTTTTAGTTTTCTTTATCTGGCATCTGTGAAGGCATAGATCTGTCTGAAAAAATCTTAAAATTACCCTGCGCTGGCAAGAGAAGTAGAAAAAATGTCTTTAAAACTGGCTAATACTGGACTGAGGTTCTACATATAGCAGAGGAGGAAATCAAATGGTCCTCAGGCTGCAAATGTTCCCCACCCTAATTTTGTGCCCTGGGCTTCTCATCTTCTCTCCATATGTCCCTCACACAGACAAAACCAAATTAATTGAAAGATAAGAATTACCATTCCTAGAAGCTGCCAGGAATGGCAATTTTTCCTTTAAAACATGGCAGAGGAACACCTCCCTTGGTTTCTCCTCACAGCCACTCAGAGATTTGTTGTTCTTGTTGTTGTTGTGCCTTCAAGTCATTTCTGACTTACGGTAACTCTAAGGCAAATCTATCAAAGAGTTTATTTGGCAAGTTTCTTCAGAGGGGGTTTAGTATTGCTGTCCCCTGAGGCTGATACAGTGTGACTTGCCCAAAGTCACCCAGTGGGTTTCATGGTCAAGCTGGAAATCAAACCCTTACTAAATGGACTTCTAAACATTTCAATTTTTGTTGTTGTTGTTGTTGTTGTTGTTTGAGGCTAATATAGTCCATGATGGGTCTTGGCCCCAAGACTTCTGTAGCTTACCAACTACAGCTTGTAGCAAAAATGTAAGACAATACTGTTTCCTCTTATCATTTTTCAGTTGCTACCCATATACCCAAAGTATTTTTAAAACTGCAGATGGTTTACTTTTGTAATAATTAAAAATTAATAAAGATTACTAGTCTTAACTGCAGGGGACATTCAATCAGTTGGGTGAGAACTGTCCAGGCAGGAAGACAGATGTTACCATATATCTACAGCTATGTAATATTCTAGGACAGTACCCACATTCTTTTTAGTACATGAGTGAAGTTGGACAGAACAGAAATCAGCTCCCCAACTCTAGCATAGGATTGCCATAGGCTGGAGTCAACTTTAAAGCACATAACAACAAGGCAACCTAGTACTCTCAAGAGGTTATGGGTGGCATCTCTCATAGATCCTTACCATTGACCAGGTTAGTTGCACGCCAACCCCTATGGAGGTATGTAGAGATTAAATTTAAGTGGCGATTAATGAGGGGAAAATATAGTGATGAGAGCTCTGAGCAGTTCATTATCTATATGATACTAATTCTAGATCACTGCTAGTACCTTTCTCCAGACATCTGTTTTTTTTTTGGAATGGAAAGGGAGAGATGGGAGATTCCAGACACAGGAAGGCTTGTTTGTTTGAACAAGTTAGTTGATATATCACTTCAGTGTAGAATCATAGAGTTGGAAGAGACCACAAGGGCCATCCAGTCCAACCACTTCCCATTATCATTTGTAAGTCAAAACTTGTTCACTGGCCAGTGAAACCTAGCTTCCTTGGCTTTAGAATGGCTAAAAGATATTACTCTCCTGCACCTCTGACACACCACAGAGAGTTGAGGTGGTGCAAGGAGGAGAGTGAAGATCCCCAAACATCAGGCAGAGCCTCTTTCTGACAGCAGAACCTTTCCATCTAGGGAAGACATCCTCAAACAACCTGGTTTGCCTACATGCTAAACTTACTAGTGGACAATGAAGTAGAATTTTAGTTCTGCAGAACTATTAAGGAATGGCCTTTTAATGCAGAGGTGAGGAATATGTGGCCCTCCAGATGTTGTTAGACAGCAGGTCCCATCAACCTACTCCTCATAACGGAGAGTGAGAGATAATGGCAGCTGCAGTCCACCAATATCCCCCCATTTCTCATACTTATTTTGATGGCTATGCGCACAATACATTTTGCAATGCTCGTGACAGTTTTCAGTTGCAAAGCTAGCTGGCTAGTTTATCAACTGCTCAGTCATGATAGCCATGCAATTTATTATTATTATTATTATTATTATTATTATTATTATTAAACTTTATTTCTATTGCTCTGTAATTTTTTTAAAAATATATATTTATTAAGGAGGAACCAGACCATATCTAGACACTAAAGAGGAGAGGGTCCATTGTGCATTACTGGATTGTAAACTCAATCATGTTTGCACAATGAAATGAATTTTACCTACCTAATTATATCCACTACTGGCTTCTGACATATAATAATGCTTTGTGATTTAATGTTGGTGGTCAAAACAATATTTATATGGGATCTCTATCTGGAGAGGCTAGCTTATGTATTAATTTCAGAGAACCATATGAACACATGCCTACATATACTGACTGAATAATGATCCCGCCCTCCTTATGGGACTTGTGTGCAAATGACTAAATGAAAAATATGATTGGACCACTGGACTCCCATGAAATTCCACATCTCTCCTCCCTTTTCTCTTCCTCTCTTTATACACACATGATGCTGTGTAATCTTTTCCCACACACACACATAGCTACATAAGCTCACCTACACCCTATGTAACATGTTCTTCCCGCTCCCCAGTTCAACCAGGACCACAATTTTTAACTACTTATGAAGAATCTGCAACAATCTAAAGTCAGCCATTCAGTATATGCAGGGAATACAGAAACCTTCTACTTATCTTACCAGTAGTCTCTGCTCTGGTCCTGAAGCTTGAATCCTCACTGCCACACATTGAATTATGTGTTGAAAGAAACATGTGAAAGTTTCACCCTGCCTGTAGGCTTATTAATTTGGTTGGGGAAAGCAGGCAAGCTGCAAGGGAAATGTTCCAAGCTGGGAATGGATGCAGTCCAGGATTCTTCAAGACATTCATTTGATACCAAGACTGAGGCAAGCTGGTATAAACTAAGACTTTGATGGATGCATCAGGTGTTTCCAACAAAGAATCCTCACTTCTTCATACTCCTCTAGCACCCTAGAACATATGTATGAGTGCCTGAGGACAAGGATGGACAAAGTGTTGCCCATGGGGCACATGTGGTCCCAATGCCTTTTTTGTATCTCCCAGACCCCTTCAGGGTAAGAAGAAACTTGAGAAGGAACTTAGTGAAGAATTATATCCATAATGCAGAGGGTGGTGCAGCCCTCCAAAGTCTCCTGGGGGGAGCCCTGGCAGCGCAGTGGTTAAATGCTGTACTGCAGCCACTCACTCAAAACCACAAGGTTGTGAGTTCAAGACCAGCAAAAGGGCTGCATCCTTCCAAGGTCACTAAAATGAGTACCCAGATTGTTGGGGGCAATTAGCTCACAGTTGTAAACCACTTAAACACTACTTAGGCAGTATGAAGCGGTATATAAATGAAGCTTGTTTGTTTTGTTTAATGCATTCCTCTAGTCTTCCACAGTTGACCATATCTGCCCAAGGATATGTTTATACCTCCCACCTTCAAGCAAGGTCCCAGGTGTGATCAAAGAAATTAGTATACGAAAACTAGTTCTTTTTCTTTCTAGAAGCTGGAGGAATGGAGGAAGCAAATCCAAAATAAAATTACTCTCATTTTTATTTTATTTTTTGTTACGTGCCTTCAAGTCATTTCTGACTTATGCTGAACCTAACAGGTTTTTCTTGGCAAGATTTGTTCAGAGGAGGTTTGCCATTGCCATCCTCTGAGGCTGAGAAAGTGTGACTTGCCTAAGGTCACTCAATGGGTTTCCATGGCTAAGCTGGGATTTGAACTGTGGTCTCCAGAGCCATAGTCCAATGGACAAACCACTACACCACACTGGCAGTGGAGGACAAGAGGTCTTGGAAGTGTCTCATCCATAGAGTTGCCATGAGTTGAGGCTGACTCGAGGCAATTAACAACAACAACAACAACAACAACAACCGTTCCAACATCTAGTCTGAAATATTCTTACCAAAAAGCAGTACTATACTCACACTCTTATCTACTGGAATGCTCTGCCAGGATAAATGACAAGGTCTAATTCTATCTACTGCTAAATAACATTCCATGTCAGTAAAAGACTGTTTATATTTTATTTGCAATCCAAGTATGTATTTGAAAACTACTCCTTCTGATGACAAATGCCATGCTCACTACAAGGAGTCCTAAATAGTCCTAAAAGACTTTTCTAGTAAAGGTTTCTTCACCTTCTGGATGTTACCTCACAGTGTTCATAATGTCGTCTTCCCATTGCAACCTAGAAGGAATACGAATATCCTTCCTAAAAACCAAATCCTGCTAAATAACACTTTCCATGTGAACTTTCCATATCTGCAGGCAATATTCCCTAGAATTACAGTTTCGGAAGCCAGGGGGAATGCTACTATGGGTAACTTGAGAGTCTGGCCTTAATAGGTTTACCTGGACCTACTTCAGATGGCCATTTGTATTCTGTGAAGCACAGAAATGACATTTCTCTTTTCCTTTCTCTGTGGTGATGCTGGCTGAGAATTCAGAGTTGTAATCCAAAAAAGAAGTCCCTCCCAAGTTTGTACCCCACTGCATTAATCGAACTGCCTTTGTACCTTAGTAAATTATTTGTTTACATGTTGTCATCCACAAGTTAGTTGTAAATATTAAAGTCCTTGTCTCTGCATGAATTGTTGCCCAATGGGTCTACCCTTTAATATGCTAGCATTTTATATTAACTATTCCACCAGTTTATTTGATTGCTTTATATAATGCTGATCTGTTTAATTGTATCTGTAAAATGGTTTCATTTCTATGGGAATGATGAAATAATTATCAGCAAGATGTTATTGTGTTTTTAATCATGTTTATTTCATTATGTTTTCAATAAACCTTTGTTCTATCTAGTGTATTCTATGGGGAAATTTCTTCTTAATGTAGAGAAATTGTTGCAATAGTCGAGACTGTAACCCAAATGTCTCTTGTCAAATAACCTGTATGATCCCTTTCTGATTATTTTATCACAGAGCATTAATATTAATCTAATTGTTTTCCAAAATTCTATCAATAATTAATCTTGATATTTTAGAAATATATCGATACAATTTAACACTCACATTTTCTCTCACAGTAGACAGTTCATAATCCTAGCAACAACATAAAGTCTAACAGGATAATCAATATTCTCAACTTCTTTATAATTAAAGGTATTCTTATATCAGATTCCAAATATTTCCTTGTATGCAGAAGAGAAGCTCCTTCTTTGCAGAACTTTGGGGAAATCTTTAAGACATTACTAAAGGATTGTCACAGAAAAGCATAAACTAACACTGACAGCACATTTTGTTGGGCACTGCCTTTTAAAGAGGCAACACTAAGAAGGCTTCAGGACTAGCAGGCCAGTCAAGCCTTCAGTTTTAAAGGAATATGCTTTCAGTTTGGAGCAGAAGGTAGTAGGAGCAGTGGATGATATGCCCAACCTTCTTAGAGCCTAGGCCCATTCTGGGTCTGCAGGGCAATATGAACAACTATGGGCAACTTATTCAGTTAAATTGCTTTCTTTAAGGTCAGATATTGCTCTGTATTTCAGATTTAATAAATAATGGTTTATGGTTGAAGACACTTCTGTGAAAATGTTGTTTCCTGTATTCAGGAAGGGCTTTATCTTCCAGGGAAAAGGATGCAGGATTACAGTCTCAGTGTAAATTAGTAACTCATTTGCCCACCCAACTGAACAAGGCAGCTTTTATTTATTAGTCATCTGTTTCACCACACTCCTACTCTACCCAGTTGTCAGACCCATCTCCTATGCAGTTTATTTACTGCAGTATGATATCCTACCTCTCCATCTCAGGATGCCCAAGGTAACTAGTAATATAAAAAGGTAAAGCATCATCAAGTCAAGCAGGAAAAAGACATTGAGAAATAAAATAATACGTGGCTATAAAAGCAGATAGGGCAGCAGATAAAACTCCTAACACTAATCAGATGGATTAACAAATGCCTACTTGAATAGATTACTTTTGAAGAGAAAAGAAGAGCTCATTAAGGGTGTGAGTGTGCATGCCAGATGTTGCTATTGTGGTAGAGATTTCCAGAATCTGGATACAGCCAGAGAGTTGTCTCCCTTCCATGTTCCTTCCATATGTTTTCTGCAATATCGTATAACCAATCTTGAAAGATGAGCAGTCTCTGGCAAAATAGCCTGGTTCAGATATAACATCAAACTATTTATGCATACTATTTCCCTTTTCAGCCTCCAATATGGCCACATTTTGGCCTGGCTTCCATTTTGTGAATTATTATTATGCCAAAATATGCTGGACAAGCTGTTGTTAAGTTTAACTATGATTTAAAAGAAAAATTGTTTAAAATTTGCAAAATGCAAAAACTGATTAAACTATCAAAATAAATTAAAATGGGTTAGAACTGTAAACTATAAAAAACACAAGAGCACAACAAAAATAATAACTAGAAAACCTAGAGCATAGTTCAAAGCTGGTCCTATTTAAACAATCAGTCCTGAAAAGCCTGGAGAAACAGGAAGGTCTTCACCTGTTCATTGAAATAGAGTAGGGAGGTGCCAATCTAACTTCTCTGAGAAGGGAGTTCCAGAGCCTGGGTGCAGTTACCAAGAAGGCCCTCTTCTCTGTTCCCACCAGATGTACCTGTGAGGGTGGTGGACAGAGATAAAGGCTCAGCAGATCTCAGAACATGAGGATGTTCATGAAGGAGAATGTGGTCAGTTAAAAAAAAAATCCTGAACCTCAGCCACATATGGCTTCATAAGTCAAAGCTAACACTTTAATTTGTGCTTGGAGATGGATTGGCAACCAGTGGAACTATTACAACAAGAGAGCTGTATGGTCCTTTTAGCCACATTAGCAAAGTGACTGCATTCTTTTGGACCAAATGAAATTTCTGAGCATCCTTCAAAGACTGGCCCACATATAATGCCTTACAGTAATTCATTTGGGATGCAACTAATGCATGTATCACCATGGCCAGACCTGACATCTTAAGGAATGGGGCAGCTGCCACATGAGCATTAACTGTTCAAATACACTTCTGGCCACCATCAAAACTTCAGTTTCCAGGCTCAGAGCTGAATTCAGGAACACACTCACACTGCAAATCTGTGTCTTCAGGAGGAATGTAACCCCATTCAGCACAGGATGAATACCTATTCCTCCATCTGACTTTCAACTGACCGGGAGCACTTCTGTCTTGTCTGGATTACAGACACAGATCTGAGTATTGCTATGTGCCAGTGGTGGCTGGTAATTCCTAGACCAGTGAGGTAGTAAATTCATTTGAGGTTTTTAATCTGAACTGTAAAAGAACAAACCCAAGCAGCTAAACCTATTTTGAGAGTAAACCTTAGTACTTTGGATAGCTCTTTTAAAATCTGGATGAAAATCCAAAACAGATTGGGGATGTTACCAGCCCTGCTGCTAAGCATTGAGTAGCACTAAGACTTACCACTTGGCATCTTCTCTGACTGCTTTCCTGTACACATGATTGTTTATTAAACAAGAAGAAGCATTGCCATTTGGCATCTTCTCTGACTGTTTTCCTGTATACATGATTGTTTATTAAACAAGAAGAATGAGGGAAGCATGCATTCAGAACCTCTGCCCAGTAATGAGATCACTCATTGTAGTTTTTTGTGGGGGTTTTGGGCTATGTGGCCATGTTCTAGAAGAGTTTATTCCTGATGTTTCACCTGCATCTGTGGCTGGCATCTTCAGAGAATGCATTGCTATGAAATGCCAGCCACAGATGCAGGTGAAATGTCAGGGAAAAACTCTTCTAGAACATGGCCACATAGCCCAAAAAAGCCACAAAAAACTATGGATGGCGGCCATGAAAGCCTTCAACTTCACATCACTCATTGTGTTTTGCTGCATAGACTAAATGTTACCATTCTCACTGCTCATGCAAGTGTGGCTCCACTTCTATTTCACTATTGCATGAAATTTTAAAGGGTGAAGCCTGAAAGCTAGTCCCCTGCATCCATGGACCTTGTGAGGAATTTCCCAAAGTGATTAGCTTGCCCAGCTTCTGTTGTTCAAGACATAATGAGTTCATGCATCCGACAGTAGTGCAATTATTTCCTAGTGATGTTTAACAAGTTGCTATTCCTATAAAATGTTATGGAGCTCTATTAATATTGCCCTTCTTTAGCTATGTAATTTTGCTAATGATGCAGCATATTTAGTGGCATTATTATGTCCTAAGAGAATGATGAGCCTGACTAGCAAGCTTCATGAAGCTTGGGTCTACTATCGTAACCCATTCTGTGCTAAGGAATTTGTTCTACCCTACTGCACCTAATTGCATTTTAACTTGTGTCATGAAGTGGGGTTTTCTGCTCTTGATAAATGAATAATAATTGTATTTAATACAAGTCTGGAGAGCTAAATGATTGAATCTGCTAATTGTGTAGTAATGCCAAGCATAGTGATGCATTTAGCTAACGGCTTTCCACTGTGCTGCTTTTTAAATTCAGATGGAGGTTGCTGTTCCAATATTTTTATATTTTCTATATGTTAAATCCTGCTAGTAATTATAGATGGCAATGTAGCTCAGAGACTGTGAAAAAATAAGTGAAAGCTTTAGGCATACTAAGAAAGATTTACCTGTGAGTTAACTAAGTAATGTATCCACACTAAGACATCACAATTTCTTCACTTACACAAGGGGGAAAGGATCCAGGAATGGTGAGTTCCTGAACATGTATTTATACAGATATATGATTCCCTTCCTCTTCCCCTGTTGGTACTGTTATTTGCCATTGGAACACAACATCTCTGTTGATGTGATGGTTTGATTACATTTAGGATAGAATCACATCTCACTGTCTCTTCTTATATCAGCCCCTCTCCCATCATGGAAGAGATAAATGGAAATATTAACATGGAGACAACTATTCTGTCCACCTCTTACTGAAAATGTACTCAGAGAGATAGCTGGGTGCTGCTATTCCAAAAGAACATTAATCCATATAATGGCTCTCTTGTATGCATATCAATGAAAGTCATTTGATGATTTATTACTATTTTTTACAATGCAAAAGCCTGGTTAGCTAATACAGAATAAGCTTGAACTTAAACTATTTATTACTCTTTATTGCATTTTAATCTTGCCTTTCCACCAAGTACCTCAAGGTGGTGTGCAGCTAGATGCTTATGGGAAGAAGATAGATTGGCATGCTATTGGCCCGAGGTCATCAAATCATAGAGTTGGAAGGGACCACAAGGGCCATGTAATCCAAATTCCTATCATGCAGGAATACATGACTAACATACTCCTGAAAGATGGCCAACCAACCTCTGTTTAAGGACCTCCAAAGGAGAAAAGTCTACTACTCTCCATGGTATCCAACGTAATAAGTTCTTCCTAATGTTTAGGCAGAATCTCTTTTCTTGTAATCTGAATCCATTGATTCATGTCCTAGTTTCTGCAGTAGCAGAAAATAAGCACACTCCATCTTCCACATGACATCCCTGCAAATATTAGAAGATGGCTCTCTCAATCTTCTCTCCTCCAAGCTAAACACCGCCTACTTCCCAAGATGTTCCTCACAGAACTTGGTCTCCAAACCTTTTATCATTTTGGTTTGCCTACTTTGAACACATTCCAGCTTGTCAATATACCTCTTGGACAGTGGTTCCAAGAACTGGATACAATAAACCTACCCAGTAAGATTTATGGCTGGCAGAGACTTGAATCTTCATCTGCCTACTAGAAGTCCCTAACTATATCTGGGAAAAGGGATCTGAAGTTTGGAAGAAATCAGTAACAAAAAACTCTGTCATTCTAGAATTTCATTTATTAACCTGTGGTTTTTTTTTTAATTAACCAAACATATGTATATTGTGCTTGTAAATTCATGAAGAATAAGTTCACACCATGTAAATGTAACTTCATGAAGGATAAGTTCTCCTTTAGTTGTATAAATGTAATGTTCTAGTTGCTTGTAAGCTTACGAGGGTGTGGATTCACTCAGTGGTTGAGGGAGAATATCACATAGTTCAAATGCTCTCACATGCTCTGTTGTGGCTTTTGAGATGGTGGCAAAGGGAAAAGAAAGAAAGTGTGTTTTGTACCACAAGCCAATAGCATTTAGAGTTTTTAAAAGTAACTAAAATTAACAATGTAGTGATTTGTTGAGAAACATAAATGGAAATTTACTTATAAAACTGTAACTATAACAGTCACTATTTTTTGCCTTAGTATGAATATCCAAATCCAGTATTAATACTACTTTAATTCATTAAAATGAGCAGGACTTGTTTGTTACAGCTAAGTTTCATTGATTTTAGCAGATCTACTCCAGATAAAAATATTATTAAACTGAAGCTGCTACCACATTGCAGAATTAGAATCATAGAATGGTAGAGTTGGAAGAGACCACAAGGGCCATCCAGTCCAACACCCTGCCATGCAGGAAATCACAATCAAAGCATCCCCAACAGATGGCCATCCAGCCTCTGTTTGAAGACCTCTAAGGAAGGAGACTCCACTACACTCCGAGAGAGTTTGTTCCACTGTCAAACAGCCCTTACTGTCAGGAAGTTCTTCCTAATGTTGAGGTGGAATCTCTTTTCCTGTAGCTTGCATCTATTGTTCTGGGTCCTGGTCTCTGGAGCAGCAGAAAACAAGCCTGCTCCCTCCTCAATATGACATCCTTTCAAGTATTTAAACAGGGCTATCATATCACCTCTTAACCTTCTCTTCTCCAGGCTAAACATCCCCAGCTCCCTAAGTCGTTCCTCATAGGACATGGTTTCCAGACCCTTCACCATTTTAGTCGCCCTCTTTTGGACATGCTCCAGTTTCTCAATGTCCTTTGTGAATTGTAGTGCCCAGAACTGGACACAATATTCCAGGTGGGGCCTGACCAAAGCAGAGTACAGTGGGACTATTACTTCCCTTGATCTAGACACTATACTTGTATTGATGCAGCCTAAAATTGCATCTGCCTTTTTACCTGCTGCATCACACTGTTGACTCATGTTCAACTTGTGGTCTACTTGGACTCCTAGATCCCTTTCACACGTAGTTTCATTCAGCCTGGTGTCCCCCATCCTATATCTGTGCATTTCATTTTTCCGCCCTAAGTGCAGTACCTTACATTTCTCTGTGTTGAAATTCATTTTGTTAGCTTTGACTCAGCTTTCTAATCTATTAAGGTCATTTTGAATTTTGATCCTGTTCTCTCGGAAATTAGCTACTCCTCCTAGTTTGCTGTCATCTGCAAATCTGATAAGTATGCCCCCAATTCTGTCATCCAAGTCATTGATAAAGATGTTGAATAACACTGGCCCCAGGACAGAGCCCTGTGAGACCCCACTGGTCACTTCTCTCCAGGATGAAAAGGAGCCATTGTTGAGCACCCTTTGGGCCATCTATTAAAATTAATAGATTTTAACACTGCTTTAACTTTCATGGTTACAAACCATGGCATCTTGGTATTTGTAGTTCATTGTGGCATCAGAACTCTCTGATACAGAATATCTCACAAAACTACAAATACCAGAATTCTAGCATTGATCCAGTGTCAAATGGCATTAATTCTGCCATTTAAATGATGTCACAAGGGGGTGCAGTGGTATGGTCTTCAAGATTAATGATGTCACAAAGGGTGACCCAAAAGGGAGTGTAACCTGCTGGGGTGCTACACCGAGGGGGGTGGACAGCTGCCTTTCAGGTTTCATGTGGTCAGGTCCATGAAGGACTGGGAAGGCCAGGAGACAGGTGGCTGCCTTCTGGGTCCCACATAGCCACATGGGACTCAGAATGCATGGGGGTGGATGGCCACCTTCCAGGTCCCATGCAACCAGGACCACATGGGACTTGGAAGGCTGAGGGGCAGGCAGCTGCCTTCCAGGTCCTGCACAGCCAGGGCATAGTTGGGAATAGCTGGTGAGGCGGGCTTATCAATTTTCTCCCCTTCTCTCTGTTTTGCTGTATATGCACACTCAGGAAGGAATTCTGGAGGCATCTGCTTTTTTTTTTTTAGCTTTCCTACTGTAGCACACACAGTGTGAGAGCGGGATGATGATGAAAGCTGATAGAAAGAAAATCCACTGATTTGAGATGTAATGCTGGAAAAGAGTTCTGCAGATACTGTGGATAGCTAAAAAGATAAAGAAATTTGTACAAGAGAAAATCAGATCTGAATTCTCTCTAGAATCCAGAATGACAAAATTGAGGCTGTTGTATTTTGGGCACATGAGAAGACATGACTCTTTAGAAAATATTATATGGCTTGGAAAGTTAAGGAGTAGTAGGAAGAGAGGAAGATGACACAGCAGATGAGTAGACTGAATCAAAGAGGACATGGCCCTAAGTCTGTAGGAACTGAGCAGGGCTATCGAAGATAGATTTCTTGGAGATGCCTCATTCACAGGATCACCAAAGGTCATCGATGACTTGAGGGAAGTTAACAACAACAAGAAGAAGAACCTAGTCCTATACTCTTTCTGCCTTTGGTACCAAATTTTCTGTTAAAAATGCCCAGGAACACACCTAGTTTATTAACTGAGGTATATATTCATTCATTCATTCATTCATACATACATTCATTAATTCATTCTCCCACCTTTCTTACCAAATGGGACCCAAGGTGGCTCACGATATAATATTCTGTACATTTTTCTGTAGCCACTAAAGCTTTAGTAATCAATACACAAGCAAATGTACAGATTTAGGACCAGGTGTTTCTTCCTAAAAAGCTATGAAATGAAGCTATTGCAGCTAATATCTTCTGCCTTGCCTTAGCAGTCATTTTGCTCTGAGATTACTGCAGTAATATACATTGTATTAAGATAAAGAAGAATTTGGCTGATGATCTTTCTTTTTCTTTTTCCTTTGGAGGCTAGAGAAGACTAAAAGAGGTTTCTTTTTCTAGTTTAATAAGCAAACATTGTAATCTTATTTAAGCCTAGGGTTTAAACAGCTGTGTTAAGGAGGAATTGTAGAAAATCTGTTTCCAGTAATATGGTTACTGGGGCAAAGAACAGATACTGTTTTCTTGAAATTTTTGAGCTGTACAATTCCACATAGAGTAAACCAGATTACTGTGAGGACATGTTCCAAAGTACCCAAGCATTGTTTTACTTTATCTAATATGTGGCACCTTAACAGGTACCCTGCAATACGGACAGATTGTCTCTCCACTGTTTCTCTTGTAAAAATAAACTGCGCTTGGAATTTAAACAGCACCATGAGTGATGTCCCTTCCCTGACAATGCTTTAATCAGAATTCCTCTGGTAGTCTTTATAGAAGGTAGCAATATCAGGTGGAATTCTTGAAGCAAGCCACAGAATTTGCACTCTTGTAACACCAGTGAATCAGTCATTTCACCCATACAATAAAAAGAGAAAGTGAGAGCAAGAGTTTCAGTGTAATTCCAAATCAAGGACAAAACAGAATTTTAAAGTGAGGCAAGTAAAGGTCAGGTAAAAACTTTCCATTTTGAACTTTTTCCCACCCCTGTAGGAAGGCATCTGACTGACTCATGGTAGGAGTCTGAGTTGCTTAAGTTCAATGACAGGTGGAAAGAAAGATTTGGGACATGTCTACACAGACCAAATAAAAAAAATTGTTTTCACAGCAGACCAGATAATGTACAGGATGATTTGGGCTGAATCCAGGCCTTTTCATCACCTCAGGGCTTTAATCTGTATCAAAAAGGGTTGGGATTTACTCCAAATTTGAGTGAAATATCCAGATATTTGCATGTGTATGTGGACTGTACTCCATAGTCAAAGTGGTGTGGGGCTGGTGGCGGGAGGAATTTTTGGTACATGGGACTGGCTGGATCCAGAAACTGGTGTTAATCACCATGCTTTTCTACTTCAATGTATGTTCAGCCATGAAGTACTGAAGTGAGGTATTAGATCAGACCACCCCCTCTCTCCTACTCTGCCCTCAAATGTTGCATTTGTTTTTACTCTTTCATACTCCATTCCTCCCCTCTCCTCCCCTCTCCTCCCCTTCTCTCCTTTCCATCAACATTGTATTGTCTTTGTTTTTATTTTACTGAATGGAGTGTGCTCATGCCCCCTTCTCCCCCTCCAATCCTTCTCCTCACCATCATTCACCTGTTCTCTCATGCAGAGGTCTGCAATGTATGTATCATTCACACACCTAGTGCCCTTTCATATTACACCTTACTGGAAGCTCTTTCCTGCCTGGTATCATTTTGTTCAGAAATACTTACCCTGCTACTACAGAAAAGCTCATCCTTACTGCAGTCTTAAGTATCCTACTAACACCTTGGGCTGAATCTATTGATTTGTCCTGAGCAGACCCATAGAATCAGTTGCTGAACACTATGTCAGCATATAGGTAAATCCCATTGATTTAATGAGTTTGTTCTAGTTGAGGAAATGTAACAATAGGGTTTAGGTCCTTGACTCTGGGTTACTAGCATTGCTGAGGTAATGTATATCAAGTTTAAAAAATGAAATGAAGAACAATAAAATAGATGCACATACATAGACTGAGATTTATCATTAGACACACAGAGAGGCAGCCACTCTTAGGTGCTCCTGATCCATTTCAGTCTGGTTTCAGGCCTGGCAGTGGGACAAAGACAGCTTTGGTCACTTTGGCAGATAACCTATCCCAGGACATGGAGTGTATCACCGTTATTTCTGTTAGATGTCTTAGCAGCTTTCGGTATGATTGACCACGGTATTCTTTTGGACTATGTTTAGGGAAGAACAGCCATTTCAGCATAAGCTTTCATGGACTACAGCCCACTTATTCAGAGGCATGAAAGTTTTGGAAGACTAACATTTATGAATATTTGGAGAAACGTTTTTTAGTCTTCAGGGTGGCATAAGTCTCCTTTCCCTCTCTTTCCTTCTTTTTTATATAAGATAGATTCATCACTGCTGCCTGCTTCTATACATTAGAAAATCACTCCTCTGGACACAGCCATTTGGCATAGCATGATCCATTGAAATTAGTAGGGAAGTGATTGTTTCTTTCATGTCTGAAATGTCAGATTGTTCTGAGGAAAGAGAGATCGTGGAACAAAGATCTTATGATGGGGAATATTAAATACATGGTTCTTCATATCTTGAAATCTTTCACTGAGTTGATGATGCATAGATATAATTGGCAGATTCCAACTTTGGTAAGGTTACAGTAAGCTGTGAAAAATGTAATTTGAATACAAAAGATGTTTTCCTTCCCTCCCAGTGCATAATGCTATTAGGATCAAAGCACAATCACCATGAAAATTCTTCATCGATAATTCATGCAAATTGACTGCATTTAAACTGGAGTTCTTAAATCCTTGATATTGGGCTTATTATTTTATTAATAGGAATTTAGTGGGAGGAGGAGTATACCATACAACAACTGCATAGGGACATACCACTGAATCTTTTGTAACATGGCCACTTCATCTATAGCCCCAACATCTTTGAAATAACTTAAAGTACTGAAATAATATCAGGCAGTACTACTCATGAATAAATGTTAATTGTCAGCTTATTTCATTGCCAAGGACAAGTGAACCTCACCAATGTAAAAGGATATAATGGAACTGTAGTAAAAAAAAAAAGTTACTTTTCCAAGCATTGTCAAATCCCAACTGTTGAGCCAGTCATTGTCTTCCTCTAAAGTAGCTTATATAAATTAGCTATTCAGAATCACCTTCTACATGAGATTTTTCAGTTTGATATCACTTTCAATTTTAAAAAGCCATATCATTTCTGGTATAATATTTGAGGACATTATGAAGGTCTGTGGGGGGGGGGACAACCCTAACACACAACCATGTTTTTTAAAAGGTCACTCCAAGGAAATCTTTAGCATGTATGGCTAACTTTTTTTTTTTGGTAGTAACCAGTGGCATTACTAGGGTTGGCAGTAACTCCTGGCATCATCCCCCCATTGACCTGCTCCCTTACCACACCATCCAGAATCCTTACAAAATGTTACAAAATTTTTTGTAGTGATGTTACTCATAAATCATACATCACTGAATTTAATGGCAACAGTTGTGACATAAACAAGTAGCAAAATTAAGGATATACCTTTAAATTACAATATCATATGCATAGCCTAAATGTGCTTACACGTATATAGTTTCATGCTGTTAAAGTGAAAATTTGGTAAGATGTGCTGTGTTTTAAGAAAATTATGTTTTTATTTTAAGAATTTAATTTTTTAAAAAAATTAAAAACCTGGAACCTCTCCTGTCTCCGTTCACTGGGCCTTACCCTACCCACCCTCTATCTCATTCACTGAGCTCTGGTGTTTTAAAGAGATGCAGATGAATTCTACAGCCCGTTTTTGTCCAAAGGCAGATGTTGGGAGAGCAGTGGTATCACTCCCCCTTAAGATACTACCAAGTGTGGTCCGCAGCCCCTGCACCTCCTAGTGACTCCCCGAGTAGTAAAAGCTGTTCAACAATGGGAACACTTACCTAAAGTTCTACGTTCACTCTTATTGAAGGCCATTTAGCAGAAGCTAAACAGGCTCCAGGTTACTTATATAATAAACTGAGGGTAGAACTAGATGGCCTATAAGAAATTCTATCCCTGTGATCCTGGATAACATAGTGATCCACCAGTTTCTGTAAAAACCAGCAGAAATCTACTCTGGTTTATCAGAGCTATGTTCTCATTCTACTGAGGAAGTAAGGAAGGAAAACAAAAATCCAAATTTGTCTCTGTTTGATTGTATTTATTTATTTGTTTGTTTGTTTGTTTGTTTCCCACTCTTTTCCCAGAACTGGGATTCAGAGTACCTAATGTCATGTCATTAATCCACTAGTTAATAATAAATTTTATTCAAAATGTGAAAGAAATGGTTTGTTCTTATAAACAAAAAAACCACCTAATTTTCATCCACATTAAAGAAGGGACAACAAAGGCTTAAACCCTGGATAGTAGGAGAAGAGTTTCTACCCAGATTTCAGCCCAGGAGTTTATAACACTGGGGTTGATTTTGGCATTAAAGAGAGATTAAAGCGCATTTTAAGCATCCTGCAAATGAAGTAGAGATGGAGAGTAATTGTGCAAATGATTATCACATCAGAAATGCATTGTCGCTGAAATCTCAAAAGTAAAAAGATGTGCATTAATGCTTCTTTGTGACCACTTTAATGGTGAGTTTTGTGCGACATCATGTGAAATTGTTATGCGTAAGTATGTGATTTTTCCAGGACAGTCACAGGATAAACTCCCTATCTCCTTCATGTGATAAACTAGTGTGCAGTTTTTGGAACATTCTGTCATGTCCATTGCCAGCTGCAGTCTATAAGAACCTCTCAAAGATACCCATGAATTACAATGCGCCTGCTCCATACGCGGGCACACCATACGCGGCTTCCAGTTTACACGGAAGTCGTGCTGCAATTGAATGAACCCATGCCGCCACGAGCACAAGCCCTATTCTATTGAATGGGGCTTGAGCTTACATGGAATTTGCCTTACGTGGGGGGCCCAGAACGGATCCCCACATAAGGAAAGGCTCCACTGTATTTAAATTCCCATCCCATGAGCAAATGAATTTTTTTTAGGTCCCACCCCATAAAATCCACAGACTTTAAAAAAAACTACATCATGTAGATGAATGACTGTTCTTATGGAAGAGAGAAATGATGAAGGGGACTCCATCAGACTTGACTCCCACAACATTGTTCCTTCTTTTTCCCCCACCCTCAGCCCCCCACATTCCTTTAAAGCAGCCTTTGTTAATGCAATTGTCCAGTTCAATTTCCTTAGGCCAGAGGTGGGCAAAATGCAGCTCATGGGCCATTTTAGACCCAAGAGAGACCTTACTTCTAGAAGTCATTTTTTCTCCTTTTTTGTTGATGTTAATGGGCCTAAAATGGCCACCCACACACTTCTAGATGTCACTTGGGGACATTTGGGGACAAAAACTCCTAGCGCCCCCCCCCCCCCCCCCATTTGGACAATGTAAAGACCTATGAAATGTTTGGAACTGAAGTTACATTAGCTTTGGCTGCCAAGATTCTCTCAGTCTGAGAGAGTTTTTCCTAGCATGTAAACTAGTGAAGTGATAATCTTTCCCTATTTGGATTTTTATCTGTGAGATGGAAAATAAATGGGGAATTTTGAAACATATGTTCCTACAAAGTGCAACAGTTTATTTTCTGAAATTTGCCAGCAATTTTACCATCCCAATAAGGGAATTTCTTTACAGATGGGCATCAACAAACTTGTAAATTAAGCTCATGTTGTTTTCTGATGACAAACTGCAAAACAAAGCAGGCTGGAATTCAAGATATGGAGGTAAGAGAAAGCATATACTAAGACAAACAGATGTCTTTTCCTTCTTGTTCCCTCTATAGGGTTGTCCTCTTTCCCCTCTACTTTTTGTAATGGTTATGGAGGTACTGCTCCAAAATATAAGAAACAACAGTACTATCAAAGGAGTCAGAATTAAGGAGACAGAGCTAAAGACAAGAGGATTTGCAGATGATCTTATGGTTTCTCTTAGCAATCCAGTTAACAACGCTCAGAAATTATTAACTGAACTAAAAATATATGAGTTAGTCTCGGGATTAAAAAATAAACAAAGACAAAACAATGGTATTAACAAAAACATGAAATCAACTGAAATAAAAAATTTGGAAATGATTACAGGATTACTCATTAGTAAGAAAATAAAATACTTAGGGATCTGGATATCTAACAAAATCTCTGATCTGTTTGTGAACAAATATGGGAGCCTCTGGCAAAGAATCACCTGCCTCTCCCAGAAACACCAGGCACCAGCAGAGAGACTCTGGAGGCACAGGAGCCCAGCTGTTGGAGGCATGGCAGACAAGCAGCACTTTAAAAAGCTGCCTTGCCATGCCAAGAACCATCACCTGCCTCTCCCAGAAACACCAGGGACCAGCAGAGACTCTGGAGGCACAGGAGTCAAGCTGTTCCCCCCACCCATGGTCCTAGATTGTAATGTTTTAAGATTGTGTATCGTTTATATTGTTTTTAGGATTGAGATGGGGGATTGAGAATGGGGATTATTTTCTATTTTACTTGTTTTGTTCATTTATTTCTATGTAATTTGTGAAGTTGAAGGCTTTCATGGCAAACATCCATAGATTTTGGGGGTTTTTGGGGCTATGTGGCTATGTACTAGAAGAATTTCTTTCTGACGTTTCACCAGCATCTGTGGCTGCCATCTTCAGAGAATGCTTTGCCTGGAAAAATTGGGTATATATATATATATATATACTCTGTGAGCCTGGGAATGCAGGAGTGATTTGCATGTGTATTGTTCTGTTGCTAATGGCAGGCCTCAGCCTGGGAGGCTAATGCAAAAGAGGATTAATTCTGCTAATTGGTGATCATTATCTGCTGGGAAAGTCCCTGACTCTGAGTGGTTTCCCATTTACATTTGCTGAGTCTGCATTTTGCTATTCCTCAGGACTGGTAGCCAAATTTTGTTCACTTTAAGGGTTTCTTCTTTCCGGTTGAAATTATCCAGATGTTTGTGGATTTCAATGGCTTCCCTGTGCATCCTGACATGGTAGTGGTTGGCATGGTCCAGAATTTCAGTGTTTTCAAACAGTATTTTATGCCTAGGATGGTTTGTGGCATGTTCTGCTACTGCTGATTTTTCTGGCTGGCCCAGTCTGCAGTGTCTCTTGTGTTCCTTGATTCTTGTTTGCATACTGCGTTTGGTGGTCCCTATGTAGACTTGTCCACAGCTTCATGGTATGTGGTAAACTCCTGTGGCTGTGAGAAGGTCTCTCTGGTCCTTTCTTCACTCAGCCAAGGGACTTCATGGGACTTTCCCATACTGAAAAGCAGTGCTAGAGGTCCTCTTTATTCACCTGGTAAAGATGGGATCATGGCGATGTTACGCGATGTTGTCTGATAATCTTAGCAAACTAGCATGAAAGTGACAGGAGCATCCCATCACTTTTCCCCAAGTGATAAAGTCCTAAGTCTGCTATCTCATTTCCTTCCTCCATTCAGTTAGCTTTGCATGCTGGTTGGCTGGATGAGTTATCTCTCTCTGTGTGAGATCTTTATATTTCTTCCAATAAATGTTTATATAATTTCACATACTTGGAATCTCCATAGTTATTACTGGTGTAACTGATGCTGGGTCCTACAAAGTATCTGTTATCCCCTCTCACATTCCTAAATTGAGTGCTTCCCCAAACTAATTTAAGATAATAATAATTAATAATTTGTTTTATTTATATACTGCTATTCCAAAGATCATAGCGGCGAACAGCAAGTAAGCTAATTAGCAAGTAAGCTAATTTGCCCCCCAACAGTCTGGGTACTCATTTTAGCGACCTCGGAAGGATGCAAGCCTGAGTTGAGCTTGGGCCCTTTTGCTGGTCTTGAACTCGCAACCTTGTGGTTTTGAGTGAATGGCTGCAGTACAGGCATTTAACCACTGCGCCACCAGGGCTTCTAAGATAAGACTACTTCCCTCCAAGGGAGCTCTACATTTAGGGTAACATTGCCTAGACATCACTAATGAGTACATCTTTCTGCAATATTGTCCTATTGACCATGAAGCAATAGTTAAACATTTCCTGGACTGGCCAGACATCTGTATGACATCAGGTACCACTGACTCACTAGAAAAGTCCATTTGTGGGCTATGATGTGGCTCTGGTAAATGTGAGGGGCCTACAATTTTTCTTCACCATCAAGTCTCCTTCCATGAAGCCCACACATTCTTTTCACGGGTTTCTGGGAAGAATTACCAATGTGAAGCTGAAGGGGCAGAGACCTGGAAGCTGCAAGACCTGAAGGCTGAAGGCTTCACTTAGTTCTGGTGGGGCAGTCTTAAAGAAGCTCTTCGTTGGTTGTCTCGGGACATGGACTTGAGCAACCTTCTCACCCTGGTTCCATTGCATTCTCTGTTTTATGTTACAAGATGCTGATTTTGTTTGTCATAACTTGGGTGGTATTTGGCATGGGGCAAGATCCATTTGAGAGAAATAGAAACTACAAGTCCTTTCATTACCATAGGGAGTTTCCTTAACGTGACCCTGCGGTTATGGACCAAGAAACAATATAAGTCTTAGATGACAAGGAAACCACACAAGGATGGTGTGCCTAGTGTCATCGTGCGAATGACCTGCTCTGCAAATGGGCTGAAGAAGATGGGCTTGTTGCGTGATAAATGGCTTGTCCAATAGTTCGATCTATGCTTCATACCAACACTAACCAGCTGTATCCAATAATGTTGTGGCCTTTTTTCTCTCCATTCATGTGTCTCTCTCTGCTCTGCCTGGGCTGACATTGATGTAGAGTCACAAAACCTTCTTTCAAATAGATTGCTTATATATAATATATGCAGAAGTGGCTGGCAGTGAGGAATTTGTCAACACTGCAGAAGTGATGCTTGTGCTTTTCTTTATTTGTGCAGTTTGTTGTAGTTATTCTAGGGCCAGGCCAAGGTAGATTTAGTTATTCATTTTAGCAACTAAAAGAAAAAGTACGTAATTAAATGAACTGACATTTTATTTTATGCAATAGAATCTTCTCCGAATAGAATAGAATCTTCTCAGAATCACTGTCCTTCAGGTTTCTTTGGTTGTTTTCTAAGCTCATCTTTAGCTTGCTTCTAATTCATACTTGTAAAATGGTGAGTTGCTAGCAGTGCTGTGAATTATTTCAGTAGATAAGTGGATGATTTGGACACCGAGGAGACATAAAGTTTGGCATCCTTCACTCTCAACAAATATAAGATCACCATCCTTCATTGACTTACAATGTCTGCACCTTGCAGAAGAAGATAAAATGCATTCTGCTTTGTGTGAAAGCCTTAACAACATTTCTGTTTTTCTTTGAAGTTAAGTACTTAATGGAACTTCAGTTTCATATTTTTCACAGCCTGTCATCAGGGTTCAGTTGAGAAATTCCACTTGAAAGTTCAGACATGTATCTATTACACAGCCTCCCAAAGAGCTAGGTGAAGTGACTCCAGATGACTCAAAATTGATGCTTTCCACAGTATTGTGATCCCGTATTCTGTTATCATGTTCCCCTGTCAATTATCCAAAGCAGGACCGTTAACAAGCTCCTTAAAATCAGTTGCAATTTTTTCTCTTCTTTTTTTACTTCTTTGCAGAAATGAGGCCATATACTTCAGATTGATTTTGCAAACAACTGTATGAATGTTTGCTTGCTTTTAAGTATTGTGATTACTAGAAAAGGACAATTATGAAAACCAAGTGCTAAAAATCTCCTGCAGTAAATCATTATCATCAACAACAAGAAGAACATCAGCTATGCAAATCCCTTGTTTTTTTTATTACAGAAGTTCAAATCTAGTAACAATGCTGTTGGTATAGCAATCTATATTTGCAGAATGAGATGGCTGTTTTCTAAAATGCCTTCTGCAGTAGAAGGTTAACCAATCAGTAGATTCTATTATTATATTTAATGTCACTTTTTTATATAATGAATGTGCTTCAGAGGAAGGATTATAATGAATGACAACATGAAAGAAAATTATGAGCATTCTTACCTCCTTCTGATTATGAAACCAATACTAGCCAACACTTGATATAATTGGTAAAGAAAGTCGGGCCTTTTATCTACATAGGATTATATCCCTGAACACCAAAGAGCTCCTTGAGAATAACAAGATTTCTTTATAACTTCTAATATGTTTCAAGGAGAGATGCATCTCAGAAAAACTTAGTTGACCTTGTGAACATGCATGACTCACAGATATAAGTTTTGAATTTACACCTGAGTGCATCTCAGAAATAATTTGTTAAGATTAATTTCTTATTCCCAAATTGGTAAAAAAAATCAGAAATATTTTTAAAATTTGTTATTTAAATCATTAAACCCCACCTCTGGATTTTTGGGGTGTCAGTTAATAGGTGTTGTAATTTTAATATGTTACTGGCCAATTTTATTAATTTTAAACATCTGACATACTGTATTGTACTTTAGAATTCTGGACCTAAGACAACTCCGCATTCAGTAACACTACATGTTTACAGCCTCCCTTGTAGCCAGGAAGGGGCTAGAAATGCCATGCTCTTGCACTCCAGCTGCCTCCAAACAGACTTCTATCGCTCTGTGCAGCTACTGGCTGTTAAGGTATCTTTGTGAAGTTCATCCAGGAAAATTTACTTAGTTGCATGTGTGTATGTGCCTTCAAGTCACCTGTAGACTTATGGTGAATCCATTAATTTCATAGTGTTTTCATAGGCAAGGAATACTCAAGAGGTGGTTTTGTCAGTTCTTTCCTCTGAAATATAGCCTACATTTAGCTGGTATTTGTTGGCAATCTCCCATCCCTGGTGGCGCAGTGGTTAAATGCCTGTACTGCAGCCATTCACTCGAAACCACAAGGTTGCGAGTTCAAGACCAGCAAAAGGGCCCAAGCTCGACTCAGGCTTGCATCCTTCCGAGGTCGCTAAAATGAGTACCCAGACTGTTGGGGGCAAATTAGCTTACTTGCTAATTAGCTTACTTGCTGTTCACCGCTATGATCTTTGGAATAGCGGTATATAAATAAAACAAATTATTATTAATTATTATTATCCAAGTACTAAGGAAGGAAGACCCTACTTAGCTTCCAAGATCAGACAGGATCTGGTGGCTTTAGGGTATTTAGGAGATTAACGCACACTTCAGTTCGGCCGATACAGGCACGAGCTGGGCACAGACCTAAATGGATCTTATTGCATGCCTCCATGCCCAACTCAGCTGCATCGCGTACCTAATCTGGACTACTGGCATACTTTTCAAAGAATGGGAAAGTATCATTCTTCAAAAAGTACGCCAGGAGTCCAGATTGCGATGCGGCCTAATTGGGCACAGAGGCATGCAATAAGATCTATTTTCACCCTTCAAGCCCATGCCTGGATCACGCAAAAAGAGGCATGTGATAATCTCTTCAGTTACATATGTGTAATTAAGTATGCAAAGGGATCTTGTAGCACCTTTGAGACTAACTGGGGGAAAAAGATGATAGCATGAGCTTTCATAGTCTTGAGCTTACTTCCTCAGTGGCATGCTTGCATCATTTCCTACTTCCTCACCACTTCCTCAGATGCATGTGTAATTAAGTAGGTGATATAGGATCTCTGCCAACATCTTTAAGTTAATTGTGTTATGAATCAATTGGAAAATGAACTATGAATAGCCCTCCTCAACTAAGGGGTGCAGGAAGTGACTAACACATCAATGACAGCTCAGGAAAGGGTGTTGGTTTCATCACCACCCCATCACCCCCTCACACCTGCCATCTTCTCCTGCTGACATGGGTGCTTCTGCTTCTGCCACCCCACACCAGGTGACACCAACCATAATGATGCCACTGCTCCTCAGCCCTCTTCCAAACTTAGTCATAGGCGTGTTACAGACCGCCTAAAAGCGGCGGTCTGCCGGCACTGCCAGTTGCTCCGTGAGGGAGCCGCAGCGGCCAAACCGCACAGCTCCCTCATGGAGCAAAAAGAAGCCCCAAAATAGCACTTCTTTTTGTGCTCCGGATGTGACGTGCCGACACTATGCGTCTGCTACGTCAAGATGGCAGCACCCGTGTGGAACGGGCGCTGCCATTTTGTACATACCCAGTACGTACTAGGGTTAGGGGTGTCAGGAAGTGACACCCCTTCCTAATCCTAGTACGTCCTGGGGACGTACTATACGCCCATCCGGAATGGGCCATAGATTCCTTGAATGAATCAATCCATCTGTAATGTGGTCATCTTCTTTCCTCACTGGTTTCCACTTTACTAAACATTATGATCTTATTATTTGTATTCCATGGCAGATGAAAAACAACTTCAGTAAGCACCAATGCAAAAGATACCTTTCTTTTCCAACTCTTCTTGCAAATTGAGAGTTATAGAAAGTAATTTTCATTTTTTTTAAAGTTTAGAAAACTTTAAACTTCCTCTGCACCCACTAGTCCTCTATGAATCTATATATGACTGATCCAGAAAATATCACTGTTACTCTCAATTGACTTCATTGTCCCCGCCCCCTTGGTGACATCATCACATAATTAAATCAAATTGGCTACACTGCACTGAGATGTCAATTTATTTACTATACAATCCATGTCTGGCTGGGATTTTCCAATAGAAGGAAGAGAAAGAAGCAATAGTTTGGGCATAGGGAATGGTGCAGCAGCTCAAAGAAACAATATTAATGAACAAACTGAAATTTTCTTTAAAAATGTAGAGTGGACATGAGGAGAGCTATTTTTTTCCTCATTCATCGTAATTACTATTTTCTGAGTGAAAAATCAATGCTGCAATCATTCCAGTGTTTGTATACCAATCAACAAAAAACAATTACTAACAGTTTTTTTGCTACTAATGATTTGTGTTCTTTTAAAAAATGTTACACACAGTGCAAAAGACATGAAACGTAGATCCATACCTGCATGGTAAAAGATGCGGGGGAGGAAGGTCTTCCTTTGCTGCCAATGGACAAGAGGCCAGGTCACTTTTGTCCTCCTCCCACTATAGTTGTTCAATGGCCCAAGCTTTACAGGGCTGATGGTGTCAATTTATTGGAAGAAGATAATACAGTCACCCCTCCTTTTTTGTGAGGATCCGTTCCATACCCCCTCGCAAAAATCTAATTTCGCTTATATTCAAGTGCCATTGAATATAGGTTCGTGGCCATGGGAGCATGTGGTCATGCGCCCCATTGTTTCCCCCTCCATTCGTCCCTTGCGCATAAGCAAGGGACGCGAGTTTCAGAACTGCGAGAATGGAGGGAGGACTGTATGTTGTTCCCAAGGGATTTGCAACAGGGAGTGAGGGTTCTATTGGCTAGCCTGGTGGGGGAAAGAAACTAACCTCCCCTTGTCCATAGCGGGTAGCTTGGGGATAAAATAAGGATACGGGGAACAGCTTGGCACCTTGTTGCTGGAGGGTTCTGGAACTGTCTCTTAAGGTCATGAAATGCGGGGAATGTGCAGAGACTACTCTTTGATATGGCCCAAGGGGCTTTACCCTCACTTTAAATTCTGCAGCCTGAGCAAGGGATTCTTGGATCTGCCTTACAGTAGATGGTTGGTCAGCAAATAGACCCTAAGTCTCATCTCTTGCCCACCTATCTTAACTTTTCTGAGACTCTTAGGCCCTCTTCAGACAGGCCTTGGCAGCACCCCCGTTAGGTGCTAGGAGTTGGCTGAGGGCGCACTGCCCACACTGGCCTCACCCCAGCACATGACCGGGGTGTCAAAATGATGGTGCCCTATATACACAGGCACGGCCATTTTGACGCGACGGACGCTTAGCATCTGCACATCCCAGCGTCATTGTGACGCCACAAGTGCACCATTAGCGCACTGGGGCATCACAAACGCACCACAAGAAGAAACCACTTTTTAAGGGTTCTTTTTGCTGTGTGAGGGAGCCATGTGGTTTGTCCACTGTGGCTCCCTCGTGCAGCAAAACAAGGTGCTCATAGACTGCACTTTTGGGGCGGTCTGTATCCCACCTTAGATATCTTTCTGACTCTTCTCTTCTCACCCCCTCACTTCTACTAAAAGTGAAACCAGTTTCATTCAGTATTAGTTTTGCACCTTCTTCAATTTAGGAGTAGTAGCTAATAACCCAGAGGACAGGATCAAAATTCAAAATGACCTTAATAGATTAGAAAGCTGGGGCAAAGCTAACAAAATGAATTTCAACATGGAGAAATGTAAGGTACTGCACTTAGGGAGGAAAAATGAAATGAACATATATAGGATGGGCGACACCAGCCTGAACGAGACTATGTGTGAAAGGGATCTAGGAGTCCAAGTAGACCACAAGTTGAACATGAGTCAACACTGCGATGTGGCAGCTAAAAAGGCCAGTACAATTTTAGGCTGCATCAATAGAAGTATAGTGTCTAGATTAAGGGAAGTAATAGTGCCACTCTATTCTGCCTTGGTCAGGCCCCACCTGGAATACTGTGTCCAGTTCTGGGCACCACAATTCATAAAGGACATTGAGAAACTGGAGTGTGTCCAAAGGAGGGGTGACTAAAATGGTGAAGGGTCTGGAAACCATGCCCTATGAGGAACAACTTAGGGAGCTGGGGATGTTTAGCCTGGAGAAGAGAAGGTTAAGAGGTGATATGATAGCCCTGTTTAAATATTTGAAGGGATGTCATATTGAGAAGGAAGCAAGCTTGTTTTCTGTTACTCGAGAGAGTAGGACCCGGAGCAATGGATGTAAGCTATAAGAAAAGAGATTCCACCTCAACATTAGGAGGAACCTCCTGACAGTAAGGGCTGTTCGACAGTGGAACAAACTCCCTCAGACTGTAGTGGAGTCTCCTTCCTTAGATGTCTTTAAACTGAGGCTGGATGGCCATCTGTTGGGGATGCTTTGATTTAGATTTCCTGCATGGCAAGGGGTTGGACTGGATGGCCCTTGCGGTCTCTTCCAACTCTATGATTCTATGATTCTACAGTTTTTAATAAAGCCTTTGTTTGTTCCTTTATGCTTTGATGTTTCTGCTCCTTGGGAGATTATCGCACATGCTGTTTCCTATCTTTCTCCCGATGGAATGCCTGAGTGTTTAAATGTCAAAGATGGGTCTTACTGGATTCACCCGTGGCCAGCAATCTATCTGCAGCCCATCTGCAACCCGGGCTTATCCCACAGCTTTTCGAAGATGAGAAAATGCCATGCATGACAATCTGCCAGAGAAGCAGGGTTTGCAGATGGGTTGCAGAGAGGCCATGGGTGAATGCGATAAGACCCATCTTTGACACTTAAACGTGCATGTATCCTGTCAGGAGAAAGACAGGATACAGCATGTCCAATAATCTCCTTACTTAGAACTGCTAGCAGCTGTACATAGACACTCCCTTCAAAGCATAGGTTTACCATTGCAAAACCCCGTAATCTAGCTACCACATTACTCTGGTTTAATCTTGCAAATAGCTGAAACATTACTCTAATGAAAAAGTGAGGACTGCGACAATCATTACCCATTTTACATACCTTTCGATCATTTGGATTTATGAAAAGGTTCACATTGCACCCTCTTTCCCCCATCTCAACTGAAGCAGTTTAATAGGAAATGAACTGGGGGTGGCACTGGTAGGAAGAGGAAATAAAATAGCAGTATCTCATAACATAACCATTGGTTAAAGAGAAATTTTAAGATGCAAATTGAATGCCTCACTAGTAAAATAAAATATAAAAAATGGTTATAACACGATCACTTGTAAACTGTGGCTTGAATTTGAAGATGAGATATAGTTTAATGTGCCTGTTGTAAAGTATCCCTGCCTTTCCCCAGCTCTTTTGCTGAGCTTCAGTTCTTTATGATTTATTGTACAGGAAATGAACTAAGCAATAAAGAACAGAAGTAGTTAAAAGACCTTCTATTTGAACCTGGAAACCAGCTTAGAGTGGACAATTAATAACTCCCCCCACTAGTAGTTGCAGTAGCTCCAGTCGTTTTTCCTGTAATATATGTAATGAGACACATGTCAAATCATAGTTCTTGGCCTCTATGGATTTTTAAATCATGCTGTGATGCCCCCTCCAGTACTCCGGAGGAGTTATCAGTGACCCTGCTGTTTCCTATCTGATATCAGATCCTCCTTCCCTAGAGCTACAGATTGACACATCTTATTAACAGCCCTGGGATGTGAGATGGGGAAAGGGGTTAACATGGTGTGCAGAAAGACACACATCAGAAGTCCACATTTTAAAATGAAAAATTTTCTGAAGAAAGAGGTAGGGGGATCAAGCAGTTATAAAAACCTCTAGCCTTTTATAGTCTGCTGTTTAGTTCATGGATAGAAAAATATGTTTCAAGACAACCTGAGCAAATCACAATTCTAAAGATATTCTAACAGCCCATCAAAGTCATCTCTGTCTGGCAATGGGAAATGCCATTAAAAGTATATATTTCCAAGTTGGGTATTGCCAACTACTTATTTCTAAGAAGGTCACATATTGTCAAGACCTGTAACCATCAGGCATAATGTTTGAAAGTGAAGTGATTCTGACCTGTGCGGAATGGAATGAATGCAAAACACAGCTATGATTCACAGGGCTTTGACCTTCCGCAGCAGATCAGACTTCAAAAGCAAAGTATGCATGCACCCGTGTGTACACACACATACACACAAAGGTTCAGAGGTTTACATTTCTCTAAACATTGCTTCTCAGAATTTGCCCCCAGGTGCATTCTGAATTTCTTCTGATGTTTTTCACAGGTTCAAGATGTGTAAAGTACACTTTGTGATTCCTCAATTTCCAGGAGAAGGCAAATAATTATGTTTTGGGAGATTGCTCTGCTTTTGCTTAATAGAAAAAAGATTTATGAACAAATAAGCTGTCACAGAAATAGCTCTTTTCTCCCTCACTCACCATTTTGCTTCAAACACATCCTGAATAGATTGCTTACCCCCCCACAAAGGCTAACATTTCAGTCTGTAGACCAAGTTTCTCTTCAGAAATAAAACGTGAGGCCAAAAGTCAATTGCTTGATCACCTTGCCTTTCAAGTGAACTGCTTCCCTGGAATCTGGTTATCAAATGCAGGAAGTTGGTAACCAACATGTTCAAGATGACATGCCCTGTGAGGAAAAGTTAGGCAAGTAAGTATTATTTATAATTCATTATTGCATTTTGTCTTGCCTTTCTTCCCTTCATGCATAATTTTAATAATATAAATAATAAATAAATAATATAAAACAATATATAAGGTAAAATTGCATATGCATAACTACAAACCTAAAACTAACTACCTCTGCAAATGACATACTAACAAACTACACAAAATAACAACATAACAAAATAAAAAGGTATATGACTTCCAACTTGCCAACTAATGGTTGTAATTGTCAAGTTATCTATTTCTTCTAACAGCCTTATCACATTACAAAGATAAGCCAAAATAGAGTGATAGAGAAGAGGTTTTCTGCTTAGCTCTCTGCATGCCCTTGAAGAACTTCCATTCTATTCCTGAGGGAGACAATCATAAAAGCGTGCTTTTTGATGTGCTGGAAAAATCCATTTGGCAGAAGGCAGTCAGTTACCCAGAGGGCCTTCTCCACCGCTGCTCTGAAGATATGGAGTGACCTACCGAAGGAGATCCACGACATTTCTACTCTTACAGCCTTTAAGAAGGCTCTTAAGACGGATCTCTTCTGGCAGGCCTTCCCTACCTAGTTCCTCTCCCCGTTTACTGTGACTTACGTCCCTCTGTTCACCAATTCTTCTCTTAAATTTAATGAGAAGAATTAAATTTAAATTAATTAAAATAAAATTCCTGCCTCAAGAAGAACCTTCCCTCCGTACCTACTGTCATCATCAGATCTGGAAGGGAGTAAAAAAGACAAGCCCAGTTCTATTGGGTCTAGCTGTAAATTCTGTGACTTACGTCACTGTCTTTTATCTTATTTTATTGTATTCTCTGTATTTTATTGCTGTAACTTACCCAGATTCCTTATGATTGGGCGGGCTATAAACAAATCATCATCATAATCATGTTACACCCATCTCCCTCTGGAAGGAAACTGTTTCAAGCGCATGCAGAGAGGTAAGCATAAAGCTGCTTCTATCTCGCTGTATCTCAGCTTACTCTTGAAAAGTGATAAGGCTCAAAATATATATGTAAGATAGACTTCTACATATTATACTATTCTTTAAATCCTATGTTTTCTATTTCCCCACTCTCCAATATTTTCAAATAAAATCAACTATCAGTTCCCACTCATTTTCAAAATTATGCAATGACCTTTCCTTAACCACACTGATCAATTTGTCCATTTCAGCAAATTCATATAATTTTATCAGCCAGTCTTCCTTCTATGTGATGGAATGGCTGTACCATTCTACTTCTGGGCATAAAGTATTCTGGTAGTTGTAAGTATACATAAAATTATTCTTCTTTGTTTCTTCTCCATCTGTTCATCCAGCAACCCCAACAGAAACAGTTATGGTTTTAAATGAAATTTCAATTTCAAAAGGTCTCCCATCATACAACATATCTGGATCCAAATTTTCACATTTTACAAGTCTACCACATGTGGTAAAAAGTCTGTTTGATAATTTTATTTTTAAATCCATATGGAAAATCCATATAGAAAAGAAGGAGGGGGGAACCAAATATGCAGTAAAAACAGGATTTAAACACATTAATTGCTAGACATGGTCTTTGAGTATGAAGCATAGTTCTGATCACAGTCCAACAGATTTAAGCCATATGAGACCAATAGACTTAAAAATACCCAGATTTCTTGGACTGTGTCAAATATTTTTTAAAAATAGATCACCTTTAGTGGAGACTTTCAAATGCTACACACATACCCTGAACTGTCCCAACTGTCAGGGACAGTCCAAATCAATTCTCTGTCATCCTATTTTTTTCAGCTGGTTTTAAAATGTCCCAGAGTTTCTCTCTGCTTCTTCCATTTCCCCCCTTCATCATCAGCTCATCTCCATTGTGGCAAACTGATTCCTTCTATGCTCACCAGGGAGGAGAGGAGAGGAGCTTGCCCTTCCCAGAAGACTCAGACAAAAGCAAACTGCTACAGTTTCTCCTGTCTTGTGTGTCCTTCCTTATAATAACTTTTGTCACATTTACCACACTCTAATGTTTGTTAGCCACATGTATCCCAGTTCTTACCTGTAAAATGTTGTAAGGTATGCACAAAGAACATTTATTTTGGGTCTGGATTTGAGCTGTTGTCAAGAGAGCTACACTAAAATTGACTTCATCCTTTCACTTTTCACAAGGTATCCCTAAGATTGGTGAGGTAGAAATCAGATACAATCCATCTGCATTTGTTTTAGTAGATCAGGTGCTCTCATCCATTCCATTATCCACAGAGCATGCCTTCTGGATTTATCTCCATGTTAAGGGATTTGGAGCAGAAAATAATATAAAAAAGTTATAGACATTTGTTTACAAGACATGCTAATATGTAGCCACTTATATGTATTTGTATATGCAAAAATGTGCTGCTTCTCTCTTTTGTTTTATTTGCACCTCTTTCATCATCTCCCCCTCTTTCAAAAATTACCACAATACTTTGCATGGGCATATATGTTAATATTTCCATAAATTTCTAGGGCAGCAGATAATTTTAATCCAGCCACATATTCTATAAAGGCAAGATAGGCACGGTAGAGATCACCATTAAGCAGCGTACCATCACTAATTCTAGGGCTAGGGTTGTGTGGACAGTGCCATTGTTACACGGCAACATCCACATGGGGTGTGTGACGATGACATTACACACGTGCCGCGTCCAAACAGTGAGGCGTGTGCATGACGTCTCCGGGCTGCTCCAGGCTGCTTATGGCAGCCTGACTGCGGTGCGAGAAGGAGCTCCAAAATGGAGCAACCAGCAGCAACCAAACAGCCACAGGAATAATGCCAAGGAGAAAGGTGCCAGGCAGCAACTTTCTCCCATGGTTCTGGCTGTTGGGGTGTCCGGGGGCATGAAGCCCCAAAGACACCCCTTTTCTGCACCAGGGAGAAGCGGCATTTTGTCGCTTCTCCTCGGCCTGAAAAAACTCTGGATTGGGGCTCCAGGGCTGCCGGTGAGGCTGCCCTGGCCCCAATCTGAAGCAAAAAGGGGCAGATCCAGACTGGCCCAAAGGGGCGGTCTGTACCACGCCAAGGTCTAGCGTGGTAGTGTTCCCCTTCTGGAACAATAAAAATTCAACAGCATAAAATGTCCTACTGCCACATGTTGGTGAATGTGAGTGATAGAATTGTATTTTACAAGCAGAATAATTAGTATTTACAAGCAGAAGATGAACAAGAATTAGTCCCACACCACTACCACCACCACCATCACACAGGGTCCACAGAAGAATTAAGCAGGTTTAGGCCCAGTACGGACAGGCAAAAGGGCCATTCCGTACTGGGCTTGTTAGGGCTGGGTGTCCATACATGCCCAGCTCTAATAGCGGCACCCATAGAATCTTATAATAATAGAGTTGGAAGAGACCACAAGGGCCATCCAGTCCAACACCCTGCCATGCAGGAAATCCAAATCAAAGCATCCCCAACAGATGGCCACCCAGCCTCTGTTTAAAGACCTCTAAGGAAAGAGACTCCACTACACTTCGAGGGAGTTTCTTCCACTGTTGAACAACCCTTACTGTCAGGAAGTTCTTCCTAATGTTGAGGTGGAATCTCCTTTCCTGTAGCTTGCATCCATTGTCTCTGGAGCAGCAGAAAACAAACTTGCTCCCTCCTCGATATGGCATCCCTTCAAATATTTAAACAGAGCTATCACATCCCCAGCTCGCTAAGTTGTTCCTCATAGGGCATGGTTTCCAGACCCTTCACCATTTTAGTCGCCCTCCTTTGGATATGCTCCAGTTTCTCCACATCCTTTTTAAATTGTGGTGCCCAGAACTGGACACAATATTCCAGGTGGGGCCTGACCAGAGCAGAATATAGTGGCACTATCACTTCCCTTGATCTAGACACTATAGTTTTATTGATGCAGCCTAAAATTGCATTGGCCTTTTTAGCTGCCGCATCGCACTGTTGACTCATGTTCAACTTGTGGTCTTCTTGGATTCCCAGATCCCTTTCACATGTAGTCTCGTTCAGGCTGGTGTCGCCCATCCTATATCTGTGCATTTCATTTTTCCTCCCTAAGTGCAGTACCTTACATTTCTCTGTGTTGAAATTCATTTTGTTAGCTTTGCCCCAGCTTTCTAATCTATTAAGGTCATTTTGAATTTTGATCCTGTTCTCTGGGATATTAGCTACTCCTCCTAGTTTGCTGTCATCTGCAAATTTGATAAGTATGCCCCCAATTCTGTCATCCAGGTCACTGATAAAGATGTTGAGTAGCACTGGGCCCAGGACAGAGCCTTGCGGCATCTTTCAGTGGACTTGTCCACACAGGGGGGTGTGACGATGATGCGTGAGCATCCATGAACCCAAACGGCGCTCTTTGGAAGTGGTGGCATCAGCGCACACGAGTGCCATTATGGTGCTCCCACAAAGAAGCCCCTATAAGCGGCTTCTTTTTAGGGAGTGCCTCTTTTTAGGGAGCCCCTCTTTTTAAGGCCCTCTTTTTAGAGAGCGCTTCAGTGTCATGCGGTGTGGTTGGTGCAGCACCGATGAGTGACAAAAAAGGGCAGCATGGAGCCGCCCGTCTTATCTCCCTTTACTCTTCTTTGTGGAAACAAATGAAGTAACTGTACTTTCAAATACTGTAGGTTTCATAACAACTTATGGTGTGAGGCTCTGTAACATGCTATTCAGCCATGGAGGTGCGAGAGAAGAACTGCTAGCTGCAAAATGGAAGATGAACAAACTCAGAGTAAGTGCAGACCAATTGATGCAAGAAGAGAGGCAATTTTTGAAAACCTAGGGTGGTTGAGTGTTCACCTCTGATACATAGGAGGCTAACTGGGAAGACCTTCTATTATATTCATATTTTGCAGAAATTTGCAAATGTCTTCAAACAAAATGAGCTGTAATGGGCAGAATATATAGCTCCCCATTGGAAAGCCAGGACAGCTTTAGTTAAGACTTAAGGGTTTTAAAGAGTCATGCTCTTTAAATTGTATCTACTTTTAAAAGTGTTCTAATGTGTATCTGGTACAAGGTAAAAGATATGTATGTGTATGTGTATGTGTATACATACACACACACTTTGCCCATCATACTTTAACCCAGAAGGCTTCCACTAGCACAGCACTAATGAGAAAATTTCTTCTAATGCTCCCTTGGATCAAACCTGGTATTAAAATATTAAAATAATCTGTAACAGCTCCTCTTTCCAAAATTTCACTAATAATGTCTTGTCTAGTATTATGAGATAAAAGATTTGGCTTATGGAAGCCTTTGGGACTGAAGCAAAAGATACAACATTAAAAGGAAAAAGTAGAATGAAGAGAGAACTGAAAAGTAAAACTGAGAAAGTCCATAGGTCAAAGCATGGTATACAATTCTGTTCCAACTCCCCTGAATGAAAATGCTCTGAGATACTTTAAGAGATAGTAATTTAATGTAAAGTGCCAGACAAGCCAGGAATTCTCTCAATCCAACCCAAATCTTTAAAAGCTGTAAAGCCTGTATATCAATCCCTGCTGTTTTGTCAATACATTCAGGATGAAGTCAATGTTTTCCTTTGGAGTAATCGTGTATTGTGAGTCTAGTGTATGTGTGTGTTTCCAAAAGCTCAACAGTGTCACAGCAGAATACAGTATTTTTCTCTTTTTGTCCAGGTACACATACATATCTTTAGCAAGATACTAGCAAGAGATTTTCCTTTCTGTTTGTTGAGTATTTCTTTTTCCATTGTGTTGCTGAGGTGATGCAATTCATTATCTACAAAATTTTAGTTGAAAGAACTTAAGGCAATCTTTGAAGTGTACATTTTACTTCTGTATTACTTTGTACTGGCATAAATGAAGAGCAGAATATGAATTTTCCTTCCTAATTTTTAATCATGTTGACACCTACACGGCCAAATCCAAATACGGTAAGAGGAATACATTCATTCTACTTCGTTCACTGTCTTATCCTAATGCATATGAGGACAATTATCCTTTGACAACTCTGATAAATAACAGTGCTCTTTTACGTGCCTTGTCACATTGATCACCAACTACTGATACAATTAATAAAGCATTGCTGTCTACATAGCAGATTAATAATTAGGCTGAATTGGAGGTGACAAGACCAATGTGTCCACTGCAGTTACTTTTTAATTTTGACATCTTGCCAGCTTTCCTTCTCCAAAAAAGAAATGAAAAAAGGGTGAGGGAATAAAAAATTTTTCAAGAAGAACATCCCATCCTGTTCAACCACCAACATCATCTTTGGTGTTGCATGTACTGTACACAACACAGTCAAACACAGCTAGCTTCACATAGGAAGGGGAAGGGGAACACCAGCCAGGGACCACTTTTAAATGTGAATACGAAGAGATTATTCTTTATATACACCCAAGAATTTTAAATATTTTTAGTGGGGTCTATGACCTTCTCTTTGAAATAGCAGGTCCCCTTGCCACCTACATGATCTGTTTTAGAAGCTTCTCTCAGCTTCAAAATGCATTTGCACATGAAACTGATTTATTGTTTTGTTGTGGTGATGTGCCTTCAAGTAGTTTTCAGTTTATGGCAACCCTAAGGCAAGCATAGGGCATTTTCTTGGCATAATTTATTCAGAAGAGAGTTCAAAGACATATTCTAGATTGGTATGCAAAGGGATCTTGTAGCACCTTTGAGATTGAGAGAAAAAGGTTTATAGCATAAGCTTTGGTGGAGGGGTGAAACAGACAGGCATCCAGGAGTGGCCAGAAGCCTCTCCCAGCCTGATAGACCCATGGCCATGGCAAACACATGCTGCAGCCCTAGGATGGGTGCTGCCATGGTCCCAAATGAACCGCGGCAAGGAGCAGAAAAGATTTGTTCCTTTTAAGACTGGTTTTGGGCTGCCTTAGACAGCCCTGGTGTGGCCACAGGACAGTTTCTGGGTGCTCCAGGGACAGGCGTAATCTAAACACCCTGCCCCCAGAGTGGCCAGAAGTCACCCCCTCTTCCCCTCTGCACATTTTCAGATTTGTGGGAGCAAAGTGCCTATAGACAGACATTTATACCCATGAATGAGTAGGTTGTGTGTATGAATATCAATGGAAATGCAAAGACTGCAGGTATGGTGATGGGGTGACAGTTCAGTTTTAACTATGGAGTTTTATTGCATTCAGGTTAGAATGCCCCTTGAGCATTCTTAAAGGGACTGTTCTGGGGACGGGAGGTGGCGGGGAACGCTGTATATCGCACAGCGAGAACACCGCCACCGCCGAGCATTCCCCTTCCGTTCTGGAAGTATTCTAGAGGGCCGAATTTCTAGAACACTTGAGAAAGCGTTCCAGAAAACCAGCCCTGGGGAACGCTCCCAGAATGGAAGGGGAATATTTGGCGGCGGCGTTCTCACTGTGCGATATACAGCATTCCCCACCACCTCCCGTCCCCAGAACAGTCCTTTTAAGAATGCTCAAGGGTCATTCTAACCTGATTGCGATAAACTCCTGTGATTGTTGGGGGACAAGGCTGGGAGGAAAGATATTGCCTAAAGTCAAGATGTAATAAATCACCATTTAGTGCTGTGGCAGCTGTTCTTGGATATTAAGGCCCGTTACAGACAGGCTAAAAAGTACGCGCGGAGCGCGTACTAGGGTTAAGATGGGGCGGTGCTTCTGCACCGCCCTAACCCTAGTGCGCGCTCTGCGTGCACAAAATGGTGGCGGCCGTTCCACATGGCCACCGCCATTGATACGTGACGACTTTTCTCAAAGGCTGAGAGACTTGCTCAACGTTACCCAATGGGTTTCCACAGCTTAACAGGAATTCAAACTCTGGTCTCCTAAAATCCTAATTCAGTACTCATACCATTGCATCATACTGGCTCTCATATAATGCATAATAAATCACACTTTCTTACCAATGATTTACAGTATCAAGCAATATATTGTTTTCTGCCATATCATATATGAAATATACCTTTTACAACCCAGTCAATGATGGGAATGTATTTGAAACACGTTCAAGGCATGCAGAGTTTAATCCTTAGCCTATTCACACAGTTATTCACACTGCCAAAAATTCAAATCTTTTAAAATAACTTGGGAAAAAACCAGTATCAATTATCTTGGATTACATGGTTTTTGGCAGCCCCTCACAAACTTAATCAAGTGCATTTGAGATGTATGTGAACAACAGAGTTTCAACCCGGACTCATCCTGGATTATTTTCATCATCTGAATAACCCCTTAGCTGCTGCATCACTTTGCTGACTCATGTTGGGACTAACATAAAGATGCACTAAGGGGTGAAGCAGATAGCATGCCAGGATTTGGGCTGCAATTTCAAATTGGGCCGTGGCTGCAGTCCCAAAACAGCCAACACCAGGAGTCAGATTATTTCCGCTCTTTTTTGATCCAGTCCAAAGAACCAGATAATAGCACCAGTGTTGCAACTTGCAGGTGCATGTGTCATTCGAATGCCATGCCCCCAAAATGTCCTGAAGCCACTTCTTTTGGCCTGTGTGTTTTGGGCCTAAGACTCCTAGGCCTCTGATTTCACCATGATCTCAATTCAAACCATACTTTTTAAAAACTGGTTCTTCCAAAATACAGTAGAGTAAACAGAGGTTATTTAAAATCACCTTAAAGCCCCAGGCATTGAAAAGACGTGTTTTCACATCAGAAGGAGATAAATGTTATGTGTTCCAACAGTATTGGGATTGGCATAAAGATGCATTATTTAGTCTGTGTAGATTCAGCCAATGATCACTGGCTGAATCTACAGAGGCTAAATAATGTATCTTTATGCCAATCCCAATCCTGTTGGAACACTGTATTTTGGAAGAACCAGTTTTTAAAAAGTGTGGTTTGAATTGAGATCGTGGCAAAATCAGGGGCCTAGAGTCTTATTGTTTCCAGGAAGATTGGCTGAAAAGTCAAAGTCCATGTTGTGTGCGCACCATTTTAGCAGAAACTGAAAATGCACATTGTGCAATTAACATTATGGAAGCATTTCTTTTAGAACAGGGTGAGTCCTCAAAAGTTACCATAGAAGATGAGTAGTGTTATGGAAACATTGGATAGGTGTGCATAAAATGGGTCAACTCCAACATCTACAAAATATATAATTTGCCTAGTTGGACAGAACAAAAGAATGAAGAGAGGAGAAATTGGATTGAATTGCATCTTAAGGATTTAAACATTTCTCTTCCATTTCCCATTATGATGCAGAAAGTGACACTGTGTAGTTACCTTCTGTGTGTTTTCTGTCAATTAGTAAGATATGTGCTCAGGAGAACTTGATTCAGTAGAGGCTCACATACAGAACCTTAATTCTGTTGTCATATGTCGGTTTGATATGGTCTCTAATTGCTTTGCTATATAATATATCAAGTGCCTAAACTGCACACAGGAGAAATGAACTCAGAATCTGCCTTCACTGTAGATGACACTGGGGAAAGAAACTCAAACTTGAGTCAGAGTTGCAGCACAGCCTTATGAAGAAAGTGTTTAACTGTTTGAGCTTTTTAATAGTCCAGCAAATATATATATATTACTCATGCAGCCTCATGCAACTCTCTTTAAAATTCATCCCTCTGATTTCATAGAGGAAGGATTTATTTATTCAATTTAATTTATTTATGTAAGCCACTTTCTTATTACACAATTTTCACACTCTGATTCCACTTTAACTTCCATGGCAATGTTTTATGGAATATTGGGGTTTGTAGTTTGTTGGCACTAGAGCTCTCTAGCTAAGAATTCTAAATAGTTCTTCCTGAACTGCAAATGCCATGATCCTGTAGGATACTATCATGGTAATTAAATTGGAATCACATTGCTATAAGTGTGCTATGTGAAATGGCCCATAGATTTCAGCTTAAGAGGGAGCAGAAACACTAGAGTCTGGAGATGCTAAATAGGAAAAAAAAGTGTGCAGAAAGAGAAAACTGCCAAAAGTACACAACTAAGGGTCATATATGAATGTTTATTAGCAATAGATTCAAAACAATCAAAAGAAAGCATTTCTTAAGGTGTAGCATAATATGGGATTCATTAGCACATGATATGAAAATAGCACCTATCTGGATGGCTTTAAGAAGGATTAGTCAAATCCACTGATGACTGGGATGCAAGGTTATACAGGCTTGTATTTTAGAATGATTATGGTAAGGTGCATTATAAATGATTAGGGTAAGGTGTATTTAAGCACTATAACTGTGTAATTTGAAAGGGCTCCTGTTCACTAGCAACTGATATTCAAAGGCATGATGACTCTGACAACTATTTAATAATAATAATAATAATAATAATAATAATAATAAAACTTTATTTATATACCGCCCTTCTAAAAACCAGGGCGGTGAACAACAGTTCCAACAATATAACAACAGGTCATACAAAACATTAAAAACAGATTAATAAAAATAATAAAATGTCCATGCCGGCAAGACAGTGCTGACAAGGGGAGGTGGGGAGAGTAGCTGGTCAGGGGTAAGCTTGTTCAAATAAGTGGGTCTTTAGCCCCTTCCTAAATTGGGCTAGGGAGGTGGCTGAGCGGAGCTCGAAGGGCAGCGCGTTCCAGAGGTTGGGGGCTGAGATGGAGAAAGCCCTCCTGGTGGTAGAACTATATTTCGCCTCTGGAACGGTTAACAATAGCTGCCCTGATGATCTGAGTGTGCGGGGCGGATTGTACGGAGAGAGGCGGTCCTCCAGATACCCTGGGCCCAAGCCATTTAGGGCTTTATAGGTAATAACCAACACCTTGTATTGCGCCCGGAAGCGAATAGGCAGCCAATGTAAGTCTTTAAGGACTGGTGTTATATGACTGGCCCTGGCAGTGCCAGTAACCAGACGGGCTGCCATATTCTGCACAAGTTGCAGCTTCCGGGTATGGTACAAGGGTTGCCCCATGTAGAGCGTGTTGCAGAAATCCAAACAAGAGGTTACCAGGGCGTGTACAACCGTTTCAAGGTCTCCCCGGTCGAGGTAGGGACGCAGCTGGCGTATCAGCCGAAGCTGATAACAGGTGCTCCTGACCGTCGCATCCACCTGAGATGTAAGGTGGAGCGACGAGTCCAGGAGCACCCCCAGGCTGCGTACAGAGTCCTTCACGGAAAGCGTGATTCCATTCAGGACTGGTGGAACCACCGCCAACCCCGGACCGGGGGAACCTATCACGAGTACTTCCGTCTTCTCTGGATTCAGGCTGAGTCTGTTATCCCTCATCCAGCCCATTACCGACTCCAGACAGGCCACGAGAGGAGAGACGCCAATCCCGGTCACTGCATCAGTCGGAGACATAGAGAAGACTATTTGGGTGTCATCAGCGTACTGATAACACCGCGCCCCATGTCTCCGGATGATCTCTCCCAGCGGTTTCATGTAAATGTTGAAAAGCATGGGAGACAGAATGGCTCCTTGAGGGACCCCAGATGTAAGGGCCCTCTCGTCGGAGCGCACGTCTCCCAGCTGCACCATCTGGGACCTCCCAGAGAGGTAGGACCGGAACCACTGGAGCGCAGTGCCCCCGATTCCCACCTCCGCCAGGCGTCCCAGAAGGATACCATGGTCTATGGTATCGAAAGCCGCTGAGATGTCCAAGAGCACTAACAGGGACACGCTTCCCCTGTCCATGCCCAGACGGAGATCATCGACCAAGGCGACCATAGCAGTCTCAACCCCATAACCCGCCCGAAAGCCAGTTTGAAATTTAGATGGCTTTAAGAAGGATTAGACAAAACCGTTGCTGACTGAGATGACTGAGACGCTTGACTATGTGACAGGTTTGTACTGATTTGTATTTTAGAGTTATTATAGAAAGTGTATTGTCAGTTAGAGTAAATATGGTAAGGTATAAGACATGGAGATCCGAGTGTAATGCAATTTTGGAGTTTACTGAAGGCCAGTGGACCCTCAACACACCGTGAGAACACAGTATACAATGTCCCCCAAAAGAATGCTATGGCTGAAAAGTGAGAGCGAAGGTAGGAGAAGAGGGTAGAGTAGGCAAGGGCTGAGCTTATGAGTATATCAGAGATCTGTTGACACAAGCTTACATGAACATGCTTTGAGCTGACAGCAATTTGAGTTGACTTGTATTTATACATACTCTCTAATCAATAGTGGCCTGTTAACAGACAGCCAAAATAAAGCTGCTTCAAGTCACTTTGGAGATATGGTATTTCAATGATACATGCATCCTAAGAGTCCAAAGGCTGCACCAAAGCCACGCTCCAGTCCTAAGGACTGGAGTGCAGCTTTGGTGAAGCTTTCAGACTCTTAGGACTCATGCATCATTAAAATACCATACTTCCAAAGTGACTCGAAGCAGCTTTATTTTGGCTGTCTGTAACAGGCCAGTGTTTGTTCAACCATGCCTGCTGATGTCTAGCTATCAAAGCAGCAAAGAAAGAAATATTTTATATTTGGCAGATTACCAGTATGTGGCATAAAAGTGAATTGTGTTAATTTTAAAAGGTATCCTTCTTACCCTAAGGAGTGGACTTATGTGGAGAAAGTTTGACAATTATGTATCTATAACCCAAGGGTGGGGAATTTTGGAGATGTTTTAACTACAATTCCCACAGCCTGTTATCACTATACTGGTAAGATACTGGTACACTAGTAAGGGCAAGCTACAGTTCAAAACTTTCAAAAGGCTAAGGAATTACCTGTCCTTTTAGTGAGCAAGAAGCAAAGGAGTCACTGAATGCTAGGGTAAGATGGTCTCTTGTGCCCTTTTCATGGTTTTCCAGAGTGACCTGTCTGTCCACAGATCAAACCAGATAGGGCTTGTCTTCTGATCTAGTAAAGCAACCCTTGTACTAAGGGGAAGTATGCATTAGTTTTCCAAAGCTGGCAATGCCTTCTGCATTGGCATATATGAATTTGTACAAATGTCAAAATATTGTTCATTGGCTACCAAAATGCATAGGTTTGTCATTTTTCTTAATGAATGTTTCAAAAACTACTTAAGACATCTTCAAATTCTCTTGCACTTGGAGCTTTCTTTAGCAGTCCATTAGCTAACATGTTGCACAGCAGGAAGTAAATGGAAAATTTTGAGGACTGTTGACAGGTTTGCATCTCTGAAATGCTTTACCACACAGCAGTGTCGCAAAGCAAAAGACAGTTTCATAATGGTTTGATAATATGCAGTGGTGAGCTTTCAAAATGGACAGCTTTCGGGGAAAAATTCTTCAAATCAGGGTGTCCCACTATGCAAATGGAAGCTCCTACCATATGCCATGATGCAGAAACTGACATGTAGTGAAGCAGCAATGTTCTTAATGAAATGGCAAGCATGGTATAAGGGAGCCAGCATGGTATAGAGGTGTTGGACTAGGACTCTGCAGATGTTAAGCACCCCTGCGATGTATTTTGGGGTTCTCATATTTTGATAACTCATATCTGGAGATAGCAAGTTTTTGAGAGCTCAGTGATCTTTCAGGAATACTAAAAGTTAAGCTCCCAGAAAAAAAAAGATGTGTACATCCTAGTAAACAAAACTATCACATCTAAAGTGCTTCTTTTCCCCTCCTCCCCAAGTAATCTATGGCAGGATACAGACTGCCCCTTTGAGGCGGCCTGCACCTGCCCCTTTCCCCTCCAGATTGGGGCCTGGGCATCTGCAGTGGCAGTCCCAGAGGCCCCAATCCACCGCTTCTCTAGGTCTTGGGGAAGCAGCAAAATGCTGCTTCCCCAAGGCCTGGAAAGGGGTGTCCTTGTGGCTTCATGCCCCAAGGACACTCTGACAGCTGCGGGAAAGGGGGAAAAGGGGCTCTTCCGCATTGCTGGCGTGGCTGTGTAAAGGCACAAAGTGCCAGTCTGGAAAGACCCTATATTTCCTCTCAACACCTGAGGCAAAAGATCTCTTCTCATTTAAAGCAGTAAGTCCATTTCTCTTTGCTTACCCCCTATTGTGTTCCCAGCCATCCACTCATCTCAGGAATATCCCGAGCCAATCACTGCTTTTGTTAAAATCATCAACCAGTCCAGAATGTACTGTGTCACCCTCACACCTCCCTGTCTAAGCCACTCCAGCATTCCATGGTCTTCTCTTCAGACAACTAAATATAACCCCACTGCGACTCCTAAAAATTCTGCTATCGGCTTTCCATATTTCCATTTCAGTTAATTCTGTATGCTGTGTCTGTTTGGATCGCTATCTTGTGTGTATGACTGCACTCTGTAATAATAATAATAATAATAATAATAATAATAATAATAATAATATTTATTTCTATACCGCTATTCCAGCGATCACAGTGGTGTGCATCAAAGAGTAAGACAATAATACAAAGTTAACAATTAAGAACAGTAAAAACTAACAACACCCTATACAAGTGGTTGTGTAGAATGGAATACACAAAAACATTGCCAAGGGGAAGAGAATGACCACAAGGCTCATGGGGGGAAAGCCTGGCGAAACAAAAAAGTCTTCAAGTTCTTCTTGAAAGCATCGAGGGAGGTGGAAGTACGGAGCTCATTGGGGAGGGGGTTCCAGAGCTGAGGGGCTGAAATAGAGAAAGCCCTCTGAGCTGATACATATCGAGCGTCTGGAACTCTTAAAAGATGTCTTTCACCCGACCTGAGAGTGCGGGGCAGATTGTATGGGGAGAGGCGGTCCTCCAAGTACCCTGGGCCCAAGCCATTTAGGGCTTTATAGGTGATAACCAACACCTTGTATTCGGCCCGGAAGCGAATAGGCAGCCAATGGAGATCTTTTAGGACTGGTGTTATATGGCTGGCCCTGGAACATCCAGTAACCAGCCGAGCAGCCATATTCTGCACTAATTGAAGCTTCCGGGTTTGGTACAAGGGTTGCCCCATGTAAAGCGCATTACAGAAATTTAATCGAGAGGTTACCAGAGCATGTATAACGGTTTCAAGTGCCCCCCCGGCCAAGGAAGGGTCACAGTTGGCGTATCAGCCGAAGCTGATAACAGGTGCTCCTGACCGCCGCATCCACCTGAGCAGTAAGGTGAAGTGACGAGTCCAGAAGCACCCCCAAACTGCGAACAGAGTCCTTCACAAGGAGCGTGACCCCATTTAGGACAGGTGGAAAAATTTTCTTACCCGGGCCAGGAGAGCCAATCACCAGTACTTCCGTTTTCTCTGGATTCAGGCTGAGTCTGTTTTCCCTCATCCAGCCCATTACCGACTCCAAGCAAGCATTAGGAGGAGAGATGCCATCCCTAGTTACTGCATCAGTCAGAGACACAGAGAAAACTATTTGGGTGTCATCAGCATACTGATAACACCATGCCCCGTGTCTCCGGATGATCTCTCCCAGCGGCTACATGTAAATGTTAAAAAGCATAGGGGACAAAATCACTCCCTGAGGGACCCCAGATGTCAGGGCCTTCCTATCAGAGCGACAGTCCCCCAGCTCCACCATCTGGAATCTGCCCAAGAGGTAGGAACGGAACCACTACAAAGCAGAGCCCCTGATACCCAACTCCCTCAGGCGACCCAGAAGGATACCATGGTCGATGGTATCGAAGGCCGCTGAGATGTCCAAGAGCACTAACAGGGACACGCTCCCCCTGACCATTCCCAGACGGAGATCATCAACTAAGGCGACCATAGCAGTCTCAACTCCATAGCCCGCCCGGAAGCCGGTTTGAAATGGGTCCAGATAATCCGTCTCATCCAAGATCCCTTGAAGCTGAAAGGCAACTGCCCTCTCGATCACCTTCCCTAAAAATGGCAGCAGCAAGACAGGCCGATAATTGTTCCGAATTAGGGGGTCAAGGGAGGGCTTTTTCAACAAAGGTTTAACAATGGCCGTCTTCAAAGTTGATGGAAACTGCCCATCCCTGAAGGATGTATTGATAATACGGTGCAACATATTAGTCACAACCGTTCCCCCTTGAGCTGTCAGCCATGAAGGACAGGGATCGAGAGAGCAAGTCGTCTTCCTAACACTTCGAAGAATCTTGTCCACATCATCAGTACAGACAGACTCAAAGTGATCCAGTTTAACCAAGTCCACGGAGGCTCTGGACACCTCTACTCTAGATTCTGAACTAATAATGGAGTCGAGATCAACCCTTATCCGAGAGATTTTATCCGCAAAGAAGTTGTTAAACTCGTCGCAGCAGGCTTTCGATGGTTCCAAAATAGGGTTCAGGGGAGGAGGGAGTTGAGTAAGCTCCCTCACTACCCTGAACAGCTCTGCCAGACGCGACTCCGCGGACATGATATGCACAGAAAAGAAAGAGTTCTTCACTCTTCAAAAGAGAGTCCAGGAGTGTCTTGTCGGCTAAGGCCTGATGTCTCCGCCATTTGTGCTCTAGTCGTCACAAAACCCGCTTCCTGGCCCGAAGATCTTCTGTATACCAAGGCCGTTTTTTGGAAGCAGGTCTGAGAGGACGCTTGGAAGCGATACTGTATATAGCCCTGGAGAGATCAATATCCCAGATGTTAGTTAGGGCATCAACAGAATCACCGTCACTTCCAACCATAAGCCCCTCTAGGGCTTCTTGGAACCTTTTGGGTTCCATCAGCCTTCGAGGGTGGACCATCCGAATAGGTCCTTCACCCCCAGGAGGGATCTGGGTAGAAGCCTTGATATTAGCCTCGACCAGGAAATGGTCCGTCCATGACAAGGGAGAGACATTAGAAATTTTCTAAATTTTTATATTATAAAATATATAAATATATATAATATATATATATAAAATATATTTATGTATATTTTCTAAATAAAACCTTAATTCACCCAAAACCTGGAGTCTTCCCAGTTACTACTGGTATATACTGGTATATACTACTGGTATATACTACTGGTATATACTGATGTCCCAAAGGTTACCAAAGCCAAGCCAAGCTAGTTTCTCCAAAATTTCAAATATCACTGACAAATACTCCCAACCCCCCCAACTGTACTTTGAATAACACAGGCCAAGTTCTGAATACACCACTCAGCCATGGAAACTCACTGGGAGACCCTGGACAAGTTATATTCTTTCATCCTAAGAGGAAGGCAGTGGCAGAACTCCTTTGAGCAAATCATGCCAAGAAAATCCTAGGAAAGTGTTGCCATAAGCCATAGTTGACCTAAAGACACATTACAACAACAAGAAGGGAAGGGAATTGTGTGGCCCTCTGGATATTGTTGGATTGTAACTTCCAGTAGCCCTGCAAAGATAATGTTGAGGAGTGCTGGGAACTATAGTCCAACAACATGTGGAGGGCCACATGAGTCCCATCCCTGATATATAGCAACCATCTCCAACTTTGTGCCCTTCAGATGTACTGGAACTACTATTCCCATAATCACTCCACTAGGTGATGGTGCAAGTTGTAGTCCTAATACAACTGGAAGGCCCAAGGCTAAGGAAGGCTGAATTATGACATTAGGCATAGGCTTTCAAGGTTGAGAAATCCCCTGACTCCATGGGACAAAAATAACTCTCTAATGCAAATCCCAGCCCTTTCTCTACCATTAAGGTAACAAAAAGTCAGTTTGCAGAGGACTCTTTTAGCTGTAACTCTTTCATCACTGAGGAAGGCATCCTCATCCTCTCATATTAAAGAGCTAAGCTAAGCTGTATCTTGCAGAAAAGCCTCAAAGGTTTGTCTGCTCCTAGAAGCAATGTGGATCCCTGAGTTTAGAAGACATTGTATGAATAGTGCAGACTAAGGCCTAAACCCAGATTCTAGTTTCTGCTAAATAAACCCACTGAATCAACTGGAATTTGATTCATCATCATTTCTATAACTTCTACTGACTAAAGAAGTCTATTCCAGTAGGAAACTAACAATAAGCTTTATGCATAAGAAAGATCAGCTTCTTCAAGGTTATAACTGCATTACCCTGTTCAGAATGAACATCTGGGAGAAATTTGTAGGAAAGCATTGCTCATGGTTAGGTCAGCTGATGGTCAGGTCCTGGAAGGGCATCTCCATGTGACAGATTGCATGTGTAGGGTTAAATCTTGCCAAGTGCAGCCCTCAGGACAAAGGTCAGTACCTTCACAGGATATGGGGAATACTTTCATACTCACACACCTTGACTGTTGAATGTTTCACCACTCTTTCCCACCTATGTCTACTTCTGGTCTGGAGAAGGCACTTTAATAAACAAACAAAGCAAAGTGCATGGACACAGAAACAGCTACACTTGGTGATGTTTTGCTATACTGCTGGGAAGCCGAAGATATACCATCATATTTTGACATTCCCTTTCAATGTTGCCTCCATGTATCAGATCAGGGATTTTACTGCTGCCTACAGGCAATTGTCAGAGATGCTCCAGGCCTCCTTCTGGGAAAGCTGCATCAGATTTTTATTTTAGTTCTTCCTTTTGCATTCCAAGGACCCACAGTTCTGCCACAAAGTGATTTTGCTGTGGAGTTTTAATTATGATTTAGTTTTTCTTTGGTTCCAAGGGCATGTTTAACTTACCTCCAGGCTAACACAATGGGATATCTTATTAGTCTGTTTGCATTGCCCTGAACAGTAGTGTGGATTTTGGAAGTGTTCAGTCACAAACTACACTCCAGTTCCATCAAAGGGTTTAAAATCCATCATAGCCTTCCATCTTGAAGTGGACATTTATGCATGTGACCACATTTACACACAGAATAAACTTAGCACATTGAAGGCTGCAGTGCACAGAAAACTGCAATTTAGCAAAGTCAGCAACTTAAATCTCTTTTCAAGTACTATCTTCCTTGTTCAGTGTCTCTTATTTAAGTTATACAACAAACTCTTAGGGCTAGTGACCCAGATGCAAGAAGCAGAAGAGTTCCCCCATCTTTCTTCATTGGACAATACACGGCCCAGACTAGAACCAAGGCATAACATCCTTACAACAGAGAAAATGAAAAAGGAAAAATTTACCTGTTGCTTTGAATCTTACAGGAAGCTCCAGAATCCACCATTCCCATGCTATGGCAGCTGTTTGCATGTGTGTCCTGCTGGGTCACCCATCTTGCCCTGTGCCACCTTTTGTTGCTCTCTTGACCCACCCCGCAAGGCCTAGTCATTTTTAAAGATCAGGCTGTTATTCAAAGCCAGCATGCACACGCCTCCATAAATGCACATGTATGCACACGCTCACTCACCTCTACCTCAAGCCCTGCTCCCATGGAAGTAGGAAGGTTGAAGACGGCGTACTCTCCAATATTTCACAGATGAAAATGTTGACATATTGTGCTAAATAACAAAACAGCTGGGCCAAGATGGCAAAGGTTATTAATGAAGAACAGCAAACATATTAGGAGAGGCTGCAGCAGTTTGCTGTTGCCCAAGCCAGTCCAGCAAGATTTAACCCCCATCCCCCAAGTTAAATAACATCAGTGAGGGATTTTGGAGAAAGCTGCTCATTACCTTGCCTTTTATAGGCAGGCACACACAGTTACAGTAGGATCAATTGAAAGAGAATCCCTTTCTTTCTCAGATCACTTTGAACATCTGCAGCAACTGAAGTAGACTTGGAACAAAGAGGGAAAGAGGAGGAGGTAGAAAAAGAACACTGAAGGAAACTACAGCCACCATTGCCAATGGCCCAGAATCTGGAGGGCTCAATTTTCTTCACTGACTAGCAGAAGGTCTCCAGGTCTTCAGACAAAAAAAGGTTTTTTTCAGCCTGGCTTGGGGACAATTGGCACTGAACTTGGAACATCCTAAATGCAAAGCTCATTGTTCTGCCATGCAGCTATACCCTCCCCCTAAAGGAATAAATGACACAGAAACAAACTGTTAGATTAAGAGAACAATGAACAGGAAGCAAGGCTGAAGATAGTTTCATTGTCAGTGGAGCTCCAAAAGCTTGGAACATATATTTTGTGCATTTTGGTTGTTTCAATAAAGGTATCAGTATTTTATAGATCTTGGATGTTATTGTACTTTGCTACATGGCCAACATGGCTACCCCTGGATATAATTTCTGGGTGTAAGATATCACTTTTTAGCCACCACAGGGGAAATCTAAGGAGAGTGACAATGTTCTGGGACTTTACGATTTGAGGTTTCTACCTCCAACAAAGGTAAATCATTTTTTATAAAATAATAATAATAATAATAATAATAATAATAGGATTATATTTGGCATTTACCAAAACACATAAAACTGTTTCCCAATGCAAAAACATGGAAGGTTTCTTTAGAAATTCAGTGCACTCTGCTTAACAAAGGTACTTGTAGCTTCACAAAGGTCAGATGTAAATTGGATCATAAGAGGAGCATCTCTTTTTGCCTTGCTAACTTACATTTTACTTCCAGGAGTGCCCACGTAGCCAGAAGGAGAAAGGGCCTGCCTGCATGAATGTCCCCCCAACAACACCTGAACTGAGAACAGCCATTTCTTGACAAAATGCAGGCTTGTGACTAACATCACCATAATTTCCCCCCCTTCCTCTATAATTTTAACCCTTTGCCCAATGAAGAAGCCAGTGGAGCTTTGATAGCTTGCAACATGTATTTTGTGCATTTTGGTTGGTCCCATAAAGGTATCTCTGTATTGTGGGTTTTAGATGTTACTATACATACCGTACATACCCAACTATAAGTCAACCTCATGTATAAGTCGAGGGCAGGTTTTGGGGCCAAAATAATGGATTTTGATAAGATTTGTGGATATGTCAAGGGTAATACTTAGGGGCATGTAACAAAGAATGTAAAGGATCATGCAAAGGAAAATGATGCCAAAGAACTTATAAAATTTTGGCAGGCATAACTATTTGTGCTCATCCTAAAGGCTGGATGGATGACAGAGTAGAAGGGATCCATGCTTCTTTTTGGTGCTCCCAGGATGGACTAAGCTCTCGCCTTTTACCACTCTGTTCAGAGAAAGGGGATGGCTCCTTTTATATAGGCAAAGTACAGACCACTGAAAAATGGTGGTCTGACGGCGGCTGTTTTTCCTCCACAGGGAAGCTGCAGCCTCCAAACCACGTGGCTTCCCTGAGAGGAAAAAGAACCCGGAAAAAGTGGATTCGTTTTTCCCTGCACCAGTTACATCGCAAGTGCGCCAATGGTGCACTCGTGACATAAGTGGCGAGGTGGGATCACAACCATAAAACCACATACAATAATCAGTTAAAACTTGAATCAACAATACTAATAAACAAATTATTGATAGAGGATATACTTCAAAAAGGAATGGCAGACCTGAGACCTTGCCATTCAACAACAGAACAATACACAGATTAACATGAAAATCACTTTCTGTCAACCAGTATATATACCCCATTTTCTTCCATGACAGTATTCTTTGAAGATGCCAGCCACAGCTGCTGGCAAAATGTCAGGAATAAACTCTTCTAGAACTCTTCTAGCCCGAAAAACCCACAAAAAACTATGGAGGCCGGCCATGAAAGCCTTCGACTTCATAATGGCAGACAGTTCATGCTTGCCCAATATTCTAATCTCTTAAAGTATTAGCCAACTGTGTTAGGTGTAGTCTAGCATTCAGTTATATGACCAACAATTCCCAGCAAAAAGCATAAGGGATTATGAGCATATTTTACTGGGTATATTAGACTGTTTAAAAAATCCTCAATTTCCTTTAAAAGAACCAGGACCTTAAGAGGGGTACTAGTCATTATGATCTCAGTGTAAAAACATCTGTATGTCTTCATACTCTGCCAGAAACCTCAATAGCTATGGGATTTTATTCTGGCAGACAATGTGTTTAAATATGCTAGTGAAATGACAGAGCTTGAAGACTATGCTGTCTTAAGTGATTTTACCAAATGTGATGCCAACTATGTGGCATATGTTATGCAGTGTCCATGCCACTAATTTTATACTGGGAAACATCTATGCCTCTTAAGAAGACGATTGAAGAAGATGTTTACAATATCAGAAACAGGGGGAGGGGGAATCAGGGGTTTCATTGGTACAGCACTTTATGGAGAAAGAACACACAGCATCAACTGTGAAATTCTGAACAACTGACATAACAGATAGTTATAATGACAAGTTTTTACTAAGAAAGGAAATTGGATGGTTATTCAGACTGAAAGCTTGGTCCCTCAGGGGCTGAATAAAGTGTATTTATTTCTTCTTCTGTAATTTACATAGGCCTCTAGGACAGTGGTCTTCAACCTTTGTTTTGGACTTCGGCTCTGATAATCTCTGGACAATTCTCTCATAAAATTACAAATCCATTAGAGCTTTAAAGTTCTGTAACTTTGTGATGCAGATACATTCCTATCCTTTTTATTTTATTCTTCCTAGAAGCCTCTGATTTATTTTTTGATACAGATAGTGGAAATATTAGATGTCAGTGATTGGATCACCCAGTAAAGTTACTGAAGTTCTCTAAGGGCAGGCAAATTCCATAATTCTAGATGGATGAGCTGCAACCTTGCAGAGATTATAGAGCAGTGATTCCCAAACTCTGGTCCTCCAAATGTTTTGAACTTCATCTCCCAGAATTACTGACAGTTGGCCAAGTTGGCTGGGGCTTTTGGGTGTTGATGTTCAAAACATCTGAAGGACACAGAGCAATGGATTTTATTGGATTTGTCACTCTTGAGATCTTTTAAACATGAAAAGTAATATTCAAATACAAAAAAGTACATTTTTAGGTCATTGGAGCAAAATACTGGGGGGGGGGAATTAAAATTTCTTCCAGGAAGAAAAGGTGAGAGACACCAAAGAGCAAGCACACAAATGTGTGTATGCTTTCAAGTATTCTGCCAGCTTATGGTGACCTCATCGAGTTCATTAGGTTTCCTGAGGCAAGTAATACTCAGAGGTAGTTTTGCCAATATAAACACACTTCTTTTTTAAAAAAAGACAAAGCCATAAGCTGGTGCTCAGACCATTAAAAAAGACAGGAAAGTGTTGCAATATATAATACACCTAGCACATTTTGGCATAGTACAAATGCAGAAAAGAATGCTCTCCTTTTGCCAGCAAGCAACGACCTTTATTATTTAAACAATTATTTGATGGTTACATGATTGTGCAGTGAATTTTTTTATGATGTGTGCATTTGCTGTATTTTTATCTTTAATGTTATGTTTTTAAATGATTTTACGTCTTTTAAAATTAAAACCGTTTCAATGATATCTTTTTATCTTTTAACTTCTAAATTATCAGACCTCTGTTGTTTGCAGAGGCTGCTACCCAGTAAAATAGAATTGAGGTGGGTGGGAATTAGGCCAGGCCCAGGAGCCAATACTTAGCCCTTCTCTTTTACAATGGCAATTATGCAGCATCTCTCAGATCACTTTTTCAGAACATATCTTTAAGAATCCAAGAAACCTGAGTCACCATCTGAAGAAGACTGTATCTTGAACATATTTTGTAAACATCAGAATACAATTCCATTTTTTGAGAACCTGTTTGAAGTTTTTCCCTTGTTTTAATGCATCACCTATCTTCCAGTTCCACAACTTTTATAAAAATGGGAGCTGGCTTCAGCTGCCTTTAGTTTTAGGGTGTGTTTTTTTTTAAAGCGTTTAGGAACCCTAATCTCAAATATTTCATGATCCTGATAAAGGAAATTAGCAATGATGAAGGCAAAGAAAAGTGAGTCACAATTCACAAAGCAAAGAAGAAAACCTGGCGTTTGCCCACCTACTTAGCTACAGTCTACATTTATGGAACTTCTTCCACCATACATGTTCCCATCACTCTTTGGTCACTCAGTACCTCTTTGGAGGGAAAGCAGGGCCCTTTCACACTACACAGTAATAGACATAATTCTACCCTAAGGAATACTGGGATTTGCAGTTTAGGAAGGCTCATTTAGAATTCTCAGCCAAAGCACTCTAGTGCCTCACTAGACTACAAATTCCAGGATTCTATAGGATGCTTTGATAACACTTTGAACATTACAAACTGGTTCTCCAAGCAGTATAAATTTGCTTTTTACATTGGAACCAACTCTACAAAGAGAAGTTACTGTTCATATCTGAACCACAGCAATGGGATTCCATGTGGCAGTCTTCCCCATCATGGTTCCCCAACATGCATTGAACCACAACTTCAACCATCTTCGGTTAGTGCCCTGCTGGTCAAACGGATTTGCAAAGCACTGATAGCTGACTCTGTGAGAATGCCACCTTAAGGCATGGGAAAAGACACTGTTAGTGAGAATTTATGAACCTGTCTATTTTGCTTTTTGTAATGTTTCTGTTTTTTTTCAACCAATGTTTGGGTCATTCCATTTCAACCAGTTTATGATTTTTTTTAAAAAATGCTAAATTAAAACCTATATTTATTTTACATGCATTTCCTCACAATGTATATATTTTTGTAGGACAATATCAAGTATACATTTTGCCTCAGACACATGCCTTTTTGTATACCATTTTTCTTACTGTTATGCATTTTTACTCAAAAGTACTTGAAGAATTGTGTAAAACCTGAACGTTAATTGAAAGACAATTGTAACTGAAAAACATTTGTATTCTACTTTGCATATTAATTGAGGAAGGATGAATAAGATTGGTTCATAATAAAATAAGAACCAAATACATTTCACTCCAGTCTATGCAAACATTCAAACACTGCTTGAAAACTTTGTGTTCAGTGTACATATACAGATGATTGATTGATTGATTGACTGGGGCCCTGTGGGAATAAATTTACATGTACACAAGCCATCTGTTAACCTACATCTGAAGTATTGTTTTATAGGCTTGCAAGAGTAGATTACCATATTTGAATTCGGTGTTAACATCTGAAGCCAGAGTTTTTCTGACATCAATGGGGAAATTCCCTCCAATTATAAAAAAGATTGAATTGAATGAAGCCTCAAAGAAGCTTTAGGGGAACATTTTTCCTTGGAAAGAAATATGAGACTATCAAGAACATATCCTTAGGTGATCTTTCCAGAAACAGCTTAGGAAAACACTAGAGATCAATGCCTATGCATGCCTATGAGGGCCTTCAAATTGCTTCCAAATTCCATCATCTTCAGATGCCAGTAACAAGAAATATGTTTAGAAGTTATCAGAAGCACAGTTACTTGCAAGCAAGCAAATTAAAGCTTGTTTGAAAATAACTCCAGTATACTGGCTGTGGACATTTTATTATCATGGACAATATGGTATTGAACACTATGAGCAGCTCTATGTCTGCATATTGTAGTCTACATTGTATAACTTTATGCATACTTACCTAATAGCAGAGGTGCTATGAAACCCTCCTAGTGAATTCAGAAAATGCATATCAGGGCACCAGCAAGAGCATCCTGATGCACATTAGGTTCTAGCAATGCACATCATCAGTCTCTAGCTGCTGCTGTCCCAATACAAACTGGCCCTAATGTGCAATGGTCACTTTCCTGGCTCCCTTATACAATAACATCACAACAGCCCCTTGCTGAATATGGACATCACATAACTTCTCAATTCTTCTTCTTGCAGACGTAGGTCTATTTACATAGACATAGGTCCCATACTGGAAAAAGTTATTCTTTGGACTAGAATGCCCCAAATCTCCCAGCCAACATGACCCATGGCTTTTTTCAGTGCACTGCCTATAAAACATGTTTTGTCAGTAACATATAGTACATTAGTCTCTGGCTTCACCTAAGTCCTCAAAGGGTCCAATGGGACATCCAGCCCAGGACTGGAGAAGGTGGTGAATGTCTAATAAATCTACTGTGAAGGTATAGCAAGGAAACTGAACAACCAGTGGGAATAAAACTGTGAATTTTAGTTCGAGGACACCATAGAGCAGTGATGGTGAACCTTTTAGAGGCCAAGTGCCCAAACTGCAACCCAAAAGCCACTTATTTATTGCAAAGTGCCATGGCCCTCTGGCTTTCTAGTAACAAACTGTGGCAAACTCTATGCTGGGGCGATGGCATATGTGCCCACAGAGAGGGCTCTGAGTGCCACCTCTGGCACGCGTGCCATAGATTCGCCATCACTGCCATAGAGGAAACACACATATATGCAAGCTTTATATCTGTAGGTTAGTGTTCTAACCCAGGGGTGGAAATGTGTGGCCCTTTAGATGTAGTTAGATTACAGGTCTCAGCAGTCTTATCCAATGATGAGGATGGCTGGTAACTGCAGTTCTATAGCATCTGGAAGGCTTTACAATTCTCAGCCCAGTTCTAATTAGAAAGTAGGAAGCTTTTAGAAACAACGTGGTATAGCTGATACTGGACCAAAACAGATAGGTCAAAAGAAGCAGCTTCTGGATACTTCGAGAGCATGGCATTTAGATGACACACACAGCCCAAAGCAGCCAGAAGCCACTTTGAGGCAGCCAAACGTGGCCCAAAGCAGACAGAAAAAGGAGTGGATTTAATCCGTTCCTGCCAGTGGCCTGTTTGGGACTGCAGTTGCAGCCTGCTTTGAAAGTGGGCCATGAGGTAGTCACCATGGTCCCAGCCAATTGTGGCCCAATCATGGCTGGAGCAGCCCATTTGCTTCAAGCCAAAGTGTTAAATAAGGTTCACATCTCCATTCAGCTATCATACTTAGTGAACCAATCATTTTCTCACAACCTAAGGTATTTTGCAGAGTTATTGTGAGGCTAATTCATAGAGGCCTGTCTCCACTTATTAGTCCCAACTGTAGTAGACCCATGAAATCAATGGGATTTAGTTATGTGTTGACTCAACATCCAACAACTAGAAAAACACCCAGGGGCATTTTTAGTGGATTTTTTATTGCATTCAACAACTGGTCCAATGAATCTTCTCTTGATGTGTCTTACCAATGGGATTTTAACCTGGGTCTGTTTCCAGGCACAATACAAAGTGCTGGTTATGATCTCTAAATCCCTGTGGGTCCGGGATTTCTGACAGAATTTGTCTCTCTATATGAACCTTCCTATACACTTGGATCCTCAGGAGTGGCCCTTCTTTTAACTGCCACCCCCAACACCTTTATGGGTACGGTTGGTGGAAACATGCAATAGAGAGTTCTCAGTGGCTGCCCCCAGACTCTGGAATTCCCTGTATAGACAGGCTAGACTGGTTTCCTCCTTTATGTCTTTCCATCTGCTTGCAAATACCTTTCTATTCAGGCTTTTAGAATTGAAGGCTTTTAAGAAAGGGCTTGTAAGATGGTATTGTATTGCTTTAAATGGTTTAACTGTTTTTAATCTTTTAAATTTTGTAAAGTTTATTTTAATTTAATGTTGACATTTTGTATGTTTTAAACTATATTTAATCATTTTGATTTGTGATATCACAATCAGTCTCAGAAGAAAACAATGGCTATCCCCCTCTGAACAAATCTTGACAAGAAACACCATGATAGAACCCCATAAGTGAGTAATGGCTTGAATTTACACAATAACAAAATGACAGTAAGGGAGAGATGGTCTTCCTTCTTATATCTTTTTTCAAAAGAGGATGAGTAGAAACAAAAACTGGAGAGCAGTGGAATCCACAAGAAAAAGAGAGATCTGTTTCCAAGTGCTCAGTGGATGGCTGTTTTTATTTTGGAGAAAAGCCCAACACATTTCAGCATGGATATATTTCGCTGGCCTTCTTCAGGGGCAATATGAAATCTAACTACATAAATTTCTAGGGCCAAAAATTCCATTCCATTTGTGGGACAGGAAAAAATGTTTTTTGAAAGGAGCCACACACTCTTTCTAGTTGCGCAACAACAGGTAACAGAGATTGATTTCATAGCTACCATACAACAGCAGCCACTTTCTCCAAAATGGCCTAAATATGCTAGCATTTGTTCCAGAACATTTGGGAGGTGGCTGCCATTTAAAATGGTAAGCCTCCAAGTGATAAGTTCCATCCCCATAAGCCTGTCTTAAAACTTTAGCCCTGCCCTCACCCAAATTGCTTTCATTCCTGTCCACCCATGTCCTTCCTAATGGAGAAGACATGGTTGAAAGATACCCTAGTATCATCTGAAGTGTTCACCTCTGGATTGCTGTGGTCAATAGCCTTTATAGTCATGTTTAAATACTTGATAAATCCCCATAGCTGGTAAAAATTTTCATTAAAAGCCTACCTCCACTCCATGTCATGATGAGAACTGGGTGAATCCAGTACCTAAAAAGTTCAAGGAGCAAAACAATGCACTTTACTACTTTTGATAGATGTGTTCTAAAAATAAACTTGGAGAAAAATCCCTCCCCACTTTGCTGTCCTGCCATCACTGTAACAGTTCAGCTAATTCAGTCACACTGTATGCTGTGAACAGCTGGTCGCTACCAGGCAAGCATGCATAATATTTCAACTTCACTCCTCTGCAAGGATCCTGTGAGACAGAAACCAGGGATGAAAAATCAATAATTGCAGATCTACTGCAACCTTTAAAATCACTTTGGATGGCCTCAGGGTAACTTTCCAGAACAAAGTTGTGCACAAGAGATTGGTCACCACCTGGATGCCTTCTGACATAGAAAGGCAGATTCTCTGGGGCATGAAATGAGGGCAATTCAGGGGTATAGCAATAGAGGGGTAAAACTAAAGCACTGGCTCTTCAATAATATTCCCATCCTCCCCAGAGGATGCCACACATCATGTAGAGCGATGCGCAGCATCACGTTGCCTTGGGGGCAGAGTTGGGGCATGTGTCATGTGGACACCATTCCCTGACTCTGCCCCCAGGCAGGCCTTTATGGCCGGTGTGAACAGCCCCTAACTCTTTTCTTGTAGTGGGGAAGAATGCTACAGTGCTATATAAATAAAGCTTAATAATAACAACAATAATAATAATAAGGTCAGTCATCTGCATTCACAGTGTCTTTATCCATGGATTTAAACATCTGTGGCTTTAAAATGTTTAAAAATAATATAAATTCCAAAAGGCAAACCTTGATTTTGCCATTTTATATAAGGGATATCATTTTACTATGCCATTCCATTTAATGGGACTTGAGCATCCACAGATTTTGGTATCCACAGGGAGTTCTGGAACCAAACCCCAAAAGATACCAACAGCCCACTGTAAAATGAAAGCATATATCATTGTATAGCAGCTGGAGCTTACCTTCTTTTTGGCTGCTAATAGTGATAGTTTTCTAACAAACTATTTTTCCTTGCTTTCTCCTCCTTGTAGTGAGGCAGGGGTGGTGCAACTTTGGCCCGCAAATGCTTTGAACTACAACACTCACAATCCCTTACCATTGGCTCTGTTGGTTGGGACTTTGGGGCATTGAAGTTTAAAACATCATTTTTTTGAAAGCCAAAGACCCCTTATGGCAGTGATTCCCAACCTGTGGGTTGGGACCCCTTTGGGGGTCGAATGACCCTTTCATGGGGGTCACCTAAGACCATATGATTCTATGATTCGTTGGAAAACATCTATTTAATTACAGTTATGAAGTAGCAATGAAAATAATTTCATGGGTTTGGGTCACCACAACATGAGGAACTGTATTAAAAGGTCGTGGCATTAGGAAGGTTGGGAACCACTGCCTTATGGAATGGTCAGTCTACTCCACAGACTTGATGGCTGTTCCAAATAGAAAATGCACAGTGTATGTATGATTATGGCCAGTGGCAACATTATCTTATAATGAATCAGAGTTGATGTTTATGTTTGAAAGAGATCGTTTTGAGTATGGCATTTTAAGGTTAATGGGGTTTGAATATTGAAGAATCCTAACAAAAGAAGAGGTACTGAAAAGTTTGGTCCACAGTTGGAAGAGAGACATGGAGGGTAGTGGAAAGAAGAAAGTAGTTAAATGGGAATGAGTCTAAAAAATTACTAGTAGTAGTCACTTTTTGTCAATTTATTTTCTTTGTCATTTAGTTAAATGTTACCCCTGTTCAGGTGTTATAAATTATGTACACCAAACACACATGGGGAGACAATGTTCTGTCCTCATCTCCCTGAGTGGAGGCTCTCTTCTTCAGATCTGCTTCCTCCATGTGCAAAGGAGAACAAAACTTAAAGACAGAGAATGCAATGATGCAGCCACATCTTCACATGTTGGTGTACACAGTTTGTAACACCAGAATAAGGCTAATCTGTCTGTTGTTAACTCTGTATTTGATGATGACCATCTATTCACATCTACACAGTACTACTGTGATTATATCCCAACCCCCAGTAAAGTACCAGTCTTAAACACACTGACATAGTTAAGCCTCAACTGCAAATTTTATTCATAACAGTGGCTTTTCCCTCCTCATAAAAATAGCTCTTTGAAGTCCAGGACAGTTAAAAAAAATTTTTTTTATTTAGAAGTCAGTCCCACTGTGCTCAATGGGGCTTGCTTCCATAGCTAAGTGGGCATAAGATTGCAGCCTTCATTTGATGTTTTCAGGCAGCAATATTATTTGAAAGTGGCACTAATGTTTGTTAAATGTTTTAGAAATGTACTGCTTTCTGTGCTCAAGGGATTTTCATGTGCCCTGTTCTAAGAGATCAGAAGCAGCTCACTCAATATGACCTTTCCTTGCTCTACTCCAGGGGTAGGCAACCTGTGGCCCGCGGGCCGGATGCGGCCCGGCAAGGCCTTGGGACCGGCCCCCCGGCCTGGTCCTGCCACCGATTGCCACCGGGGCCTTTGGGGGGCAATTGTCTATAGAAGCCTCAGAAACATGAATTTATATTAACATTTTTTAAAAAATCAGCATTTTTTTTCACATGTCCTCCATTTTTTTAAAAAAGTATCTTCCATTTGAAAATTTTGTCCTACATTTGTCCTGGTTTATTTATATTTTTTATTTTTTTAATTATTTAATTATTTATTTTTTGGCTTCGGCCCCCCAGTTGTCTGAGGGACAGCAACCCGGCCCCCGGCTCAAAAAGGTTGCCTACCCCTGCTCTACTCTCTGTGTGTTTGCTCCTCAGTGCCATTTCCCTCCTGCCTTGCTCCTATTTGATAGTTTGCATACATGGCAGTGAGTTTCTCCATGGCAGGATATTTGATTGAGCCCTGAACTAATGCACATCCCCATCTCCATGTGCATAACCTTAAAAAGAAAAATAATTTCCATGAACAAGGGAGTGGGGGAGTGGGAATGTAAATCTGTACACTTTTCATTCTTGCAGGCAAGAACAAATAATTATACCATCCTTTTCCCTCTCTGTAAGAAGGTCATCAATAACTGCAATTTTCAAAGACTATTTCCACTTTGGAACTTCTTCTGTGTAAAGCAAAAAAAGCACATGGGGGTTTGGTGCAGAAAACAGAATTTTCTGTGCAGAAAACATGTTTCCTGCAAAAGTTTGTGTGAAGAATTGTTATTTCCTGCTCAGAAAATGCTGTTTTCTGTGCAGGAACCTGGTTTTCAATCCAGAAAATGCTGTTTTAGTGCTCAATAGCAAAATCATGAGGGGTGATACATCAGCAAATAACATAGAGACCCTTGTAGATTTGTATAGAGAAATGCTATAACGTTTACTGGTTATAGCTTTATTAGTTGAAAGCTTGCCCTAGATGTGATCCAATCCATTAATTGACCAAATCAACTGTTGCCCAATGAACCACTCACCCAGCCGAAATTCTGGTAACCTCTGGAGTAATGACAAGTGGGATGCCATGTGGTGCAGACCTCTGTGTGGATCTGCTGTCTCCTGGGTGTGAAGCCACGTCTCTTGCCTCCCCAAGCTGGTCATACACCATGCTGCCTTCACATCCAAGCCCACTTAAGGGAACTCCAGTTGAGTATAACAGGCACCCAGGCCTAGTCTGCAGCAAAACTGGTTGTGACCTCATTCCAAACTGCTACAGTTGTGAGATATGTTTTAACACTCTTTAAGAAAGTGAAGATGGGATTGAGAATGAAGCTTGACTGAGGCTGGATCAGCAGGAACCATGCTTTTATCACTCTGGTGTCCCGGAGTGAAAAGTTTACCTTCGCTTGCTAAAGACCCATCTGCAGGGAACTGCATCAGACCTAACTGGCAGGTTATCCTGCTGCTACAAGGAGCCTGCCAAAACCTTGTGACTTTGGGAAGATGAGATACGTCAGCATGGCTAACATGGCTGCACACCTCCAACTCTGACTCCCTGCTGCAGACTGCTAAACTGCCTCCCAGGTAAGTCTGGGACTGTCTTTGCTTCACAAGAAAAAAAACACATACATTTGGGCACACAAGGCATCCCAAAGTGTGAAAATTTCACCCATTTATTTTATCCTCATCAGGGTTTCCTGACATGCAGGAAACTCATTTTTTTTACCATTTTCCAAATATTTTCAAATAGTCTTAGGCTTGCAAAAGAAAAAGAAAAAAGAAGGTGGTGGACACATCAAGCTTGCAATGTTACCCAATCATACATTGGCTTAAGTTCTCAAGAAAGCTTATCCATGACATGGCCCAAAGAAATGTTTTAATTGCCAGAAAAAGAGGGGAGGGGAGCCCTGCATGTCTATCCCATAGATGAGGATGGAGAACCTCTGACACTTCTGAAGTTTGGGCTCACAACTAACAGCTCCACTCATCCTGAAAGGTTAAGAGAGCTGTAGTCAAAACATCTGTGGTTTTCTACTCCAGTTGCAGGTCTTTGTTCACTGGAAACTGTTTTATTTTCTTTGAAATTTTTATCTGAGAAGCTGTGGGGAGTTGAAATAAACTATAAACCAAAACATTTTAGAGATGTCACCTTTAAATATAGCCTGTTGAACAATTTGATCCAGTAGATCTATGTCAGCTGCAGAGCAAGTGAGCATGCTAATTGATAGTCATCGCTTATTTTAGAGTCCAGAAGAGGAAGCTATGGTGCCATGCAGCTAGTTAGTACTGCAAGCATGGCTTCCCAAGGGCCCTTGAGCTAGGAATGGGATCTTTAAGGCATAATTTCATGCACTCTGGAAGGAGAGCTGATAGTTTCACCCAAGTGTGTTATACAGAAGGAAATGCAAATCACCATGAACATGGATATCAGAGTGTGCAAATGAGCATGGAGGAGTGGAAATGTTGATGGCTACACCCTTTAAGGCCTTTCATCTTCCAAACTCATTTACATTTAGAATTAGAGCAGCAGGTTTTTGATGGATTTGGTGATTTTGCACATTAATTTTTATATATCTTTTTTAATAACATTTATCTAGGGTCCATAGCCTTTTCAGAAATGCCTTTTGTAAATATAAGAGTTTTTAGTCTCTGTCTTGTGTGTCTGAGCAGATATCGTTGTATTGAAGGATTTGGCTGTAAACAATAGATTTGATGCCCTGACCTGTTCTATAGCATTCATGGCTACTATCGGTCCATCATATATTTTCTCTGCTAACCCAGTTAATGACAGTGACATGGATGAATCATTGGAGTGATACAATTTACAGTCGTTCCTACAAGTCCACGTACCTGAAATCTACGAACTTGGAAATCTGTGGAGGGCGACCACTATTAACCTTAATGGGATGTGCACCCATGGTACATGCCCCACATACACGCACCCTGCATGCACACACCCCATTCAAGCCTATGGGGCTTGAATATGTGCGAGATTTCAAACTTTGCGGGGGGGGGGGTCCGGAACGGATCCCTACAAGTTCAAAAGGGTGACTGTATCATCATCATCATCATCATCATCATCATCATCATCATCATCATCTAAAAATCCCGGTTCATTTGCATTGTCTAAACTTTTCCCTCATATTGCCTTGATAAAGGAAGAAATCAGTTATTTATTCAATTAGATTTTATTTCTTGTCATAGACTGACCTTTGCATTTACTAAGCAATGGGTCCCCACTGAATTAGGTTGACAAAAAGAAATCAAAATGTAATGGTCATCACCATGCGGTGGGAGTTAATAGCTTCCATTTCATTGTATCTGTGAACTTATTGCAGGATTTAGTCCATGGAGGAGCTATCCAAGGTGCTGAACCCTATCTCCAATACAGGTGGTCTGCAAAGAGCTGTGGATTATGCAGCCCTTGCATTTGAAAAAAAATGTCCTTGCTAAGTATTCCTTGATCATCCAGCACAATTTTATGATCGCCTTCTCCCTCAAACATACAATAGAATTGGGCTTGAGGACCTAGAAGTGCCTAGAGAAATGTTCTCTGTAGGCATTCCTAGGTACTCAGTGTGATTCATTCATTTCAGTAGAATTAACTACTTTCTGCAATTTTTGCCATCCATGGTAAGTCCAGGAATGTATCCCTTGTGGATAAGGGGACCATCTTTATATGTTCATATCTTTGATAGCATCTTTAAAATTCAAAGAAACCCCAGAGTAGATTCACCACCCCACTGATATGAGAGGTGCTGGTCACCACTGCCACCATTAGCACAATCCAATGGGAAGATTAACTAATCCCCAGAGATGGATACAAATCCCAGATAAAACTTATGGGGCATCACAAAAGCACATTGCTGTTCTTGTCCAGTTTCTTTTCACCTTTTCCAGTTAACATCCAATCATATCCCATGCTATCAGTGAAGTCTCATCTTCTAGGCATGGATAGCACGTTAAACTTATTCCAACAGCCTGGATTCATGGGAATCCTACTGAAACAAATCACACTTTGTGAAGTGATGATAAAGAGTGAAGTGAATTGTCTTTTACACATCCATTTCTTTAGAGTTGTTTTTATTGTTCTTCCTTCTTTTTAAAAAGATTCCTCGTACTGTCTGAAAATTAGGCAGTGGTGAGGAGAAGAGCAAGATCAATTCATCCTAATTCACATAAGCCCAGCTGTCTGGTATGTGTTTCTTTTTCATTGCTGTTTTTAAAACTTGTGAAGGCAACATACTGCCAGACATGCTATTTTTCCCCTTGCAGTTTTTGGGAAATTGTGCAAAGCTGAACAAGCAGCATTCATGAATTAAATGAGCCCAACAGGATTCTCAGCATAATAATTCAACTTGTCAGAGGCTGTATTTGACCTAAAGAATTTAGAGGGCTTAGCTGATCAATATTATAAATGGTGTGGATGACACTGCAGGGTTATCCCAGTGTTGATTTCAGGTCATTCTCTTTAAGTTTCATTAGCAGGAAGGAGGGAGAAGAAAATGGAGAAAGAAGAACAAAGCACTTAACTGCCATCAACAGTGAAGCATAATAAAGAGTGAAAGCACTGCTTTCTTCCATTAATTTTTCACCATCTGTTGGCATCTTTTGGCAAGTCAAAGACAGGAAATATAAGAACATCAAACAGCATGAACAATGCTATTTTGATTTTGAAGTAAGATCAAATTTTAACAAGGACAACATAACTGCCATTTCAATATTATTCACTTAGGGCCTTACCTACATTACAAACTCAGTTGGTTTCATCGTGCTCATTTAATTGTCATGGCTTCCCTTAGACAGTTCTGGGAACTGTCAGTTGATGAGTAGTGTAAGAATAATATTTTACCAGTTCCTAGCTGTGATAGGACTATAGTTGGTTTTGGGAACAAATTTGGGTAGCTTGGGTCATGCTCTTCCCATTGATGAAAGTGGCCGAAAGAACAAAATCTAGAACATGATTACTGATTACTGTCAGGCATATTCCGTACCAAGACCATGTGTAATTCCTAAAAGTACAATTCAAAGACAGTCTGGAAAATCAGTATGCAAAGGGATTTTGTAGCACCTTTGAGACTAAATGCATCTGAGGAAGTAGATTTAAGTCTATGAAAGTTCATGCTATTAGCTTTTTCTTTTCAATTAGTCTCAAAGGTGCTAAAAGATTCTTTTGCATCGTAAACATTAACTTCTTCTATATTGAACAAAATGACCCTGGATTCCTACATAAAAATATCTCTGGGCAATTGCATGTGGCAGTGAAGTTGATACATCAGATAGTTGGAAATATCCCAAGCAACTTTCTAAACAGCAGTGACTTGATAACACCTAGTACTTTAACTGTCATGGCTCCATCCTATGGAATCCTGGGATTAGTAGTTTCATGAAGTATTTAGAATTTAGCCTGACAACTCTAGTACTTAGTCACACTACAGTTCCTAGGAATTAGTAGGGTGGAGCTATGGCAAAGTGGTATCAAAGTGCTATAGTTTTGTAGTGTGAAAAAGACACATGATTATGTGCAAACGTACTCTGCAGTGAGAAGCAGCATGGAATATTACATTTACAAAAGATATTCTAGTGCCATTATTTCTGCTGATCTCCATTTTGGAAGCCCTCCAAATCTCTGTTCAACTTTCAGCCGATTACAGAGAAGTGAATATTTTTTTTCTGATTAAGATTTTAGATTGTACGCCATTTGCAGGTTTTATATTGTTTTGATATCTCTGTAAAGTGCTGTGCAAACCTTACGGCACTATATAAATAAACACTAATAATAATAATAACACATAAAACGTACATAATCAAACCCTCTGAGTAGCTAGCAAACTTCTCCTTAAATTCTGTTTGTCCATAAGAACTGCAATTAGTGTTTCACTTTCCCTTTAATTAATGATCTTCTTGCATTGTTATGTGTGTGTTTCTCTCTCTCCAGTTTTTGGTTTTATAATTGCAATTCTATTTCAAAATGAAATGTCATGTTTAAAAGCAAAATAAGGGTGAAAAAACCTACAGCTCTGAGGTTCTGTGAAGTCTGAGAATGGCGGCCAAATTAGCTCAAAATTTTAGTGGTGTGGTGGGATATTTCTATTATTATTATTATTATGGATTCTTGTTATTGCTGTTTATGAAAATAGTTATATACCATTCTATATCAGAAGATCTATGTGTGGCATACATTATAAATCAGTTTCAACATTTTTAAATAAGAATAAATTAAAAGACTCAATGAATATTAAACCATTTTACAATTAAAATAGTTTAAAACCAGTTAAATAGTTTAAAACAATTTAAAACTACCTCACGTGCAAATTGGGCAGTGAAATTGATAGCTGGAAATCTCTCAAGTGGCCTGAAGTCAATCAGGCCACCAAACCTTTAGTAAAGAGCCATGTTTTTACTTGGCACCCCAAGGTCACCAGTGTTGGTGGTGGTCAGCAATCTAAGGGGAGTTGGCCTTGTAGAATCCTCATTAACTGATTGATTCCCCATCCCCCTTTCCTTTAAAAATTGTATATCATTGGGGTACTCTCCCACCCCAGCACAATGTGAAACTGGAATTCACTGCCATATGATGTAATGGTGGATGTCAGTTTGGACAGATTTAAACTGGGCTCAGAAAAATTGATGGCTAAATATCACTTCCATTATGCCTCTCTATACCAGTTGCTGGAGAATGCAAGATGAAGAACACAGTTGCAACTCATTTTCCTGCTGGTGGGTTTCCATAAGCTTCTGGTTGGCCACAGTTTGAATACCGTGTTGGAATGTTTGTAGTTGCTGTTTTGGGCCTTCAATTTGCTCATGACATATGACAACCCTAAGGCAAACCTATTTCTAGGATTGATTGTATATTCGCTCAAACTCATCCAGTGGGTTTCCATGACTGAGAAGGGAATCAGACCATGGTTTCCAGAGGTGAAGTCCAATGCTCAAACCATTATGCCACGCTGGCTCTCACTGGAATGTTTACTTCTGAGTAAACATAGGATTGTACTGTAAAGCTTGACTGCATACTTGGAAGTGAGCTCCCACTAGACACTGTGGGATTTGTTTGTCACAGAACATGGATAGGACTGCACTGCACTGTAAGGAAATAGCTTTGATGTCAATTATTTGAATCCCAAATCCTCAGTATGGTAGTGCTCAGGTATTAATGAAAGAATATCACCATGTTGTTGTGAGTTCTGCAGAACTCTTCATCTAAGTAAGATGAGAAAGCATTCTGGAAAACTCAAAAGCTTCTTCAGGACAGAATTATATTTTGCCTTCTTTGAATAGAATCATTAAATTGCCTCAGATTTTGAATTCCCTATAGCCTACTAGACTGTAAATAAAAAGTTGTGTCTGGAGTAGAAGGAAATGTATATTGCAGATAGCATTTTGTATACTTACACTGGAGTAAGTGCTATTCTTGGGTTCTTGCAATTACCTATGGAAACAGGGTGCTGGAAGTGGGTATTATCAAGCATGGTTCATTTTATGTACTACTCTAGAATTTAGCTGGAAGTACTCATAGCTAAATGTATAGGGTGGAATAGTATTTCTCAAATCTTGATCCTCTGGATGCTTTGAACATCCTGTTAGCTAAGCTAACTGGGGTTTATGGGAACTGGCCCAAATCACTAGAGGAGTACAGTTTGGAAACCACTAAGCTATGACATTCTACATAAAATTGCCTTTATGCAAATTTACATAGATATTACTGGACTGGAGTGCAATTCCAAGTAGACATGGCCAGTATGCCTAATGGTAAGAGGAGGGTTATGTGAGTAAGTGCCCAATAGTAGCTGGAAGGTAGTGCTGTCACACCTTAATTGTAATGCATTAAGTGCTATAATATCCTGAGTTTTGTTTTATTCAAATAAAATGTTGGTGGAATACAGATTGGGATTCCAGCTTGTGTGAAAAGGAAAAATTAATCCTATGCTCACAGCCACACTTCTTGATCCACCCCCTCCCAATTACAGCAAACAGTCTCTTGGAGATGGAGTCCTCCCCAGTAAATTAAGAAATAAATGTAAGTGAACATTGACATGATAGGATTTTTTTCCCCAAAACATGATGGAAAAGCTATGCACTTCGTTTGTTTTTTGCACCACAAAACATTACACCAAACAACCATCAAGAACTTTTCCCACAGGTGTCAATCTTTCCTGTTAGATGACCATAAATTAATTTGAGCAAAAGTGGGAAATGGAGGAGGGAGATATTGGAGAAAAGAGGGGTTGTTGAAGGATACTCTGACATCAGAACACAAGAAGCAACATACCTTGATGAAAAGAACAGTTTGAGGTATGAGAAAACTCACAGAGAAAATTGGGTCAAAAATGCTGTAGTTTAAAATTTTGAAATGGATACACAACAGGGGGAAAAGAAAGGTGACTGGATTGTTTGGAAGATGATGCATGCCATTTGAATTCAAAATACAGTAATAAAGTGTTGCGTGGACAACCCTTTGAATAGAAACACTTTGCCCATCTAAATTTCCACAGATGAGTACTTAACTCTTAAAACCCTGGGTTCAGTGAGACTTCCAGATATACATGCAATTATCTATGGAAACAGGGTGCTGGAAGTGGGTATGCATGTTCAACCAAGCTAGTGCTGAGCTGCTACCTCCTTTTTTTTAAATGGCCCACCTTCTTTAACAAATATATGGCAGGCAAATATATTTTTCTATACTGGGAACAGTTGTGCTCATTGAACTGGTTGGAGACAAAATTGCAAAGACATTTGTTTCACTTCATTTTTAAGAGTTAACCAACATTCAGAAATCTCTCTACATTCAGGACAGGAAGAACCTGTGATTTTGTTTCATTTTTGTTTTTAAATCAAATGTGGAATAAAACAAACCTGGGATATTCTCACACCCTCAGCTCTAGGTCAGGCTAGATTCAACTGGTTTGAAGACAGGAGATAGTCTGGCATCTGCTTTATTTCCAACTCAAATATTGATACCCACCCTGGGGATCTGGGGCTTAAGAATTAGTTCATACAAGTTAACTCACTGGAGATCCTTTAAGCTATCCATAAAGTTCTGGCCCTTCCTGGGTCAAACTTTGTCTGAACTCTCTATTCCTGAATCCACAGGCAAACAAAGATTGTGGGAAACTTGCCTAACTTGGCTCTATAGTCTCACTGCTAGCATTGACCTAAAAAAATGGTCCCGTTATTTGCGAAATATAGCCTAGGAAAGCAATCACCACTTGATTGCAGGTTACTTGCTGAGTTGCTAAATGGAAAATTTCTTGTGTGAATGATCCCTTAATGTAATGCCACCTACACCAGGGATAGTTTTAACTTCTTTCTGCTTCACTTGCAAGCACAACTCCTTCTGTGAATAAAGTGGGTGAATGTGACTGGTAATGACTAAAGGCTAAATGGTCTAAAGCAACATTGACAATGAGCCAGCTTGTTCAAAATGAAATGGATGGTACATTTTAAGATCTTAACATTTTTATATACTTCTTTTTTAAAAAGTCATTTCTATCAGTAATTCAGAACTTGATGAATTAAAGATAATTCAGATAATTGCCCAATTTCCATTTTAATGGAAAGCCTGTGTTCCCATTTAGGTTACTGTATTCCCATATGTGCCATCTTCCTATCAATATGGAAATTTGACAATCATCTGAATTATCTTAATTCATCAAAATTTGGAATTATAGCTACAAATGACATTTTATGGACAGAATTCCATGATCTTAATGCTCTTTCTCCTTTCTTCAGAGTATTCTTGCTCATATGTTGAAAGAGGACTCTCAGTGCCACCACACAATGAGGCATCCCAATTAACACATGTCCTCATTAACATGTGCACTTGCATGCACATGTATCCACTTGATGTATGATAAGACCTTAAAGCAAATGTCTCAGTGCACAACAACAGAGAATGAGTACACAGATGGGGAAACTCTTTAGATATACATATTTTTTAAAAAGAACAGGAATACTACATACAGGGCATTGAAGTGGGACAGCAATTATTGGGTTAAGTTTGCAGACAGAGAAGACAACAAGTCAAAGGACCATGTGAGACTACACAGTGAAAAAATGATACAGGCTGAGTATCCTTTACCTGGAATTCTGAAATCCAAAATACTCCAAAATTGTCGACACAGGTGGCTGAGATAGTGACAATTTTGGTTTCTGATGGTTCAGTATACACAAACTTTTTTCATATACTAAATTATTTAAAATATTGTATATAAAATCACTGCTGGTGTATTAGCCTATGTGTATAAGGTGTAAATGAAATATAAATGAATTTTGTGTTTAGAGTTGGCTCCCATTTCCGAAATATTTCATTATGTACATGCAAATATTCCAAAACAAAACCAAAAAAAGTCTGAAATCCAAACCACTTCTGATCCCAAGCATTTCAGATAAGGGAGATTCAAAATGTATATGCTAGCAGAGGAGATGAACTTTGATGTGTAATTATGTGCATGTACGTGTGTCTTCAAGTTTTACCTCAACACCACCTAAAGTTTTCCTGATGCAAGCTTGTAGACTTCTTGATAAATTCAATGTCATCCAGCTAACAAAAGGGCCCTGGGTCTCACAAAGGATGGAGACATGTTGGATTGCAAAGAAGCACCTTTTTTGTATTGCAGATAGGTATTAAATCTCCCAGTGAACACATGGCCAGTAGGAGGAGGTTCCAGCCTGCAAGATATGCCCCTCCATACCATCTTAACTAAGAGAAACAACAAAACGTAGGCCTATGACTAACATCTTCATTTTTTCCTTCTGTTTGTTTGTAACATTTTGTCTGATGAAGAAACCAGTGAAGCTTCGAAAGCTTGCAACATTTATATTGTACATTTTGGTTGGCCAGTAAAGAGATCACTGTTTGGTGGATCTTGATTGGATCTTCCATGCATGTATATCGCATATGATACAACATATGCAACCCATACCATACCCACCTGTCTCCACACACACACACACACACACACACACACACACACACAGCTAATTGCGCATAATCTTCTCTCACCTGTATTGATCAGTTCTTTCCTAACTGGAAAATGGAACAAGCTGGCAGTTCAGGAAAGTGATATCAAAGAAGGAGAAAGTTGAATCCTTTTCCAACCCATGATATCACACAAATGTCAAATCCACCTCTTGCTGGGGCATTAGGCTAAATATGGCACCATGTTCTTATTTTTCCCCCCAAAATTTATTTAGAATAAACATTACACATAAAGGTGAAAGAAAGAATAATAAAAAAACAAAAAAACCAACATACAAACAAACATACAAACGAGTTTACAATACCTTATATTAACTTCTAATAACAACAAAATATGTACTATTTACAACAGATGTTTGAAATCATTGTCTTTCTAGTCATACTTCCTTTACGATTGAGTATTCCCACATCATGGGGAAAAAAATTACTCCTAATAACCTTCATTTATTATTTAGTATTTATAATTGTCATCTCTTCTTTCAATATTCTTAAGACATTTCCATTCCTCTTCTGTCTGATTTTTATCTTTTCCTCTTAGTGCAGCTAATATTATATCCATATTTTTTGCCTCATATATTTTAATTAACCAATCTTCTATCAATGGATTAACAGTATTTTTCCAGTGTTGAGCATATAAAATTATTGTGCATGTGACCATATACAAAATGATCCTATTATTATTTTTTAAAGATTTAAGATTGTGCGTCATATTTAGTAAAAATAATTTTGCATCAAATGGAAAATTAATGTCTTGGGCGGGTTATAGATCATCGCTTTGAGGCAGTCTGCCGCCGCCACCGCCGTTTGCTCCGTAAGGGAGCCGTCGCAGCCACACCGCGCAGCTCCCTTACGGAGCAAAAAAGAAGCTCCAAAATGGAGCTTCTTTCTGAGGCGCCCTAATGACGTCGCGAGGCACCGCTGGCGCACTCACGACATCATTAGTGCCGCAACACGTTCGGACGCACAGCGTCCGATATGTAAAGATGGTGCCGGCCGTGTGGAACGGCCGGCGCCATATTGTACGGACAGAGTCCGTATTAGACCCAGGGGCATCTAGAAGAGACCCCCCTTTTTTAAAATGGGACATCCTGCGGATGTCACAAGTGCTGGTTTGTAACCGGCCTAAGATATCTTGGATAATTCCATGGATTTTTCGCCAATATTCTTTTGCCTTATTACATGTCCACCACATGTGGAAAAAATCTCCCTCTGGTTTTCCGCATTTCCAACATTTGGTATCCCCTGTTTTGTATAATATGGCACCATGTTCTTAAAGACAGGACAGTTTTTAATCCTTGTTTCGCATCTTGTTATTAAAGAGCCAGGCCTTATAAAGTTAGCCATGAGTTCTGTAAATCTCTGAGAGGTATAAAGAAGTGGAAAAGTTGAAGTTTGTTTAGTCTGGAGAATAAGAGACAAAGAAGAACATGGTGGTCCTCTTCAAATATCAGAAGTATTTCCAATAAAAGGAGGCAACTTCTTGTTTTCTACTGCCCTAGTTGGTTGGAAAACAAAAAACCGCAGCAGTAAGAGCAGTTGAGCAATGGAACCAGGTTTGTGGAGGAGGCCTCCTTCATCCTGGAGGTCTCCAAACGAAGGTTGCATAGTCATTTATTGGGAATGCCAGAGCTCTGGATTTTCTGCATGAAGCTGGTGGGTGGTCCTGATGGCCTATGATTCTTGTACAGTGTTTGCACCAATAGTTTCAAATAACAGTGTTCTTGAATCACCAACACAGTCTCTGAAACATCTAGTAGTTTTACAGACTTTGGTCATACATGTCTCTCCAAGTAGTACACAATTCAAAGAGATTCACACAAAGGAAAAGTGGAGATGATGATAGAGTAGAGAAGAGTAATATCACTCCCAATGATAGAGATTTTAAAATCCCAAAAGACCTAACTGACCTTAGTTTATGAGCTCTGACTAACCTGATATGTTGAATGAAATGGAGTTGCATCAAATGGTGTGTGTGTGTTTTAATTTCATAACAAGTTTACAAAATATAAAGTTCCTGTCTCCCTAAAATGTTGGCGATTTTAATCTGCAGTTGTTATAGGAACTCCCAGATGTAGGGTAAGATTTCTAAGCCACTGAGGCCATTAAAAGCTCACCCCTTGAGCTTCATAGCCAGCAGGAAGGCAGAAATAGTTAAAAGTCATTTAGAAGTGTGAAAGGGCTAACAAAGGAGGTCAAAAACCTGTTCATCTTTTCAGAGACAAGAAAAGAAAATGAAACAGTAATAGTTATTTTACTAGAACGCCAGTGAAAATGACCTCTGGGGTTTTGGGTTTGGTTTTTTTTTTTTTTTTTTTTTAAAGGAAAACATGTCCAGAGGAGTAGAGAGTAAATCCATAGGTCAGCATTACTTGGAAGGTCAAGAAAGAATCCTTTGTTCTTGGGATTGTGGTCTCCCTTTTAAATGATGTTTGGGAAGGAGTTCTGATTTAGTAAAGGCTGTTCTATCTTACTTGCTTCTTGCCTCATTGAAACACATAATCCTAAGATCTTTAAAAGGAAAATAAAGATTGCTTGCTGAGAGTAATATTTCTCACATCATTGGTTCCTACAGCCTTCCTCAGTAGCAGTTTGTTGCTCTGGCAACATAATGAGATACTCTGACACCCACCTATTCCATGTATATTATGTGGCATCTTTGGCAGTGAAGTCTCTGGTCTGGATTGGATTGGATAAACTGGTATGATGGCATGGAATTTGACCAGCATTTCAGATATTCAGGGGAGAAAGCTGTCAACATCTGTGAGGAAAAATCTGTCAGTCTGTCTGGAACTGAAAGTCCACCTAGATCTAGGTAGAGCTTTAGGAACATCTGTATCTGTAAACACTATCATGTTAATGTCAAATTAGTAATATAACAGATCGATTCACCGATTAATTCTTTAATTTGTTAAATTCTAAATATCTTCTAATATTTTTTGGTTATATGTGTCTGATGTTCCACCCTTTGGTGAAAAGGGTGTTATAAATAAATGTTGTTGTTGTTGTTAGTTTTTTGTGGGTTTTTTGGGCTATGTGGCTATGTTCTAGATGTTTGGTCAGCATCTCTGAAGATGCCAGCCACAGATGCTGGTGAAACATCAGGAATAAACTCTTCTAGAACACGGCTGCATAGCCTGAAAAACCCACAAAAAATATGGATGCCAGCCATGAAAGCCTTTGACTTCACGTTGTTATTGTTGTTGCTGCTGTCACAAACACATCACTAAGCACGATCTCAAATTTCAAGGCAGTTTTCCTCCTTGTCACAATGGAGTTGTAGCCTTGGCTAAAGATCCCTGAATCTCTGGGATTAAAATACTTTCCATTGCACCTCCTGTTTTGGCCCTAGAAATGTGTAAATATCCCAAAAATAGGAGTGTACTGTGGACACTGACAGTCTAGCTAACATTTTTTTTAAAAAAAAAAATGTGTGCAGTCGTATACAGAAACTTTGTTCTCTAACTTTCGTGCCTTGGAAGAATAAGGGTATTAATCTCAGCCTGTTAAATAGACGATCTGCTGATTAGAACTGTGACTCAGAGATTAATTTATTTTAAGGGCATCACTGATCTGAGTCTGTTTGGCTTTTGCTAAGGTTTGGGCTCTTCTATTGGTCAAGGGACATCAATAAAAGCATCTTTTACTTGAAAAAGTGTGATTATACTGTATCCTTAGGATGCAGGGGCCTCTTGGTGAAATAATGCTTTCTTGCACATTGTTCTATAAACTATTCCCTCTTCAAGACTGCACAAGCCATTTAATGCCACTGCTCAAGCCTAGCAGACCTTGTTAGTGTGGTCCTTGGCAGTGGACAAAGAGTTGAAGAAACTGTTGTGCAATGGGAGAGTGTGCAGCACTGAGTACAACCCATTGTGCAATGCATTCTGCAATGTCACAGTCCAGTATTGCAACATGTTTATTGGGGTGGACAACTATGGGAAGTTAGGGGAAAACATTAGCCCCCATGAGATCTTGGAGGACCACACCCCCAATGAATCCCTGTTGGAAAAAGATCAAACTTTTTTGTCCCAAATGCACCCAAAACCCTTATGTTTTTTGCCCTACCAGACCACTTTAGTCCCTGAACATTTTGGTCAATGAAATCTAAGCCAGATACTTCAGAGGAAACACATTGTGAAAATACAGACCATGACTATCCCATAGGGATATGTCTCGGCTGGGATTTTAATCTGAGTCTGAAGAATAATCTGTTTGCCTTCCATTCTCATTCAGTGTTTTAAATTGCCATTCCTGCTTCTTAGAGCGAGCCTCTCCATTCTCTCCTTCACATATCAAAGGATTCCCTACAAACAATAACCAAAGATCATGCATCAGTAATAGAGGGAGAGGGGAAACACCTTGAAAGAGAGGGACAGCTCCGTTAGTGCTGTCATAATTGCAGAAAAAGACACCAAGCAATGAATGGCATAGTTCTTGGAGGAAGAAGGATGAGGGGTTGTTGTTTTTACTCTGAGCAGTCTCTACTTTCTCATACAACTATATAACTCATTCTCGGGAGCTTTCCTTTCTCTAAATTCAAGTTACCTAAGGCCAGAATCCTATTGAGAAGTTGGCAGAACATAAATCTCCATTGGCACATTCATGCTAGTGGTCCTGGAAAGAGGCCAGATGGTTTCTGGGCATACAGAAATTTAGCCCTGAGCAGGCCTAAATTGACCCCTCCTCTTTGATATCAGAATTGCTATCAACACGGCCTCTATGATCCTAATGTGGATGCCATTATGTGGAAGTGAGCAAGTCACATCAGCTAGTTTAGGAGTCACCAAGAGGATTAATGTTCCAGACATGTCAGAGGAGGTGAAAAAGCCTGGCTAGGAAACAATGGGATGGCACCTACCTGACACGCTAAGCCAGTGATCCCCAAACTGTGCCCTTTAAGAGATTTTGGACTTCATCTCCCAGAAGCTTCAGCTATGTTGACCAATAGTCTGGGATTCTGGAAGGTGAAGTCAAAAATCCCTTAAACAGCACAGTTTGGGGACCACTGCTGTAAGCTATCCTGCAGCAGGAATACACCCATTCACAACCCCATGTTACACCTTTGGAAGACCCAACTTCAAAATGTCACTTATGCATATCAAAGATTTGGACCATTTGGGCACATCAACTCTCTGGATTTTGACCCAGGGAACAAATTGCCTATAAATTAGGAACCTTTTCCTTTGTTTAGTGGGACTAGCTTGGTTTGCCAGCAGAGGTGCTGCAGGTTTGTACTTTGCTAGATCCCTCTTTCAGTTGCCAAACTCCAGTGGCCTTGGGAGCGATTGAGTTCCCTTTTTTCCGCCCCAGAATGTCATCAAGAGGAGCAACATCCATACAGGTGTCATATCTCCATTACAAGGCCTTACTCTGTTCTAACCTAACACCTTTATTTCTCAGTTCTTCTGTGCTTGTGTGAGTGATTGTTAAGAGTGTGTGTTGGTTTTCCCCTTTTAAATAAAATATCATTAATTGAGGATTTTCCTCTGTGGTTCTTCTTGCTTCCAACCTTGGTATAGATAGGAATGACACTAGGGCTGTGTAACCCAGCTAATACAGTAAACTCGCCCCTTACGTGGGGGGATCCATTCCAGACTCTCCCACGTAAGAGTAATCGAGTGTATACTCAAATCCCTTTCAAAATAATGGGGCGTGTTCCTGTGGTGTGCCATGGTGCGTGCACCATGGGCGCACGCCCCATTGTTTTGATTGGGGCTTGCCTTCCATGTGAACTCAGGTCCACACTGTACCTCAAGCTAATATTTAATTCCCCAAGGGTGAGCTAATCCTAATATTAGAGCGCTAGTCCTGGTTACATGTGCCAACCATTATTTGGCTGCAGGAACATACCCAGTATGTACCTTTGTACATACAGGACAAGTTTCACACTCCAAACAAAAAGTTTTCTCCTTTCTGGACTGTGGCCAGGAACATCTCCCTGACCAATTAATGCTTAGGCAGGCAGAGCTGCAGCCAGGGCAAAGGCATTGTGATACCTGCTTGTGCAACTGCAGTAAAATTATTGCAGTAAGAGTTGAGTAAGAGTCACCAGTAAGAGACACCAACCAGATTCTGAAATAAATATTTCTGGCATTAAAAATATTCTGTGTTTGGAAATGGAGGCATGCCTCCAATAGAAAATGTTTGTAATAATTACTAATTACATTAGTTTTTTAGTGCCTGTAACAACTTACTGTAGAAATGCATAAATATTTATATCCAGTTCTATAAAAGAATATATTCATAGAAAACAACAAAAGGGAAAAAAGAATGGAAATTCCCAAAATAATCATGTGTTTCAATAATTTATATTTGGATTTGAATATGTATACATCAAAATAGCTACATCTATATTTTTAAGGAGACAAACAGGATTACAACAGTCAAGTTTCACATGAACTGTAATGGCAAGATGTGTGTGTGTGTGTGTGTGTGTAATAAAAAAATCCTTCATTAAAAGCAGGATTAATGATATACAGCTGAGAAAATTCAAATTCCACCATGCAAACACACACTTAAATTTCAAGAACATTATGCAATTCAGCTTCTTTTTATATATGTAGAAAACTACCTTCAATAACCTTTCTAATAATGTCAACCAAACCCACACTGACTGGATAAGAAAACATAAACAATTAAGCCCCTTCATGGCACCAGAACTAAAAGTTATTCCCACATCTGGGATATGTCTCAATTATTCCAATAATTATGGAAGTATAACTATGGCACCAATACAACTCTACTGATGCAAAGGCCAAGAAGAAATGCTGTTAGTTGAATGGAATAAGTGAAGCTTGTTTTGAAATCCTAGTATCTCAGACCCTGGTCTGCAATTGGCATTGATTTAATTTAATTCTTGAAGAAGAGGAGATATAAATTAAAACATTCCTTTATTTTTACCACACTGATCCCCACCCAGTTATAAGGGGAAGGAATTTTAAAAGATGGCTTATACTGTTTCAGGCCACAGATTCATATATCTCAGTGTTTCATATACAAAGCAGTCATTGTGAGGGCAGTGGGGGAGGCTAAAAATCTCATGGGTGAGTATTGTGAAGCCTTCCCTGATGTGATGGCATTGCAAATTCAAGAGCTCTAGCCCATCAATTCAACAACATCTGGATAGCTGTAATATTGCCATCTCTAGTCTATTATTGACTGGCCAATAAGAAAGCCTCAGGCTCCTGATATGTGGTTGACCCATGCATGGTAGCAACTCTCAAGGATTACAGACAAGAATCTTCCGCAATCCTACCTGGAGATGCCAGGTATTTTAATTATGGCAATTTCTGCCACAAAGCTATGGTTCTTTCGTAAATATGCATTAATTGGTTTATTCAATGCACAGCTAGCATGGGGGTGTTATTAGATCACAATGCCAGGGTTGGTAGGGAATAGCAAAGATTTTTATGGAAACTTTGGAAATGGCTGTCACTAGATCTATATTATCTCCCATTGTGAAAATGGTAATTGTGCTATCAACTTTGCATCTAGGACTACATAAAAGCTTGACTACATCAATAAAAGTATAGTGTCTAGATCAAGAGAAGTAATATTTCCACTGTATTCTGCTTTGGTCAGGCCCCACCTGGAATATTGTGTGCAGTTCTGGGCACCAGAATTTAAAAAGGATGTTGAGAAACTGGAGCGTGTCCAAAGGAGGGCGACTAAAATGGTGAAAGGTCTGGAAACCATGCCCTATGAGGAACGACTCAGGGAGCTGGGGATGTTTAGCCTGGAGAAGAGAAGGTTAAGAGGTGATATGATAGCCCTGTTTAAATATTTGAAAAGAAGTCATATTACGGAGGGAGCTAGCTTGTTTTCTGCTGCTCCAGAGAACAGGACCCGGAACAATGGATGCAAGCTGAAGGAAAAGAGATTCCACATCAACATTAGGAAGAACTTCCTGACAGTAAGGGCTGTTCGACAGTGGAACACACTCCCTCGGAGTGTAGTGGAGTCTCCTTCGCTGGAGGTCTTCAAACAGAGGCTGGGTGGCCATCTGTTGGGGATGCTTTGATTTGGATTTCCTGCCTGGCAGAGGGTTGGACTGGATGGCCCTTGCGGTCTCTTCCAACTCTATTATTCTATGATTCTATGATTGTTTGGCATTAGAAAGGCTGGCAGCATAGAAGTAACCATTGTATTGGTTTGCCCAGGAGACTCCCCCCCCCCAAAAAAAAATCAGTAGTTGGTGACATATGCAAGGCCAATATCAGAATGTTGAAACTATTTGCACTTAAAGGTATTGGGTCCAAAGATATGTAAAATGATTTTAATAGTCTTTGATGTCAGAGCAGGGATGGCTTTCTCACCTATCAGGTGGTAAGAATCTACATGTGAGAATCTCTTCTCATTCTCAGTACTGGCTGAGGATGCAAGGCTTTAGATGAATTCTCTGCCATGGCAAAGTGATAAGAGTTGCATTCTGATATTGCTGTCCTACTTTGTATGCTCACCATCTTCACTCTCAAGTTAAAGCCTATGTCTTCTTAAGAGGACATGGCCTCAGCTCAGCAGCAAGAATTCTAAATTGGAAACATACAATGAGGCTTAAAGGTCAAGCAGGAAAAAATAAGGAATGATGGCATGAATAATTTGTTGCCATTATTTAGCATGGGTGTGTTGCTGATATTGCTACAAAGTCTTTTCTCATATTTACAACAGTGATCTTTGATATATCTGAATAATTTAAAACCTATTATCAGAGATTTATTTGTTGGGGAAAGCCAGGATGATTATCTCCTGTGGTGTTTCCTGTCTCTAGGAGACCATACTTTCTTCTCATTTACATTACTAGTATTTAAATATATTGTTATGTGCACCCCAATTCTCCAAGCAGTGAGAAATCCCAGGGGTGCAGCACTTAGCAAGTTTTCTTTTCCTTTAGAATTAACTCCCTGGTGGCTTATTGGAATTTTGTATTATTTACATTTATTTATAAATGTACATTGGAGGCTGGGTGGTGGTTGCATTAAACATTCCAAGAGATTTCCCCAATCCACTTTCCCCACATAAGGTGTGCACTGGAAACAGCTCTCATCTCCAAAATGCTGCCAGATTCAGCTCAGCTCTTTCTGACTGTGACCTAAATCCAGCTGTTAGTTCCAACAGTTGGTTGGTTGGTTCCAGCTAGAGAAGACACTTTAAATCAGTGTAAGTGGGTAAATCAGTACTATGCAAATTTCTTTGAACCAGTGGTATAATCCAGTTGGGACTAGCAACTGGATTTAGGCCTCTTTGCTAGTCTGTTCGCTTTCTACTCACAGGCAAAAATCCTTCTTGTGCACTACACTAACAATGGTCTGTTATACAGTGTGCCCTTGCCTTACATGGGGGATACGTTCTGGATCCCTACGCATAAGGTAAATAGCGCATATGCTTGAGCCCCATTGAAAATAATGGGGCATGTGCATGGCATGGGGGGTAACGCACGAGCCATTACAACCCCATTGGCACAGCTTTCAGCATAAGCTGAAAGTTGCATAAAAGGCACCCGTGTATGACGCGGATGCACTGTACTAGTATGATGAATTTTTGCATGACTGTGTGTAAGACAGACAAGGCCATCGCCATTGTTACTAGGAGAAGAAGGCTGCCAAGAGTGAGCAGCCTAATTCTTCAATGTCTGACTTCTGGGTGAGGCTATGGAGCTACATTTCTAGCAAGACTATCCTGGAAAATCACCTGTGCTCCCTGAAAGGACAGACATTGAAGAAACTGGTCAGCCCCAGCAGCTGCCTTCTCCCAATGGGAATAGGGATAACTCTACCTGCTAATAACAATAACAACAACAACAACAACAACAACAACAACAACAACAACAATAATAATAATAATAATAATAATAATAATAATTTATTTATAGCCCACCCAATCACAAGGAATCTGGGCGGGTTACAAAAATACAAAAATAAATAAAATACAGTAAAATAAAAGCAGAGCGACATGAATTACAGTAAATTCACAGTTAGGCCTGATGGAAATTGGGCCTGTCTTTTTCACTCCCTCCTAGGTCTGATGATGACAGTGGGACGGAGGGAGGGCTCTTCTTTTTCAGGCCAGAATATAATTTCAATTTAATTTAATTTAATTCTTCTCATTAATTTAAGAGAAGAGTTGGTGGACAGAGTGACGTAATTCACAGTAAATGGGGAGAGGAACTAGATAGGGAAGGCCTGCTGGAAGAGATCCATCTTAAGAGCCTTCTTAAAGGCTGTAAGAATAGAAATGTCATTGATCTTCTTTGGCAGATCATTCCATAGCTTCGGAGCTGCGATGGAAAAGGCCCTCTGGGTGACTGAAGTTAGCCTAGATTTTATTGGCTGAAGTAGATTCTTCCCCGAGGACCTTAGAGTGCAGGATGGACAGTACGGAATAAGACGATCCCTTAAGTATTCTAGACCCAAGCCATGTAGGACTTTAAAGGTAGTCACCAACACCTTGTACCTTGCCCAGAAACTAATTGGCAGCCAGTGAAGGGATTTCAAAACCGGTGTTATATATTTGGGTGTACTGATAACATCCTGCCCCATGTCTCCAGATGATTTCTCCCAGCTGCTTCATGTAAATATTAAGCAGCATAGGAGACAATATGGCACCCTGGGGGACAGCAAATTTTAGCTCTCTTTTAGAAGAGCAACTATCTCCTAGCACCACCATCTGGAATCTGCCTGAGAGGTAGGACCAGAACCACTGTAGAACAGTGCTTCCGATACCTATCTCTCTCAGGCGTTCCAGAAGGATACCATGGTCGATGGTATTGAAGGCCGCTGAGAGGCCTAAGAGCACCAGCAGGGTCACACTTCCCCTGTCGATGCCTAGACGGAGATCATCAACTAAGGCGTCCAAGGCCGTCTCAACTCCGTATCCCACCCTGAATCGGTTTGAAAGATAATCAGCTTCATCCAAGACTGCCTGTAGTTGATTGGCAACAGCCCTCTCGATCATCTTGCTCAAGAATGGCAACAACGAGACTGGCCTGTAATTATTTCTATCCAGAGGGTCCAGGGAGGGCTTTTTTAAGACAAGAAGGCAGGGTACCTTCCCTGAAGGATGCATTGATTATATTTTTCAGCATCAGCTTGACTGTATCGCCCCCCCCTGGACAGCCAGCCAGGGTGGGCAATGGTCAAGAGAGCAAGTCATTTTTTTCAGACTACTAAGGAGCTTGCCCATGTCCTCAGTACTTACCGACTCAAATTGATCCAGTCTAACAGTAATGGTGGAAGCATTGGATGCCTCTCTCATTGCTTCTGACTTAAAGTTGGCATCCAAATCAGCTCTTATCCGAGAGATTTTATCTGTGAAATAATCATTAAAAGCATCACAGTAAGCTATGGTTGACTCTAATAGAGGGTCCTGGGTGGGAGCCAGTTTTGTTAAACTCGTTACCACCCTGAACAGCTCAGCTGGATGAGATTTCACAGATGCGATAGATGCAGATTTCTTGGCTGCATCTATCGCCACTTGATAGGACCTAAGAAAAGTCCTATGAAGTATCTTATCAGATATGAGTTGAGATTTCAGCCAACGCTTCTCTAGTCATTGTCCAACCCGCTTCATTTGTTTAAGCTCTTCAGTGTACCAAGGGTTATGGTTTATAGTGGGTTGGAAAGGACACTTGGGAGCGATCATGTCTATAGCTCTGGTGATGTTGTTATTCCACAAATTAAACATGAACTTCGACAGAGTCGCCGGCATTGCCAACCACAGAACCCCCTAGGGCTTCTTGGAACCTAATGGGTTCCATCAGCCTTCGAAGGCGGACCATTCTAATTGGTCCTCCACCCCTAGAGGGAGGAATAGTAGCCTTCAGTCCAACCTTAACCAGGAAATGATCCATCCATGATAATGCGGAGATACTAGTTATTTCTGCCCACAGATATGCCTGTACCATGCAGAAGACCACATCAAGAGTATGATCTGCGGAATGCGTGGGCTCAGAGACTATCTAGGAGAGGCCCATGTTTGTCATGAAACCCATGAACCCCCGAGCCGCACCAGTAAGATTAGTCAAATCAGCCTTGAGGGGGATGTTGAGGTCGCCCAGGACTAACAGCCTAGGCGATTCCAACATCAGCTCTGAGACTAGTTGTGTCAGCTCAACTAGGGAGTCTGTTAAGTTATGGGGTGGATGATAGACCAACAGAATCCTCAAACTCTCCCTGGTCTTCAAGTGAAGGTAAATGTATTCAATGTGGTTTAATGCAAGGATAGGTATCCTGGTTAAAGTGAGATTGTTTTTATGGATTATGGCTACACCTCCCCCCCTGCCTGCTTCCCCTTATCTGCTCATTGATGGAGTACCCGTCCGGAAGGGCCTGAGCCCAAGTTACAGAGCTATCTGCTCCTAGCCAGGTCTCTGTGATACATGCCAGGTCGGCGTTGTGATCTATCAGTAAGTCATAGATGATATGGGACTTATTCTCCACTGACCTGGCATTACAAAAGAGCAGGGAAAGGTTTGGCGAATGGTTAGGCTTACTCTCCAGATCTTTTGGGGTAGCAGGGCGAATGGATGGCAGAATAGATATCAGACATCTATCACGTCTTCTTCTGTAACGACCTTTTGCCCTGCTAACGTCATATCTTCCATTGCCCCACACAACTTGAATTGCTGCTCCATTGAAGACATCTAATCCCTCCCCTGAAACATACATTGATGGATATATATCTTGGTTGACCTCAAGACCCTCCACCTAACCAAGGTCTCGTAGTCCCCTAAATAGACTAGAGTCAATCTATTGTGACTCCTTAAGTAATGACAAAAACTGGGGACAGAGTTCAATGGTCTTGAGACTAGACAAGTGGAAGAAAGAGCGGAAAAGAGCCTCGCCCAGGCCTGACTGCTACTGCACTGCCGCTGTTGATGGAGAGCCGATGGTGAAGAAGGCGGCAATGGAGTCCCGCCTTGGCCTCCGCTTCAGTTGCGTCGCTCTAATGCAGCCACAGCCTTTTTTTTCTTTTGCTGTTACCACACTGCCCCATCATCTATACAGAAAACCAACAGTATTATGACAGTACATCAATCAGGGGAGGGAAGAAGAGATATTGCCACTTTCAGATAGTTCTTTGGCCATTATTAAGGCCACCCATAGAGAGAAAATATCCCTAACAAAAGGGATATCTGTTGATAATATTCAATTACTCTTCCTAGTACAGGAGACAATCCAAGTTAAACTTTCTAACCTCTCCAGTGGTGCTGCTATCACAATCATAAAGGTTCCTGCAAGATAATTTACACTAACGTATTCCTATAGCAATGTCTACAAAGATAATACAATGGGCACAATGCTTTGTGTGAACATAATACATAGAGGGTCAGATTGGAATGATGAATCTATGGAATGCTAAGAAGAGAATGGGGACAGTTTTGCTCTTCTACCTATTACGAGCCTATCACAAAGTCAGCATACTCTGTAGGCATTTGTCTCCCCCCCCCCCCGCTTTTTGCAATATAAGCTTTTTGGCTTCAGCCTGCACATGGAGATTGCTTCACGTTGGCACAATATATTTGGTTTTACTGAGTGTAGAGAGGCAGCAGAAACAAAGTTTGCGTGAATAAGTTGTCTCCAGAAACACAGCACTTCATATCTGGATGGTAAATGCCTTAGGTGGGTAATGATGAGAAGATTTAGGCATCATGTAGCTTTGCTGATGAAATTCAGCATGTGATTCCATGACAGAAGCAGAATTCTGTTTGGTGTAGAGTAAGGGCGAGGGAAATTATTCTCGAATGCTAATCTTGACTTTTCTCCAAGAAACTCAGGGTGGCTTATGTGGTTCGCCCCCTCTCTCCCCTCACATTTTATCTTTATGATAACTTACTCGTGAGATAGATTAGAACAGGAGTGTGAGTGACTAGTGCACATCTTGGAATGCTAAATTTATTTGCTTAGATTAATTCATTCAATTTTAGAACAGCAATTTAAAATTAGGTTGTTTTAATTGTTAAAGGTCAACAACTTTAATCCAGGGTGCTCCAGAGAGACAGCAGTTTCTTCAGGCAGTACAGCAGTCCCCTGGAACCCAGTATTGTCTTCACCAACCCTGCTAAGCCAATCCAGAGCTAACTGGCCTTGATGGGGCACACTCTCTCTCTGACTCACCCAGCTGGACCTTATGTTCCATTGACTAAATTTGTTACTCAGGAAAAGGTAATTATTGGGGGGCATTTTTAGTAATTTTAATTTTAAAAAAATTAAAAGCAGCATGTTATTAATATGCAATTAAAATTTAATGCAACAAATTAAAGCAATGAGTTTTCTTCCATTTCTAACACTGTACATTACCTACCTTCCAAAGGAGGTAACCCTTTCACTCTTTCTAATGATAGAGCCAATTCTTCTTGCTAATCCATCAAGGAGTTAAATATGGTCATAATCTGTTAGCAGATAATAGAGGCCTGGCACATCATAGAACAAACATTCAAGCAACAAACCATCTGCCACCTCACCAGATCACTTGCTAGGAGAACTGTGGGATGAAAGGGTATGATATTTCACCTGAGAGTATGTCATTGCATGATTCCCTATGGCACAAGGCTAACAGCTCTTGAGCTTTCCCTCCTCTCCAAAGTGAATGAGACAAGCATGTTGGCCTCTATACACCCCTAAATGGTTCTGTCCTGAAGCCAACCACAAGAGGTAGAGTCCACCATCCTCTGAGGCAGCCTATTCCATTGCTGAACAGATCTTACACTAAAAAAAGGTTATTTCTAATATTTAGATGGAATTTCTTTTCTTGTAATTTGAATCCACTGTTTGATGTTTCATGTTCTAGTCTCAGGGCAGAAGATCAAGCCACATGCATTTCTCCATCAAATACAAGAACAGCTGCATGCTGGAGAAGCAGACAAACAAGAGTCTAAAGTTCATTTCAGCTGTGCAGGTAAGGCTGAGGCAACATCATTTTCTCCTAACTGGATTCTAACTGGATTTTAAGAGACATTAACCACAATCCAAGAGATTTGGGAGTTTTTAAGTCTATTGGTCTCATGCATCTTAAATGTGCTGTTTTGTGGCCAAAGTGGTACAGTTGGAGGGTATGGGTTTTATGACCTCTATGTGCCTATGGGTGGTTCCAGACTTCAGGCAACCCCAGCTCTTTGGATGATGTGGCTATTTATCACACACATAAAACATAATTCAGCATATAACAATTATCCACATGCTTGTACACTACACATAATTATCCACATAACTGTACTATATCACAAGAAAAACATATACATACATACACAAAATCAATTACACATTGATAACATGATAAAAGTGACTTCCCAAATAATGCGGGATCAGCCTACATCATTGTACTTATCCAACTTTCTTAGTAGAAACAGGAAAAAATGATAATTGATAAGATACTCATATCATTTTCCTTTACTATTTCTCAATTTTCCAATCCTCTTTTTTAATTTTAACTATCTACTGCATAGACATATCTCCTATGAACATGTTTAACAAGACAATATTTCAGCTGTCTACATCCAGAGGTGGATGTAGCCTTCCTATTCAACTCATATGTAAGAAAATATTTTTAAAGCTTACCAAAAGGGCTTACATGAAAGACAGTTGGAATAGAACTCAAGCCTAGAATTTATAACTTGTTTCTTTTTACACTAGGGGTCCAGAACACCACCCTACAAGAGAGGATGCTACAGTAAGAGGATCTAATTTTAGCCTTATGTTAAAAGCAGCTGCCTTCAAATGCTGCCTTTTAAGACAATCTTTAAAGTCTCCCCTTTTGGTAGCACTACAAAAGAGTGCAAGATGTAAGAAAAAACTATCAGTCTGGTCTTCCCATAGAGCCTGTTCAAAGCAATTAAGAAATCTCAGAGGCAAACCTTTCAAACACTCCTTTAGAACTGACAGCCTCACAGACAGCAGCCTGCTTTAGAGTTACATTAATGACTTCTTTAACATAATGCATGGTGCCTTTGCTTTGGGATAGCTCTTTGCAGGAAGTATATTAAGGTACCATTTTTCACTGTTCAAGGGAAATTTAGGATTCACCTTGGACTGTGTCCTGAATACTTTGGAAAGAAAATCCCATAAACTTCTTAAATACCCCATTCCCTGAAGAGAATATAAAGCCTTAGTTACCAGCTAGGTTTGCCCCAAGATACGGCAGCATTTGGGTGGGGCAGGTGAGGTAGCTGCCAGGTTGTTCCATATTTTATGCCTCGATGGATACCATTTTGGCACAGCAAACCAGGCATCACCTCTTTATGAACCAATTCCCCTGTCATAGCCTTGTTCCTCTGCCTCAGGTATAGAGCCTCCTCTGCTATCTATTTAAATATGTACCTTTAAAAATGTTTTCTTTTCAGACTGCAAGAAGGCCAGGTTCAAGGTAAAAGGGGGGGGGGGGTTGGCCCTCACAGCTACAGCCAGAAAAAACAAATAACAATGGCTGGCAGTTAGTTCTTATAAAAACATTTTGTTGAAGACATCTTGATGACTCTTTCCCAAGCAACCATTAAACAACAGGGACTTTCTCCCTTTCCTCAGTTGCTATAACTAACTCAGGGCCATCCAGCAAAGCCAAATTGTGAAAGATTTCGGAAAGATAAAAGAAAATATTGCACATAGTACATAATTAACCTGTAGAATTTGCTTCCTCAAAGTAGATTGATGGGCATCAACTTGGAACACTAAATCAGTGGCTGCTGCTAGTCACAGTGACTAGATGGCACCTCCATGCTCAGAGACTGGCAGATGTCAGTAACATAAACAAATGTTTTTGTCAGAGTGTGTGTGTGTGTGTGTGTTTAAGGCTCCATTCAGACTCACCTATTTGCGCTGGATGGAACTGGGCAAAATCAGGTCCCCACCTCCCGAATCTCTCTGGAAGCAAGTGCCCTCTAAAAATGTATCTCAATCAGGGTAATTAAACCCTGAATGCCCTTGCAGCTCTTCGGGAGAGTTCACATTTGCAGGTACTGGTGTAAAATGAAGGCGCCTTTGCTGTCAATCAAACAGTTCTGCTTTCATCAGGGTGACATTTCCTGCAGCCATTGGGCAATCGGAAGTGTGCTCCCCCTCCTTTTAAAAAAAAAAAACCAGGCAGCAGTATTCACAGATGCTGTCAAATTTAAAAAACCTCCAGGTGTGTGTGTGTGTGTGTTGTGTGTATTTGGGTCACTACAGATTATGGATCTTCCCCTGCTTCCGTTTTCAACCCCAAAATGCAATCTAATGCATCCTCCCTCCTTGCCACCCTAGAATGCTTCATACACATAC